>NW_021604568.1:1185106-1213740 GCF_004785775.1 Grammomys surdaster | reverse complement strand
TCCTTCTCCTTCTCCTTCTCCTTCTCCTTCTCCTTCTCCTTCTCCTTCTCCTTCTCCTTCTCCTTCTCTTCCTCTTCCTCATCTTCCTCTTCCTCCTTCTCCCTCCAAATGTCAGGCTGTCCAGTGCTAGGATTGCTAGACTTGGTGCCACTTCCTCCTTCCCCTTCTAAATTTTTAAAAATTTAATTTTAAAAATAAATTAAAAATTTTAAAGAAATTATTATTTTTCATGTGTGTATGTGTGCATGTCTGTGTCTGCCTGTGCCAGCAGGGGCCAGAAGAAGACACTGAATTCCTTTAAGCCATAGTCACAGGGAATTGTGAGCTGCCTGACCTGGGTGCTTGGCATTTGTACCTGAATCCTCTGGAAGAGCTACAAGTGTTCTTAACCACAGAGCTGTCTCTCCAGTCCCTAATCTTGTGTTCTTAATGATGCTTCTTATGTTCAAGATATCCCTCTCTTCTCCTTCACTTCTTTGCCCACTTGTTACTTTTTCTGAAAACATCACTAGTTGGCTTGGCATGGTGGCACATACCTCTAAATCCTGGCATTTGGGAGGTGGAGACAAGGGTTCAAACTGGCTAAACAGGGAGATGGCAAGAAAAAAACGGATTTTCTTTATGGTCTTTCCAGAGCTTAGAGCCTTAGGGACTTAAGTCTAATCCTGCCTCTGACCTTATCTGGAACCACTCAATGACCTATGGACCAGAGGTGACATTTACTTATTTACGTTTACTCTGTGTACATTCGTGTTGTGAGTACATGTGTACCATGGTGTGTGTGTGTGGAGGTCAGAGGACAACTTCGTGGCACTGGTTCTGTCCCTCCCCCTTCTGAGAGTTGTACTTAAGTGGCCAAGGTGTTCAAAAGCACATTTACACGCTGAGATGTCTCAACAGCTCCAGTGCTGACAGTCAATTGAAAACCTAAAACTTAGATTCCTGTTTCACAAATAGTCCAGGCCTTGTCTAAAGGGGAAGATGGACCCCTGCTTCTTTGTATGATGCATGGAAACTTTGTGCTCATTGATTACACGTCCCTTCCAGAAGAGGATGTCGAAGCAGTGGTGAGGTGAAGTCTTGGGACAGTGGTCACAGGAATGTCAGGAGCCTACCTACTTTCATCATTGGAAAATGTGACTTGACTCTTATAATATTCTCGGCATATTTCCCGTTAGGAGGAAGTGTAGGGGGCTAAGCCAAAGGATTGAGCTGGGGGCCACCCTGAGTGTTAGTCCTGGCTCTGCTATTGGTTTACTGAGTGTGAACTTGCACGAACTCCTTCATCTTCTCCAAGTGTTTCTTTCCTCTGCAAATGAGGGGTATAATGGACCAGGTGACCTCACCCCTGCCCTGTTTGTTTCTGGCATCTGTGTGGGGTAGCTCAGAGCATTGATTCATCCTGTTTCCACTCACATGACACATTGTCAGCGTGAGGATCATGACACCAGCTTCCAACTCTTGAGGGTTCTTTTTATATTTCAAGCTCTGTGATGAGTGCTTGACCTAAAGACACATAAAAGTTGCCATTCTGTTTCTACTTCCAGATGAATAAGTGAGGCATGGGAGATTTCAGTAGTTTTCCTAGAGCTGTGCATTGAGTTGGCAGAGACGGATGTCTAACCCTCATAGTCTGATCCCACTCCTGTGCTTCTGATCACTGTATCTGAAATAGAACCATGTTTCAGGGTCATGTCAAACAGTCCAGCTACTGGTTACCACTGTGAGCCCTGACTAAGTTACTCAATGTGCTACAATGACACCTCCCCTTCCCCATCTTTTGAATGGGTTAGTAATAGTAGTACCTATGGTCCAAGGATGCTATAGAGATGAAGTGAATTTACCAGCAATGTGTGTGGAGGAAGACTTGAATAGCACAGGCTTTATATAAGTGCTTGTTGTTATGCTAGAGCAGACGAGCTATGGGGGATAAAGGCTGGGCAACATGTGGGTGATGCAGTAACTTCTATGATAGTCGGATGTGTTCGGGTGAAGAGTGTAGTGTGTCTGGCACATTGACGGGCTATAAGTAGGGAAAAGGGCTGGACAAATGCTACAGGTAGACCTGGGAAATTGTGGGTACCAGGTGCCGTTGGATGATATAGCTCCCGTGTTTCGGAGAGCTTCCTAGAAGGAGCAGACATTAATGAGCTTCTTTCTGTGTCCCTCTTGCAGGGTGGGGCCGGGGATGCGACATCCTCATCTTCTACAGCCCAGATGCCGAGGAATGGTGCCAGTATCTACAGGATCTTTTCGTGTCCTGCCGGCAGGTCCGTAGCCAGAAGATGCAGACATACCGGCTGGTCCCGGATGCCTCCTTCTCTGCTCAAGACCTGTGGGTCTTTAGGGAAGCACGATGCGTGCTGGTGCTACTCTCTGCGGAGCTGGTGGGATGCTTCGGCCAGCCAGGACTGCTGCCAATGCTACAGCGTGCCTGCCACCCACCGCAGCGTGTGGTGCGCCTGCTGTGTGGAGTGCAGCCAGATGACGAGGACTTCCAGGCCTTCTTTCCCGATTGGGCCTACTGGCAGGAACTGACCTGTGATGATGAGCCAGAGACCTACCTGGCCGCTGTGAGGAAGGCCATTTCTGAAGGTAAGGGTTCTAACAAGGCAGAGAGAGGTGAGCTCAAGAGGAATTACAGAACCAAGTTCTAGATCCAGGTATTTTTATTTGAACATTGGTCATCTTGCTATAAAATGAAGAAAGCTCTCTGAGAAGCTTTCATGATCTTGTGGGCACCAGGGCTCTAGTTCTGGAATAATTTACTTCCTAGCATGTGCAAGACCCTGGATTCAATCCCCAGACTTAGGCATATTTCTTGGTTTAGAGCAAACAGATTTCTAAGATGGGATGGGTTATAGTTTCTTTCTAGAATTTTCTATGTTTTGAAAGACACGGAATCCAGGTTCCCCACTGGAGAGCAGGGATAGGAGGGAGAGTCTTTGGTGGTTGCAGGTGTGAAGAGTTTATCTGCCAGGCCTCCTGCTTGAGTCTTGCTTCTGCTTCTTCTTTGCAGTGACCTTGATAGCTTGGTTGAAGTGATGTCATTGAAAGAGAACTTGTTTATGGAGAAATGACCCTCTTTTTATCTGGCTAGGCCAGCTTCTGCTCTTTGCACTGCTTTAGACTTGTAACATTCCAGTCTTTTCGGCAGGGCTCATGAGTTCAAATATGACACACACAGTCTGATTAACAGAAGCAGAAGACGAGTGCTTGGATGGATGCAGGTCATAGCTTTTCTTCCTCTAAGGCCTTTCTTTTTTGGTCCTCATGTGTGCTGTAGGCAGGTTATGCATTTGCCTTCTGTCTTCTTACTATTTGAGATGTTATAGACCTGGCACCAGCCAAGAAACCTGACGATTCCCAGCCCCACTTCACTGTGCTTCCGTGGTCCCAGGTGCAACCTGTGGACCATGCATCTCATCCATTCCCTGTTCCTAGAATTTACCAACTTTAAGCTGGGCCTGGTGGTGCATGCTTGAAATTCCAGCTGTTTGAGCAACAGTGGCAGGAAGACCAAAAGTTCAAAGTTGGCCTGGTATATGCAGTGATTTCAAGGCCAGGAATGGGTAACTGAGTGAGACCCTGTCTTAGGGTGGGGTGGGAGGAAGTTAAGAAGAGGGCTGAGGATGGCAGTGGAGTTCTGGAAAGCTTCCTCTTTCCTTATATGTGCAAGGCTGGAGGTTCAGTCCCTAGTACTAAAGCAAGAACAATAATTCTGTGTTCTGGTTTGTTTTCTGTTGCTGTGATAAAAGACTGAGTCCAAAAGATTTATTTCAGCTTCCACGCTTTAGTCTATCACCAAGGAAAGCTAAGGCAGGGACTTAAGGCAGGCACTGAAACCAATGGAGGAGTGCTGCTCACGGGCTTGCTCCCCATGGCTTGCTCAGCCTGCTCTCTTACACAATCCAGGACCTCCAGCCCACAGGTAGGCCCTGCCTAGATACTCACGAGTCAAGAAGATGGCCCAAAGACATACTCACGGGTCAGTCTGGTGGAGACAATTCTTCTGTTGAGGTTTTCTTCTTCCTAGGTGATATAAGATATGATATAACCAGTGATTAGAACCAGGTCTCAGCATAGTAGAGCCTTGCTCACTTTTGAATACAAAGTGGTGTAAATGCAAGAGATGACTCACCTGAAATGCTCGGGACCCGGGTTAGCAATTTTCTAGAGTTTGCTTATCTTGACTTTGCCAAAACAGAAAAAGCACAGCGGTCAAGTGTGAATGATCACATTTCATTGCCTTTTGTGAGCCATGGGAAGCTTACAAAGAACCCCAACATACTAGTTGTTCATTGCAGAGGTCTGATGCAACCTCATTGCAGGTCACCATGATTTGCCAACCAATCATTCAGAGCTCCCAGGAGGCACTGTCACTTACACAGTATATAATCGTAATCATGCTTTAAAGCAGTGTGGTATATAATCATAATTATGCTTTAAGCAGCATGGTAGTGATGCTTTTTAAAATATTAAAGGATTGAGAAGAAGCTCAATGGAAAAGCACTTGTCTAACATAGATGGGGGCCTATATATGGTTTAAGTCCCAAGATACAGGGTGCTGGAGGCTAAGACTTATATTGCTCTTACAAAGGACCTGAGTCTGAGTCCAAGCACCCACTTCAGGTGGCTCATACTACCAGTAACTTCCTATGTCTCCTGGGACACCTATACCCACACACACGTATGTGCACAAAGATACACATAATCTTATAAAGTAAAAGGGATACTTGCAATATTATTCAGACGCGTTCAGGGATTAGACATTTGCATACATGACTTCTGCATACATGACTTCTGCATACATTGATCTTTTCTGATATTTTATTTTACTTCAGACTCTGGCACAGCATACTGTGAGCCTTTACCTTCCAGTGTTTCAGAAAGATGAATTGTTTCACCTTACTCTTTCTGTTCCAAGAACAAATAACCTGTCGTTAGACAGAGATTATTTTAATAAGCAATTAAAGCAAGCTGCTTAGCAAGCAATCTGCAGCTGGGAGTCAGTGGGTACAGGGACATATAGAATTAACAAAATGGTGGAAGATAGACAGATTGCTGGCGGTCACACATTATCACTTAGACTTGAATTTGAATAAATGCTTCTCCAAGTTTCATGTGCAAAGAAGAACCTGGGGACCTTATCAGCAAAGTCTGCTGCCTGAGAGCTGGTGGAACTGAAGAGTCTGTAATTCTAACAAGTTCCCATACTGCTGACAGTGGGGCCCCATGTGCATCATCATCAGGCCAGCCACAGCTCCACTGTGCACGAGGCATTTTCTCAAAGCTCCACTTCTCTGGAAACCAGGGCAGCTCCTGCATACCCACTGGTCTAGGTATAAAATTAGGCCAGTGTTTGATGGTAAAACCATTAGTCTCCAGTGTGGAACACCAGAGTTCTCTTCTACTTACAAAGTAAGTAGAAGAGTTTTAATCTTTTGCTTTTCTAGATAGAAATGATCCTGACTTTGGGACTGAAGGGTACTTCCTACAGTAATCCCTACTTTTTCTTTACTTGATAATTGGTAATTATTTCTATCTCACGAGAAGCTATTTCAGAGGTCTTAGGTTGTCTCTAAGTTTGGCAGGGCCCTTACAACTGAGGAAATGTTTTAATTAGAGTCTGCAATGTGTTTGCTGGAATTTTTCCTCCGAGTTCTTCATTTGTAAAATAGTGAGGTTAGACCGACTGACATGAAAGGTTTCCTTCAGCTCCCCGGGCTGTAACATATCATTATACATTTGCTAAGATGGCAGACCACCCTAACTTTTCAACGGACCTCGTTCAGTTCCCAGCAGCAATGCACGGCAGTGTACAGGAGGCTGCACTGTTGTTCTGGATTCACTTTTGGATTTGTTGGGTGATTATTTTCAGATAGGGAAGTGAGAAAACCCAAGGTACAGCAGAGCAATCATTTCCTCTTTTTACTGAAGCTCTATTCTTTGCTGCAAATCTCACTGGAATACAAAAATAGCTTCTGTGAGACTATGTGGGAAGGACCTCGCCGGCTGCTAGTGAGCTCGTTTCAGTGGTTCTCCTGTGTGCTTGCACACTTGTGCATATGCATGCAATGCCCACAAGCTGAGGCACTAAAGCTTTTGCTTAGCACTGAAGTAGTGAGCAAGTCTGCTTTTGAAATTATCCATTTTTTTTCTTCTCTGTGTGTCTTCAGGTGTACAGAGGCTGGAGATTGACCTCCAGTGTCTTTCTCTATTAGTCTCCATCTTGTTTTTTGAGATAGGTTCTCCCACTGAGCCAGAAGCTTACAGACTGGCTAGACTGACTGCACCCCACTCCAGCACTAAGACTACAGGCAGATTCCACCATGCCTAGCTTTTAGGTGGATGCTGGGATTTGAACTCAGGTCCTTAGGCTTGCACAGCTGGCACTGTACCATCTGAGAACTCAGCCCTTGTCTGTCTTCTTCGTCTGCTTCTCCTGCCTCACCAGACCTTCTGTGTTTCAGGAGTCTCATGTTACCCAAAATTATGATGTATCTCCCCTTCCCACAGGCAACTTTGAGAGGGTAGTGTCTATATCTGGTTTCCATTCTATTGATTTTTACTTTTCTAGTTTTGTTGAAGTATAATTGGCCAATAAAAATTAAGTGTACTCTAAGTACAAAAATAAGGATTTGTAATACATATATCGTGTAAAACTAATTAATCAAATTAGTTAACGTATCTCCTATCTCTGTCTCCTCCCCCCCCCCGTATGTATGTGTGTGCCCACGTGTGTGTATGTGTGTATGTTGAGAGCTCTTTGCAAGCTCCAAGTAAACACTATGGTATTATTAACTCTAACTTCTGTATTGCATAAGAGAGTTCCAGAATTTACTCATTTCAAGACTGCAGTTTGAACCTTTGGATGAGAGTACCATCCCCCAACCTCTGTCTCCTCCCATCCCTGGCTACCACATGCCACTACTTCTATAAGTCTGACTTCTTCAGTTCCATGTGTAAGGGGGCACATACATCGTCATCTCTGCATCTGGCTCATGACACCACGATGTCTTCTGGGTTCATTTGTGCTGTCAGTCACAGGATTTCTTACTGTTTTGTGGCCGAGTAATATTCCTTTATGCATATTCTCAAATTAAAGTGAATATTTTCTCCACAGAAAGTAATAGATGCTTATCACAATACATAAAAAAGCCCTGTGGTTTCTTTATGTTCTCCCCCTTTTCATAAATAAGTGATGAGAATCTTCTCATGCTTCATCCCTGGTTTTGTGAATCTCTGTTGATTTCTGCCCATCCATATTACCTCTGGGATTCCCACAGACCCAGCGGAGAGCCTGCACTCCCCATTGACTTGATCCATGGCTTTACTGTAGGTTTGGTTGTACTTTATTTTTTTTTTTAAGATTTCCTTTTGTGCGCTGGTTCAGTTCAATATGTTGAAAAGCTAGTAATAAGTTAAATGTGTGCGTGTGTGCGTGTGTGTGTATGCAGGTGCTTGTACCCCCCACCCCACATTTGTTCGTAGAGGTCAAAGGAGGTCATTGGGTGTCCTGATTTATTGCTTTCTGCCTTATTCGTCTACAATAGGATATCTTACTGGACCGGGAGCCGTTGGTTCTGCCTCCTGTCCCCCTCCCATAGTGTTATAGAATGGGTGCTGGCATCCTAACTCGAGCCCTCAGGCTGTGCAGCTGGTGCTCTACCCACTGAGCCATCACTAGCCTGGGTGATTTTTTTTTTCTTTTTCTTTTTTCTTTTTTGATGGTTACTCAGTAAAATTCGTTGGACACTTTATGCGTTTTTACAGGTGCAGATGGACAGATGGGTGGGGAAACTGAGGCTCAGGAGGTTCAGTGCGCATGTGAAGATCAAGTAGCTCACATTGACACCAGAGGCCTTTGTGCTTCAGTGTGTTTCCCACTTTGCCTTGCATTTTCCTGTCTTCTTCCCCCACTTTTTCCTTTTCTGTTTGGACTAGAAATAAAGCAAAAGCTTATAGGAGAAAGGGGCTGAGGAAACTGAGGCCTCCTTGAACTCTCCAGACCATAGATTCCCAGGCTGGGCAGGGCCTTGGCATTGTCCTGGTGCTTTGTATACAGGACTCCACCCCTGAGCCACTGAACCACACACAGTCTCTGGGGTTAGCCCTGAAAATATGCATTTAAAAAAGTCTCAGTGGCAGGTTGGCTAGCCAGGTCTGGGCTCTGTTTTTTTGGGCCTGGTGTTCCACCATTTGATTGTTCTTGTCAGAGGAAGCAGCAACCCAAGGGCTGTTCCGGGAGGTCACAGGACAGTAGTCCCAGGGGTTCGGAGGCAGACTGTGACTGGCGCTTAGAGGAGCCAGATCCTTGCAGCGAAGGGGAAGTTTGCTGTGTTCGCTCTGTGTGGTGGCCTCGTGGATGGTGAGTTACAGATGACTCTTGGGGTCCCTTGCAGTGACCAAGGGGAAGGAGCTGGCTTGAGATCGTTGGACTGGACTTATTTTTTCCCCACTGTCCTGTGTGGCTGTGGACTTCCAATCTTGCTCTCTCTGTGCCATGGTTTAGTTGGCTTTTCAGCCAGCTCCTTGGCCGTCCTCACATATCCCCTACTACAGTATACTTTCTTCATACTTTCCCTTTTGAAATGATCTATGCTTTGGGGAAGGAGGCACCTGGCAGGCATGGTGAAATCTTTCTGGTGTCACTGAAAAGCTACAGCCTGTCCAAATGTCATTAAGATTCCCCTGCCAGGCCCCCTGACCATCCTGTGAAAGGAGGGGCACAGTTTGTTCCCCTAACTGCATGGCTCATTGCCAAATGCACCTGGGACAGTTAATAAAGAGCAGTTCCCAATGAGAGACAAGTGCCCTGGACTTTTCCACCCAAATCTCCAAGTCCCATGGGAATTCCAGATTCCCCCACAAAACTGTGAGCTCCAATGACTAGAGGGGGTGGTGAGCTTGAAGCTACCCACCCAACCCCCGACTGCTCCATCAACTACCTGACCAGTGGGCTTCACTTCCCCATTCTCTTGGACGGGCTATGCTCTCTCAGAGTGTCTGCACATTCTTTGGTTGAGGGTGATGGGTGGGCTACTTTGTGCTGTGGGAAGACAGTATGAAGTGCTGAAGCCCTCTGGGGGAAGATTCAAGCTTCTACTGGTCTGTAAATTAACATAAGTGGGAATGGTGTCACCAGACAGGGATTTTGGCTTTTCGTTTGTTTGTTTTTGACACACGGTTCCTCTATGTAGCGGTGGTTGGTCCAGAATTCACTCTGTAGACCAGGCTGGCCTCTAATGCACAGAGATTAGCCTGCCTCTGTCTCCTAAGTGCTTGGATTAAAGGTATGCACTGCCACTGCCACACCCCAGTTAGACTTTAGCATTTCACTCATTTATTTCTGACTTGTTTTAGTATGGTCCCCACCACCTCCCGCAACACCCTCGACTCTTGTTTCCCCTGGGACCAGTATTGTTAGAAATCAGGAGGGATTCACAGTCTCTTAATCCTGAGCAGACATTTCCTAGACATCACTTCATCCTGTGGTTTCTCTGTAAGGCAAAACCTCTGTTATCTCCATCTTCAAGATGACAGAAGCAAGGCCCCACAAGTTCCGTGCCTTGTTCACGGTCTCAGCTTTTTCACTGAGGAAGGAGCAGGACCAGAGACTCCTGATCTGTAGTTTGATGTCTGGTGACTTCTTTATCCAGATGACAGAGCCAGCCTTTCCTCTGATGGTGCTAGCTAGGCTCCTGCTACTCTCAAGGCCCAATGTTGGGGTTGGGTTAGAGCTGCTGTCTTGTGTCTACGTCCCCACATGCTAGAAATACACAGTGCATGCTACTTGGGAAATGTGAAATTTTCTAGTAGTTACAGCTGGAAAAAAATGTGCAGTAAAAAGATAGGCAGAAATTAACTTTAGGATGTATTTAGCTCAATCTATTCTTATTTTAATAGACATTAAGTATAAAAGCTGCTGGGAGAATGAGTCACATGCCATATGCTTTAAAACACATCTATCATAGCTCTCTCATTTATTCATCAATGTAGCCAGTCACTGGGGAGTTTTTGATGAGCCCCTGCCAGGTGTTGGCATCGTGTAAATTTCCCTTTTCTTTTCTGACTAGTCTCTTATTTTTGTGTGTGTTCTTTTCCACACTTGTTCTTGTTTTTGAAACTTTCTATATTTAAAAAATATTTTAAATTACGTGTTTACTTGTGTGTCTGTATATATGCCTGTGAGTGCTGTGTCTAAGGGGGCTAGAAGAGGGCACTGGACCCCCTGAAGCTGGAAGTGGTTGTGAGCAGCCGGAAGTGGGTGCTGGGACTGAACGTGGGTCTTTTGGAATAGCTGTAAGTGCTCTCACCCATCTCCGAGCTCAGACTTCCTGTATTCATCCCCTGCTTAGTTGTGTTCCCAAGATCTAGAAGTTCAGGGTCTGTTAAGACAGATTATCTGTGCTGAACAATAGTTTCTGTCTTCGAAATAACCAGCTTACTGTCTAAAGTGGGGAGGCTGAGCTTCTGACGACTGAGTCAGACTGGAGTGCTGGATCATCCTTCAGGAAACATCCTGGGGTCAGGTCCTGGCCCAGTAGGTTATTGGTGTGTCAGTGCAGTGGAATGCCATAGACTCCACAGAGACCCAGACAGCTCCTGTCATGCTGATATGGAAGGTCTGGAAAACTGACTAAAAAGAAGAGACAAGAGATAAGCATGCCTCTTGTAATGTTAGTTAGATATTTAAAAGAAATGCATCCATTCATGCTAATATATGTGTGTCTGTGCTGATATACTTTTAGCTTTCTTAGGAAGATGCACAAGAAACTGTCATTGGAAGGCACTTTTGGGTGGATGGAAGTAATTTTGTGCTTTAACATTTTATTTTATTTATGCTTACGATTTTTTTTCAGTTAGGAAGTTTAGTGAAAAAATGATCTTGAGGATTTTCTGAATGTAGAGGGATGTGTAGGGTTGTTTTTTTTTTTTTAATCCTCTATTTCAAGCAAGTTGAACTGAAAATTGAAGTCCTTGTGAAAACCCCTTTGACCTTTTCCCCCAAGATAGACCTTCTGGTAAGGGGAAGTGACGTTGCATTGGTTTACGCCATTGCTGCGAAGTCTGCTCTGTCACTTACCAGGTGTGGCCCCAGGCCTGTGAAGAGGGAACTGCTGCTTCTCAGGGAGTCAGATAGAATTCCACTCTTGTCACATCTGTACTGGTGACCTCGTAGGTTACTACAGTCTCTGTGGGGACCAGTAAGAGAATATGAGTGTGTATTTCGTAGACAGACACTAGCTGCAGCAGGCGAGTCATTTGACTCATCTGGGTCTGTTCCTGCCCTCTTTAACACACTGGGTGGGAACAGCATAGAGATATGAGTTGACAGTTGACCCCTCAGATGCCTATAGCTATGAAGTCCCATGATTTTGGTGCCTTAGGAGTGTAAACTTTCCCCGTGCTGTGTCTCAGAATGAGAACTTTCTAAATACTACCATGTGTATTTATACTATATTTATTCCAGTTAGGACGTTAATCTTTACAATAGGACTTAAGCAATGCCTGGGCTAGCTTCTTAGTAGTTTCTTTCAGTTTATGGACATTTGCTGACTTCAATCTTAGGCTATAGCATCACGCTTTTATCCTCTGGAATGGTAGGGTGTGTGGGTTTATTTATTTATTTATTTTTGCTGCTGTTGTTTTGTTTGTTTTTGCTATGGTCTCTACAGGAGGATTTACACATGTGGGTTCTGAGGAAGACAATGGGGCCAGAGGAAATGCAGGCAAGTGAACATGACAGAGCAAGTCTGTTAATTGCCCCCCTTACAGGTTTTCACAGCTTTTCAATTTAGTTTCCACTACTCAGTCACATGACCAAGAGGATGTCTGAGAGGCCCCCGAAATAGGATGGTTTAATACTGCGAATGACTTGATTTTCCCATAAATAGAAATCACTGAAGCCACTTGTCATATGGACTTTTGGGCAGAAAACTATGTTAGCCGGTTTGTAAGATGTAGGCTTGAACAAAATACAGCTTGTTTACAAGCTACAGAAAAGCGAATGGAGTCCGTAATTGATGGAAATTGCTTCTTTTGTGTTGAGGATGAAAGACAACTGGAGACTTTCTGGTTTTACCTTTTTCATGGTTAATAAAAACTAACCATTAAGCATCCAGAGATGATACGTGTGTCTGATAAGTGGTGAACGGATGTGTGACTGGATAGGTAGTAAAAACCTGTCTGGGGTCATTCATGTACACCTGGTCTCATTTTGAGTATCCCAGCTGGAGAGGAAGACATCCCCCATGAACATCCTACTGAGAAGTGTCAAACAGGTGTCCTCTGCACCGTGGACTGTTGTTAAGGAATGGTTTATCTTGGATCACGCAGTTGGGGTGTTTATAAGAGCTTATCCAAACCAAAAATGTTCTGTAGGAGTACACCCATTGCATTCTATGTCTACACGTAAGCATGTAGGGATACTTATTCCACAAAAGAACTGAGGAAAACAGTCTGTGGCCCACTGGGATGTATACAGATCCATCAGGAGCAGAGATTAAATGGATTTTTTATTTTCCCTCCAAAAAAGTGATCACGAAAGTAAAGATACCTGTAACTTGGAATTGACTTAGTCTTTTCTGGAAAGGCCTTTTGGAATTCATGTCATCTGAATGTGTGTGATTTTTTTTTCCCCATCACTTTCCCACAGTTATAGTAGAACTAGGCTCTTACATAAAATGATGTGGGAGAGCCCGCACATTCTGTCCAACAAGGTGCTAGTTTCACAAGCAGCCTGTGGGCTCTTTCTCGAACATCTGATAACACAGGAAATAGAGGAGGAGGCCAAGGATGAAATGAAAATGCTCTACTTTAAATTAGACTAGAATAACTTTCCACTTACATGTATAACCTAATGATGGAAACTGTACCTACAGTTAAATAGGACACACATCAAACTAACAATGTCGCAAAAGCTGTTGATCTGATTTTTTGTTTGTTTGATTTATTGTTTGTTTTCTAAGACAGGGTTCCTCTGTGTACCTTGGCTATCCTGGAACTCACTCAGTAGACCAGGCTGGCCTTGAACTCTGCCTGTCTCTGCCTTCCAAGTGCTGGGTTAAAAGTGTATGCCACCACTACCTAGCTGTTGTTCTGATTTTTGTTTTTGTTTTATTTTTTTTTCCCGATTCCATTACAGATGGTTTTGAGTCACCATATGGTTGCTGGGATTGAACTTTTGTTTGTTTTTTGAATGTGTGAAATGTGGGGAAGCATTTCTGGCCTAGGATCTATTTTTCCCAAACTCGCCACCTTGTCACTTGTTCCGACCCAAGTCACATGGGTCAGATGCCCCTTTCATGTTTCATCATTCTAAGTAACATTTGTCAAATGCTTGGCTTGTTTCCAGAGATGTGATTATAATTTTGTGAGTTTTTTTTTTTTAAAGAGAAACATCCAATACTGAAACTTTTGTACAATAATCTGGCAGCTTAAGGGTTTAATTTTTGTTTTGTAGTCATTTGGAATTCTATGTCTTGTGGGTTATACAAATCCCAAGAGTTGCTTGGCTCAAGTCTATGGTCAAGGTTGCTTGGGCAACTAGACTTTAACCACACTCTGGAAGCCATCAAACTTTAGAGTTTCTAGTGGGGAAACTGAAACATGGAGGTGGAAAAACAAAATATGAAGAACAGAAAAGAAAACTTTCGGGTCACCTGGGCCAGTCCTTTAGTTTAAAAATGAGCAAAGCGGGATGCAGAGGGGGCAATTATCCTTATTCTGAGAGTGAGGTGCAGACGGCTTATGTTTCTATCCAGTAGATAGTCATTGAATGTTATGGAGTGTCTGTCATGGGAAAGGCCTTATGTAAGACTGAAGGAATTTGGTCAAAGAGTGAGATTCAAATCCTGTCTTTATGGAGTTCATGTGTCATACTATAAGAAGGGCATTTAATAGCCACACTCACCAACAGTCAGGAGCTTGGGCAGTTATCAGAGAGAAGCCAGGGATCTCTCTTTGACTCGTAAAGGGGCTCTGAGATTCCTGGGAACCCATTTGGTGTAGTTCTTTACACCACCTTTTTAGAGAAGGATGTATGTTCTGAGCATCCATCCTGGAGGCGGGGAGAAAAGAGTAACCCCAGCTTACACTTACAGCAGATGGTTCCCTCGCGTCACTAATGGTAACCCAAAGTTAATCCCAGCTCCGAGGATAATCATTTTCTCAGAATAGTGATTAAGATAGTGTTAAAATTTAGAGTAGCGTTACTCATGCACTCTATTTTAAATTAGTATCTTGCTTGTTTCTAGACTGCAGTGCTGCTGATGTGTGTACTGACATAGCCCCACAACTTGAAAAATCACATTACAGTTCATCTACATGTGTGTTGTTTGGAAAGATGGACCAAAGATTAAGTCGAAAATTAATGAAGACAAAAGAGAAAATTGATTAGGGTCATTGTAAAACCCAAGGAAAATGCTGGAACTGTTGTCTAGATATAGAAGAAAGGAGTCTGCTTCCAGCAGTCTTTATAGGACCTAGTGGTTTTAGTTGAAGGTAAGCTAAGCAAGATCCCAGAGAATTAATTAAAAAACAAACAAACCAAACCAACAACAAAAAAACCCAACCCAACCAGCCAAAAAAACAAAAACAAACAAAAAACAAAAAACAAATCAAACCAAACCAAACAACAACAACAACAAAAACCAAGCCCATGTAGGCTCATGAGCAGAAAAATTGATATTAGAGAAGAGACTCTTCTGCCCTGAATTGGCTCAATTACCTGAAAAACTTTGCCATTTCAGTGGGAAATAAAGAAAGAAGACTGTGTACAATTATTTATCCAGCTACCTAGCTATCCATGCATCTACCCATCCATCTACCCATCCCACAATATAGCTATCCAACCATCCACCTATCTGCTCATCTACCCATTTAGACACCTAGACATCCACTCATGTATGTATGTATGTATGTATATATATATGTATGTATATATATATATATACATATATGTATATATATATATATCTCATGTACCCACCCATTCACCCACTCATCTATCTACCTATCCATCCACCCACCCATCCATCCATCCACTCATCCACCTGTCCATCCACCTAACCATCCATCCATCCATCCACCTACCATCTGTTAATCCATCCATCCATCTGTCCATTCATTCATACATCCATTCACTTACTTATAAATGTTAATATCTATGCTATTTATTAGGTAATTCTCAAGAGAGCAGAGGGCCAGGGCTTTGCTCACTAACTCCAGGAAGTAAAACAGTACTCGCCGCATAGCAAGCCCCCCATGAAGTGTTGACTGTATGGCTGAATGGAATGAGTGGGGAGTTTCAAATTCTGTCAGATGACAACTTATGGAGGATATTACTTTGTTGTGGAAAATGTTGTCTTATTGGAACCATGAGAACTATCTTTAGAGTTTTGAAGGCCTGTCATAGGAACGGTCAGGGCAGAACCTTTCCTGTGCCTCTGCAGGAGACAGGGCAGGAAGCTTTAATAAACCTGCAGTGATTGTAATAACACAGAATTTGAGATACTCATTTTGAAGCCGAAGTTTTCTGGAGAGTGAGGCGTTAAAAGGGGTATGTTTAAATTTCATGGTAAAGGCTTGGCTCCATGGTAGGGACATTTCCTAGTATGTATAAGGCCCTTGGTTTGACCTTTAACACCAGAAGAAGAAAAAAGGTTAAAATTGAAGTATGATTGCTGGACATGGTGGCACATACCTTCAGAATCCCCAGCACCTAGGAGGCTGAAGCAGGAGGATTGAGAGTTTGAGGTAGCTTGGGCTCTACGGTGAGTAGTAAACCAGCCTGAGCTATGTAATGAGACCCCCTCACAAAAAGCCAATAAACAAACAAAAAGTAGTCAATTTGAAAATTTTTGATTTGGGCTGGGGGAAAGGAGGTGGCTTAGAGGGTGATGAAGATACTTGCTTGCTGGTGGGAGGGGGCAGACACTGGAAGTTGTGCTCTGACATTTGGCCATATGTGATAAACATGCATGTATGTACACACACACACACACACACACACACACACCACACCACACCACACACACACCACACACACACACACATACCACACCACACACACACCACACCACACAACACCACACCACACATACACACCACACCACACACACACACCACACACATACACCACATACACACACATACACACACATACATCACACACACATACCATACCACATACACACACACACACACACATACACCACACCACACACACACCACACCACACACACACACACACACACACACACACACAAACACACACTAAGTGTGAAAGAATTTGACCCGAACTTTTGTTTCTTAAAGTAAACCAAAAAGTCAAGATCAACCTGGTCTTAGTTGTGTAAGGCCACACCAAGACTGAGTCAACTCTTTGTTGTACCTCAGGCAGAGGACCTTGGATACATCCTTCCGAATTTTTTTTCTCATACAATTTTATGCAAAAACAATATGGTTTTCCTTAGATCAAAATCAGTTTTTGGAATAACCGTTGAAATACAATTCACAGCATATTCAATTTTCACAGGTTTTGGAGACCTCGCCTCTATCATTGTGTGTATTTTTGTCTTTTGCTTGTTTGTTTTGAAACAGTGTCACTGGTCTTGAACTCTTGATCTTTTTTCCTCATTTTGCTAAAGGCTGGGATTAAAGACAGATGCCACTTCGTTCAGTTCCTGTCTTCAACTTTTAATTATTAGAATGTGTTCCTATTAGTTCTGGCTTGCTCAGAAGGTACTGTCTCCAATGACAGTGTTTTATTGTGAATCTACCAGCTTATTGTCTATTTTTTCCCAAGTATGCACATGCATACGTATGTGTGTGCACATGTGCATGCATGCATATATGCATGTTTGAAATAAGGACTCACATAGTCCATTTTGGCCTCAAACTCATGACACAGGAAAGAGTAACTCTGAGCTTTGGTCCTCTACATGCTCTGGGCTGGGATGACAGGCATGCACCACTGCTCCTGGCTCTAACGGTTTTCAAACATCACTTTCGTCAACTTTATACAACTCTGCGTTTTTTTTGCAACATCTAAACTTTTTCTATTTCTTTGTAAAGTCAAGTTGCATTGCATTTATAGTTTATTGTGGAAAAATCCTAAGTCTGGCAGAGTTCAAGCACCAAAGCTGTTATTTGATGCTTGAAAACAATGCATCAAAATTTACCAACCAGGGCTAAGGGGATGGCTCAGTGGGTAAAGATGCTCACCACCAAACCTGCCATCCTGTGTTTTAACCCTGGAACCCACCTGGTAGAAACAGAGAACTGACTCTTGTACGTTGACCTCTGACCTCTGCATGCGTGGCTTGGGATGTGTGCCATACACCGCTCCCAAAATAAAGAAATGAATGATAATTTTTAAAAATATCCACTTTTATTTATATTTAACTTTTTATTGATTTTCTGTGAATTTCAAACCATGCACTCCGGTCCCACTCATCTTCCCATCCTGCAACCTCACCCACTAAAGAAAAAAAGGATCTCCCTGCGGAAGCTGTAGTGTGTCACAGCGTGCCCCCCAGAATACCCTTTTGTCCACACATTTACTTGCAAATATTCATTGTGGCAAATCATTGACTTGGTTCGAGGCCTCTGGCTTCTGCTACTCTATCAACACTGGATCCTCACCAGGAGTCTTCTCAGATATCCCTGGTATCCCATTGTTGCTCTGAGTCATAGAGATTATGCCGCTTTGGATCTGCAGGACCTGCCCCTTTCCATTTTCCAGCAGTTAATAGAAGGGGCACATGTCGGGCTGGGCCAGTTCAGAGCCCTGGGTCTGGGCCTGGGTGGTGGTGTCTGAGTTCCTCAGCCTGGCAGCTCTCTCACACCCACATCACAGAATGAGCTCTCCAACACTGCCCCAGCTAGCTTACCTAATGATGTAGCTGCTAAGGGGCGGGGCCAACTATCCTGCTCTCATGCCCCCGGGGCTGGCTCACTTATGCCCATGCTTCCCAAGCCAGGTCTGTTGTGTTGCCCAGGTGGAGCTTGCTCTTCTGAGTACTTCAACAAGTGAGGGGCTGGGACAGTTCTCCAGCTCTCAAGACTCTCCTTCGGCTGGCTCACCTGTAACTGCTGAAGCAAAGACAAGCTCTATTGTGCTGCCTGGGTGGGGTGTGGGGCCTGCTCTCCCAAGTGCTGCAGCTAGCGAGGGACCGGAGGGACCGGGCTAGCTCTCCCGCTCCCATACCGTATGAGCCAGCAGTCCCGTAATGCACAGGCGAGGGGTGACTCTCAGACATCAAAGGCCCCAGGCAGCAGCCCAGACCAGGGATGTCTGCCTGGCCTTTGGAGATAACAGACCCCTGCTGCTGCAGGTCCCCAGACAGAGACACAGCCCCCAATGGCAGTATGGGCCAGGACCTCATCATGGCCTCAGGTGGCTTCACCAGCTACTCATATTAGGCTGTTCCTTACTACCCTCGAGTCTCCAGTTCTGCATCTCTTCATTGCACACACATCCTTCTGCTTCTTCTCTTCCATCCTTACTTGCTCATCTGAGTGGTGCCCAGGCCAAGGTTAAATGAGAGAGATTTAAGGAGGGACCAATTTAGAAAATGAGTTGATTTTGCTACTAAATTCTTTTGTGTAATAAAAAGGTGGCTTCCTAATATTATGCTGACTACCTGACCTTGAAATAGAGATACTTAGGAATGGCAAGATTGCTAGAGTTTTTAGCTATGTGTATGGCTCAGCCCCAAGCTTCATTCCATCGAGCAAAGAACCGAGGAACTGAGCATCCTAGCACATGGGCAGTCTATTCCACTTGAGAGACCATTCGGGAAATAATTCTGATTCTAATGGTGGAGTTCTGAGTAGGAACTCTCTCAACAGTTGAAGCAGTGTCCCCAGTCCAACAGTTGAGGTCCCAGACTTCCTCTGACACTCCACTGAAACCCCCTGAACAAACCCACTGCACCACTGTGGTAGGCGAAGGCAAGGCTGGCTTCCATGGTCTGCATGAATTAGATCTGGAGGTTTTGGATGACCACAAGCGCAGTGTTACTCAGCAATGCGGTGTGCTGTGTGAAGAGGCAGTCTCCGCTTGGTTTTCAGAACAGTGAGCGGATGCTAAAAGTGACAGCCTTTCCAGTATTACATACAGACTCTTGTAATCTGTCTAGAGTGGCCATGGCCAGGAGGAGAGGACTGGAGAGTTAGATGCAGGGGTCCAGGGAGTTGTGTCCAGGCCAAGGCTGTCCTCTGTACAGTCTGCTTACCTACTCACTGTCTCATGGATTGTAATAGAACCTCCTAACTTGGTTTGAAAGAAAAACTAAAGAAAGGATGGGGGTGCATCTGGTTCTGGGACATCTGCAACTGAGGACGTGAAATCTGCGTGCTACTCTGACTTTTGTCCCATGGCATGCCATTATCACTTTCTCTGGTGGACTCTCCTTGAGAGGAGGAATCGGGACTCAAGGATCACCTCAGCTTCCCCGCCTCACTTCTTTAGCTCCAGCCCCAAGACGAGTTGATGCTCATTCTTTCTGGTTCAAAACCTCAAATAGACTGGGCACGGGCCACGTGATCCTAGTGTATTGGTGCTGATAGGAGAGCTGAGAGTTTCAGAATAGCCTGGGCTATATAGCAAGTTCTGTACCAGCCTTGTTAACTGTCAAACTGTCAACATGACAAGAGACCCGCCCTTCCTTCCCTCCCTCCCTCCCTCCTTCCTTCCTCTTCTTCCATATCCTTCTTTCTTCTCCTCTTCCTCCTCCGTCTTTTGGTTTTTCAAGGCAGGGTTTCTTTATGTAGCTTTGGCTGTCCAGGAACTTACTACACAGACCAGGCTGGCTTTGAACTCACAGCTATCTGCCTGCCTCTGCCTCCTGAGTGCTGGGGTTAATTTTACCACCTATCACTTTTTTTTTAAAAGAGGAATAATAAGAAATCTTGGTTCAGGATTTATAGACTTCTTGGATCAGTGTCTGTGGGCTACTATCTGTGGCCCTGATACTATAGGACACTGATTATCTATTTTGGTAGTCTGGGGTGTGACATTTCTAAAATTTTGTCAGTCACAATTCAGAGCATTTGGTCAATGTGGAGGAGCCAGGAGTTTTCCCACACAGGACTACTGTTCTTTTTAATCAATGCAGAAGACATTTGCCACTCTGGGGCATCCTGAAAACAGGAAAGAACTTGGATTGTTTGCCATGGAATTAGGCTGCAATATAGGAGCAGCTCAACAACTCAACCTTGTTGAGTGGCTTGCCTGGGGACAGTGAGCTCAGTGGAAGCCAGGCCTCCTACCCTGAGCTCAGTCTTCCCACTACATTTCACTGTCTACACAGAGGAGAGTGCATGAAGATGAAATTCCCTTCAAGCATCTGCAGACGCTGGTGTAAGAGCAGGTACCGTGTGCTGGGCCAGGTTCCTAGGGTAAGTTAGAGATTATAGACAGAGGATGCTGAGGACAGAATGCTGTGAGATTAAAGGAAGAACATTTGTAGGGCTTTTTGTTTATCATTATTATTAATTTTGAGGTGTCATGCAAAAGCAATAGATACAGGCTAAGATGGCATTTGGAGAAACTGTGAACTAGAGGACTGGCTCATGCTGTTCTGGAGTCTTTCAATAGTAATTGCAGGAAGAGCTAAATGATCACACATCCGACTTAAATGAGAGGTGTACATCTGTTTTTAACGTGATCTAGCCCTTCCAGAATGATTAATGTTTTAGAACAACATACTGTGTTTGATCACAAGAAGAAAATTTTGCTTGCCCATTAAAATTTCATTTAAAAAAATAAATAGACTCCATATCAGATTTTCTGGTGAGGTACTACAGTATTTTCCATGGGTTCATGAATGCTTTATTGAGATAGCATCGGATGCTGAGTTCCTCTGACATCTTCTAGCCCTTTGATTTCTATCAGCAACCCCCTTTCTGATCACTGTTGATGTAGCTTGAAGATCTTGGAAGGTGTGTTTACCGGAGGCCTCATCTCCAGTGTGGGAGGGAAAGGGGCCAGCCAGAAGGAGCAAAAGCCCCTGACACACAGTGTTGTCTGTACAACGCACAGTGGAAATGCCCTGAGGTGTTTGGGGTCAAATGGTGGGTTGTGTTTCCCTCAGCCAGCAGTATCTTCCTGGCATATAAATATAGAGAAAATAATGTACTTGATCTGCAAGGTTTCCTCCAGCAAACCCCTTATCTTGACCCACTCCTGCTTTCAGACAATGTGTGCTCCAAATAGCTCTGTGCATAAATCACCTCTCACTAGACCCCCCGGTCATTGCTTACTAAGATAGCTTTCCCCAGGCCCACGCTTTAGCATTAAGCAGGGATAGGATGAAGCAGGGGATAATGGGTAGATTCGAGGTGTGGTTTGGAAGGGAAGATGGAGCTGGAGAGGTGGTTCAGCTTGGAAGTCACTGGCTGCCAAGCCTGACAACCTGAGTTCGGTCCTGGGGGACCTACATGGTAGAAGGAGAGAATTTACTCTTGTGAGTTGTATACACACACACACACACACACACACACACACACACACATGAAATGAATGTAATACACATTTAAAGAAACTAAGAAAAGGTGGCTGCAAACAGTGCTTTTCAGGTCTGCTTTTCAGAAAGGCATGATGGTAACTAGCCGGTCTAGGTGGCCGTGCATTGCAAAGCAAGTGCTGTGAGTACCAGATCCGAAAACAGATTCAGTGGGGAAAGAGCCAGGGATAGCAAGATATGGGCACAGATGTCACTGAGAGGGACACTCTGCTGAGGGCCCAATTTCTGGGTCAGAAGGACATTGGGTCTCAGATCAGGCTCTGATCTTGTGGCAATGGTACCACAACCCGAAGCCACTGTGGAGCAGACTTAGCCAATCAAGGACTGGATTTTGGGAGATGAGCCTGGATGGACAGATTTGTCTCTTATTTTGCTACTTATCCAACATCTATCATGGAATAGCTTCTGGGCCAGGGATGCAGCATCAAAGAAGGCTCCAGTTCTCCCTCAACAAAAAGGGTTTTAGAGTCCTCTGATAGAAGATGACAAAAGGAAGAAACATATTCAGAACACTGGCTCTCCACCTTGTGGCCTGGGTACACCCACAGTACACTTCACAGGCCAGAGTGGCCCATCTAGGATCTATGTTTATGGACTGTGTTGACTTTGGTTTGTATTTTAGATGTTGAACGGAAGAGGCAGGAAGTCTATTCCATACCAGAGGTCTGCTGAACTCTGTGAAAAACTAGCTCTGATATTTGAGAGATGGATGTGAGGCCATTCAACTGGCCTTGATTGGGCAGTCAAGGTATGCTAGGGAGTAGTCAGATGAATAGTATGAAAACTGTGTATACTTTTATAGGTATTGAAAAATAGTACCATGTTGCTAAGAGGTGGGAGAGATGGCTTAGCACCTAGGAGCACTTCCTGCTCTTTCAGAAAATCTGAATCCAATACCCAAGTACACACGTGGCAGAGCTCACAACCACCTGTAACTGCACCATCAGGATAAACACGCACACACACACATGCACACACATACACTCCACCACCACCACCATAACCACCAAATATGTATATATACATATACATATTCATATACATATTCATATACATATTCATATACATATATATGTGTGTGTGTATACACACACACACACACACATCCATTTCTAGTATATTTGGTTCTGATCACAGAGCCTTACACATGCTAGGCACACTCCTCAGCTAAGCCACCTCCTTAGCCCTGCTCCAGATTCTACTACCTGTGGTTTCTCTTTTTCTGGACTCCTATGGAACTCATCAGTGGGTATGGGTATCCTCAGGGAACAACCACTCACCATCGAATTTCCTGGATTCCAGTTTGGTTCTCCAGCTACATTGTACATTCTAGAGGAGCAGGACCAGTATGTTATTCCATGGGATTCTCTGGTGTGCCTACCTAGTGTGAGCACTCGGAGATCTTAGGAAGTACAGTTCAATTAGAGCACAGATACCCTAGATGCTTCCAGTCAAAGCTGCTTTTGAATAGCATGATTAAATTACTGTCTCCTTGGGGTTACAGTCATCATCTGTCACATTTGCACCAATAGCCTACATCCTGACTTGCTGAGAAAAGATGCCCTGGGGCCACTCACAATCTAAATAAAGAATCAGAGGCCCTTCATGTGCGCTCCTGTGATCCTGCTGCCCTCTTGTTAATATAATATATGTTTATCAAACACCCACGCAGAGAATCTAGCGAAGATACTTGCAGTTCAGCGCTGAGGAGGGATTGCAGGTTCTTGATGACACAGGGACTGCTGTCAAGAATCTTCAGACCCAGGTTGGAGAGATGGCTCAACATGTAAGAGTGCAAACCACTCTTGCAGGGGATCTGGGGTCGGTTTCCAGCACCTACGTGGCAGCTCGCAACCACCTGTAAGTCCAGTTCCAGGGGATCCCATGTCCTCTGACCTTTGCAGGCTTCTGTACACATATGGCACATGCACTCAGGTACACACACACACACGTTCATAAAAGTAAGTAAATAAGTAGTTTTTAAAAGGCTCCTGAGAGCTAAGCTATGATTTGGGCACATTTGTGGTCCAGTAGCCAGCTCAGCCAAGGGTACACATCCCACATCCTGCCTTGTGTTGTGTGTACTAGATGTGACAGTTCTGTCTGTGATGGGGACAAAGGGGGATGCTATCATTTTCAAGGCTATAGTGGTGTCATCAGTGCAACTTGGCATCAGGTGGCCTGTGTGCCTGGGTGGGCCTGACCACAGACCTCAGAGCTGGGGGGAGGAGCTTGGGTCACAGCCTGTGATCAGTTTGTCTTACTGAATGACCAACTGGAGACCACACGGAGGTTGGGGGTGGTTGCTTTAGATCTGACACTGGTCATCCAAGAAACTCTTGAGAAAAACCAAGATGTAAGTAAGTTGCAAGCTGGCTTTCGTGGCTTTTGTGGAAATATCTATTTATGTTTTTCAAAAGCAGCCAAGTCTTCAGCTCTGAGATGCTCACTGTGACATTCTTTGCTTCTTTTGACCACAAAAGCCGCACATCCGCATCCCGGCGAGCGAGGAGGCTATGGCAGAAGGTTGTGATCTTCCTACAGATTTTGATGAAAGAAAAGCAAAGAGTGGAGGTGAAGTCTCCAGGGTAGGCTGCAGTGTGTACACTCTTCAGACACTGTAGCTCTTACAAGAGGACTTTCCCCCCATACTTGGATTGGCTTCTCTATTAGCAAAATGATATATGCCCAGCCACATGACGATAACCAGTTTCTCCTCTTTTATGCTTCTTGATGCATGTTCCCCAAATATGAAATGTTTTAGGTTGGTTCTCATCTCTCCTGGTTACTTAGAAAGTGACTGTTTTTGTCTTGAATTCAGCCAGCTCTTTTCAGCTGCTGACACAGGTTTGTGGCTCTTTGAGTGTACTGGCATTTTCTTTCTGGTCACCTATTGGCCATATATGTTTCTCCTGACTCCTAAGCATGATCTAGAATATCTTGTATTTTAGACACTCTGTATGGGACATACTGCTTGTCCCAGGTCAGATTTTATTAATGAATCAAGGTATCTTTTCTCATTGAGCTGGGACTGAGCCTTGGCTCTGGCCTCAGTCAAGGTGCTAGGAATCCACTACTTAATAGTGTCCATAGTAAAGAGGAAAGAGAATCCGTTTTATTTAATAAACAGGCTTTCTCATGTCCAGGCATAACAGGTATTTTGGCAGATAATTGGAAACAAGGTCCTTCTCACTCACTTTGTCTAGTTGGTCAGCTCTTGCATGAAAAGACCACATGGGACTCTTTAATAACTGTTGTCCTGGATTCACAACCTCTGACTGTCAGGCATTTGGGGGTGGAACTCAGTCATTTTCTCTTAAGTGATGAATGTTCAGTGAGACTAAACCAGTGTGTTTTCAGAAATCTCAAATGCCTTCTGTAGAGGTCTACTACATTTTATGAAGGAAAACATTAATAACTAGCATCTAGGTTTGTTCTGGTGTCCAGGTTGAGGTTATTAAAATGGATGATATGGTGTAATTGGCATTACTTCCTATGTATGGAGAAAACCTTAAATATTTACTCAGAGAGGTTGTGTTAAATTTTCTGTGACATTTTAGTGCAAAACACTTGCCATGCGATCAGTTAGAAGGACAGATGTGGGCCTTGACTGAAGTCTCTCTTCTTCTCTTAGATGTAGGTCTATTGGCCTCCAGTTCTCTGTAAATACCAAATGAACGAACAGCTGAGCTCTTTGGACACACTGCGAGCCAGTTTGCTTTGTAAATAAGATAAAATTACTTGGTTTAGGAGAAATGACTGTGTTTCATTGTCTCAATTTTCAGGACAACAGCCAGGAGCTAGGTGACGAGATGAGTAGACACTCATTGAGTAGACACTCATTCATTTGCTAGTGATAGTAGTATTGGTAGAAGTATGTTTTTATTGGTCACGATATTATTTCTGAAAGGCGCCTTTCTATATAAAGCATATATTCCTAGTATCTATGAATAGCCGTGTCTTCTACTCACTTGTGAGAGAGTTAGATCTCTTGGATGGTCTTTCATGTTCCCACCAAGCCTTGTGCCATATTATCAATTGAATAGCCCCTCTTCTGAAAGTAGGCGAATATAAGATATTTCTAGGAATTTATTTCCCTACTACACACCGGCTAGTCAAACTGAACCTTCTGGGTTTTGTTTGTTTGCTTGCTTGCTTTCATTGCTTTTGTTTGTTTGTTTGTTTGTTTTTGTTTCAACATGATAAACATAGCTCTGTGAATGACAGAATTTTCTATCCTACTTTGGAGTCTTTGCCTTGAGGCACCTTTGGGAGGATGGTTGTCACACTCTGAGTCTGGCCTTGGTTTGATCTCAGCAATTTCTACAGCTAGACTATATCTTCCATATGTTCACAGTGTACCTTCTCCAGTCCAAGGAATAAGTGACTGGTGCAGAGGCCCTAGAAATCATGTATGGGTTTTCAAACTGCATTTCCATCCATTTAAATGTGTTCTTTTCCAAATAAAATTTTAAACTTTTATCTTTTGAATAGCTTGGATTTGTCATAGAAAGGAATACAGATTTTTTTTTTTTAAAAAAGAAATGAATTATATTGGCGGGGGAACGTTGTATCTAATTCTGTATGATGGTTGCTATGGTGACAATTGAATGTAAATTTCAGCTTATGTATGTAAAACCAGTATGTGCGTTTTGATTAGAGACAAGGGGCAAGGCTTGATGTCAGTTGG
Organism: Grammomys surdaster; assembly: GCF_004785775.1. Classification (NCBI taxonomy): domain Eukaryota; kingdom Metazoa; phylum Chordata; class Mammalia; order Rodentia; family Muridae; genus Grammomys; species Grammomys surdaster. The sequence goes on along the minus strand of NW_021604568.1, from coordinate 1,187,511 downwards.
TGAAATAGCTAAAAAACACTTATTAATGGGAAAAAAAGATTGTTTTTAAAAGAACAAAAGGGTCCTTGAGCCCCCTCATCACCTGTGTAATCCGGCACAGACTAACTCATTATGTGTGGTAGCAACAAAATAGACCAACAACCAAGACGTATCCTTCCTCCACATTTTCTTCATTGGGGAAAGAAGAGATGCTTAGGGAGAAGACGGCTCTTGTAAAGATGAACTTTCGTGTGCCAGGTTTCACTGACTCTCAGAATGGATTTGGTGCATGGGACAGGAGCCTGGAAATTCCAGGGAGAAGCTCAGTAACACCAACCTACCACAGCCCAGTCATCGAAATCCTAAATCCTTGCAGGGACCAGGCTTCTGCCGCTGTGGCTAGTTCAATCTAAGATTAGAGTTAAGGGACAAAAATCTCTCTGATTCTCAACAGGTGTTCATTTAAATCTCTTTAGTACAATCTCCTTAGCTCTTACATGTTTACATGTGGTTTTTCCACAGTGCACCTGCATATAAACATGTGCATAGTGCACGTGTGTGTGTGTGGTGTGTGTGTGTGTGTGTGTGTGCGCGCATGCATGCGCATATTTTGGACAGGGTATTAAAGTATGTTATATTAGTTGCTTCCATTGGCCACACCAATAAAAACTTAGGTCTTCAGATTCCTGGGAAAAACACCAGGAAGTCACCACTGCCCACCAGGCTAGTCACAGAACAAGTCAGTGAAGACTCCTGTGGTCCGTCCATGATTCAGGGACTTGGGGTGACTTTTAGCGTCTCACGAGCAGTTGCTGCTGCTGTGTCCTAAGTAAAACTTGGCAGCAATAGGCTTGCCTCGCTTCTCTGTTATGCCTCATCCTCACAAGAGCCCCTGACTCGACCATCGAGAGTCTAGAACCATACATTTGGACTGTGGGACCATGGAAACAGCCTAATATATCCCTTTTATGGTTCATTTAGAAGTTTCCAGAATGTTGTTTCTCTTCAATACTCTCCTAAGAGTCACTATATCTACTCTAAAGGGGCTGATCTCAGCACAGCCTGGGTAAGGATTGACTGGAGTGTCCTCTCTCAAGGAGAGTCTAGAAGGACTCAGGAGGCTCTGGCCTTAGATCGTGTATTCAAGGTTCCTCAGACTCTAGATCAGACATACCTAGATATCAGACTTCACATTGTTATGGTCTGATCTGTGACTCCACTCTCCCTCTATGCACATGCTGGAGGCAACCCCACCCCTCAGAACTCCAGAATGTGATGATGGAGTTGCATGGACGAGTCCTTATCCACTGTGACCAGTGTCCTTTCAAGAAGAAGGAGTTATGGCACAGACATAAGTGCATATGAAGGGTACAGAGGTAACTGCCACCTGCAGACCAAGGGAAGAGACTCTGGGGGGATCAGACTCCACTGACACCTTGCTTTTAGATTTTCAGCCTTTAGAGACATAAGAGACCACATTACTATCATTTACAACACCCAAATCTATGGGTTTTACCGTGGCAGCCTGAAAAACTAGTGTGGATTTAAGGACAGCTCAAATGTGTTAGGTGACTGTGTAGTTGCTGCCCCAAAGGACAGAAGTACTACTTAAGTGATCCTGATCCAGTTCCATAGTGTCGACCCTAAGCTCTGCTCCCAGGTCCATAAAACCAGTTAAGCCAGTGAGGCCTGATTGAGATCTCACATGCCACTTACCTATAAAAACAGACTGTGAGGTTAAGTACTTCTTTACAAAGAAATGAAGAACATGATGTAATAAAAATGTTTTCCGCCGGGTGGTGGTGGCACATGCCTTTAATCCCAGCACTTGGGAGGCAGAGGCAGGCGGATTTCTGAGTTCGAGGCCAGCCTGGTCTACAGAGTGAGTTCCGGGACAGCCAGGGCTACACAGAGAAACCCTGTCTCGAAAAAACACACACAAAAAAGTTTTCCAAATCCTGTTATATTGTGATCTTAGAATATACTACCAAAATAATGGTGTTTTAGTCTAGGTGCCATCCTTTTAGGAGGAAACTGACTGACTCTAGAACATACCCAGAGAGGGACAAGCGGGGAATGAGGACTGCTTTATGGGAAGGAATTGTTCCCTGTCTGAGATAGAGTTCTGGCATACTGAAAACACCACTGACAGTCTTCCACTATGGAAGTACAGAATTGATAGCTGATAGGTTCTGAGTACAGAATTGATAGCTGATAGGCTCTGAGTATGGAGGTGATAGCTGATAGGCTCTGAGTATGGAGGTGATAGCTGATAGGCTCTGAGTATGGAGGTGATAGCTGATAGGCTCTGAGCATGGAGGTGATAGCTGATAGGCTCTGAGCATGGAGTTGATAGCTGATAGGCTCTGAGCATGGAGTTGATAGCTGATAGGCTCTGAGTATGGAGGTGATAGCTGATAGGCTCT
>NW_021604568.1:1171921-1185096 GCF_004785775.1 Grammomys surdaster | reverse complement strand
TAGCTGATAGGCTCTGAGTATGGAGGTGATAGCTGATAGGCTCTGAGTATGGAGTTGATAGCTGCATGGAGTTCTTTTGTGACTGTTAGTGTATGTGATGCAGTAGCTGAAGCAGAGTGAAGGAAAAAGTCAGTGATTGTGGGGATGGTCTCACTGCCAGCCTGAAGAGGAGGCTCATGCTGAAGATAATGGGCTGGAAAGGCAGAATGAACTTGGGACCTTGGTGATGGTGTTGAGTTCTTAAAGCCCCCAAGTCTCCCAACTGCTGAACTCTATTCTGCGGAATGCGTGTCTTCAGTATTTAAGACACTTGCACTGAGATTTCTCTTACTGACAGAACCATCCTCACAGAGTCCACAGGGCTGAGCTGTAGATAAGGATGTGATCGCACGTAATTCGAAACGTACATCAGCTGAGTAGGCTTCTTGTTATAATATGCAAATAGAGGCTGACTCTGACTTTTTAAAAAAATCCTTTATTGAATGCAATTTGATTCTAAATGATTTGAAAAGTCTAGGACTCAAAAATAATTCTTACTAAGGTATGAAAGAGAACGGAATGGAACCTTTCCCAAGCATTTGCATTATCTTTAGAGAAATAACTAAGGTAAAGCTTTTATTGGCAGAGTGTGGAGGTGGGGGAGTCCAGGCCGGCTTTGTGTGTGGGCTACTGTCTTCTTCCTCATTCATGGCTCTGTGTCTTGTGCCCTCACTGTTGGAAGATGCTGAGCTCTAACCACATAAGAGATTAGTGATGTTGTGACTACCGGGCTGGTAGGACATGATGCACAAAGGACTGTAATATCACAGCTTCAGAGGGTGACCTTGCCTTCCTCTGGCAGGAAGGTCACTGAAAGGCTTCGACCAACCAATCCTTGGTGCTGTGCAGTAAGCTGCCTAACCCCAGGCAGAGACAAGGCAGGCGGAGTGGTGAAAAAGTCCCTGAGCTGGAAATAGTTATTTTGGAAGAGAGAGCCTGATTAACTTTGTTGTTAATTATTAACCAAAATCAATGTTCTTTTCAGTTTAGTTTGGGACTTTTCTGTCAGAAAAGCTAAAAGTCATCCCTTCGAAGGCAAAAGTCCCAGAAATCACTGCACGTGATTTGGTGTGTGCTCTGTTGACCCTTGGAGACCAGAGGCTGCTGGATCAAGGCAAAGGCCTCTGAGGTGGTGACTGAGGAGACAAATACACAGTGTTCACTTTACGGGCCTTTTCTTGTTAGGTCTTGCCCTCAACTCAGAATACACTCATGGCTCTTTTAATAAAATCCTTCAGACATTTCCCCACTCTCTGGTGGGAGAATTGGCAAGGCTGGGAAGGCCTGATCTGCTCAGTCAGGGCCTTGAAACCTGTAATTGCTTCCGGTTCACTGAGAAGACACTGCGTGATCCTAATAAGACATATCGATCAAGGACCAGCAGTAGCCAGGCAATGAAAGTTGGTCACAAATAAAACAATCCTTCCCTCCAAACCAAGTCAGGCATGCTTGTTCATGCTTTAATCCCAGCATTCGGGAAGGAGAGGCAGGGGGATTGCTATAAGTTGGAGTCCAGTCTGGTCTACATAGTAAGTTACAAGAACCCAGAGTTACATAGCAAGACTTTGCTTCAACCTCCTCACTAAAACAAACAAAAATCCCAAACCAGTACCCCGGGCACCCAGGGTCACTGGCACCCAGGTTAGCAAGAGTTCCCTAGCAGATGCTTCTGATATGAAGAGCAGAGTCTTGTCTCGTGTGGCCTAGGGACAATCTTATTCTAGTAAGGGGATTCTTGATAGCACTTCCTTGCAAAGACAGACAGTATCTCACTGAAGGTACAGACAGACTTACTGGACCAGGCAGAAGTAGAGAGGGCACTGTGGCTGTAGGTAGGTTCTGGCAGTACAAATCATCCTGGTGTCCTTCCAGGAAATAGCCAAATCGGGAAAGTCCCTGTGACCTTTCATTTATTCGACAAACTGGTTTGGTTGTTTGAACTGTGATACTGCCAAGCCAGAGATTTTTTTTTTTTTTTTTTAGGCTGCGATCCATTCCTCTGTGGGAGCCTCATAAAACTCTAACACTGGGATGTGACGGGGGCCGTCCTCAGATCTCAGTGGCTAATATGAGTCCCTTGCTAACAGTGATTATGAAAATAATGATGCAATAGACGCAGCTGCCTTTAACTGAGCACCCAGTTCATGGCGAAACAATGCTCAACAATAACAATCCCGAGACTTAGCAATTATAATCTCCGGTGTTAGAATCAAGGCTCCGAGAAACTAAGTAACTTACTCAAGGCGACCAGCTTGTAACCAGAATCCAGTCCAGTTTGTCCGGATACTGAACCCCATGTTTTAACGGACCGTCTCCTAAGTGGTGGCTTTGAGGGTGTGTCTTGCACACCTCCAGCCTCCCAAAGTGGAATTGCTTAAGGACCCAGTGTCACATTCCTCATCCATTATGGCCTTTGACCAAAGGCTGGCTTTTTCTGTCCAGTAACTGACCATATCGGGGTACATGCTAAAGCATGCCCTTTCTCAGAAAGCACAGGCATCTCCGATAGCCAGTGCACGTCTGACCAGTCCTGACAGGATTGTTTTCCTCAAGCTTTCCTCTGTGTAACAGTCTAGCACGAACACCAACCTTTCCCATCTCCTTCATTTGGACTCAAACTCAAGGCTCTCCCTGCTCCTTTCTCCCTCCTCCATTCCCGGCAGTCTTTGCTTCTCAGAAGACCTGAACTACCCTACGGTACCTTGCCAAAATTTCAGGGCATCTTGGTTCAACCTGCTGACGTAAATTAGGGGATCACAGTTTCCTGTTTCTCTTCATAGTCGATCTTGAAAGCCTCAGGGCACCAAGTCACCCTCCCTGACTGAGGTGGAGGTGGTGTTTTTCCTGCTAGTAATTCAAATGGTTCATCTTACTTCATTCATTGATTCGTCCATTCATGCAAGAAGCATTTATTGATTTCTCACTATAGTCCTGGCTCTGGGGGATACAGAGATGAATGAAGGCCAGGGAATCTACTCTCAAAGAGGAGCAATTTGGACACCAGATAAAGCACACTAATTGTTTTAACTCTGTCAAGCACTGTGCAGTTTTCACAGGGCTCCTGGAGTTTATCACTCTGCCCAGTGAAGGCTTGAGATGGACCAGACAGGTATAGATAGCCTGCGAAAGAGAAAAAGCTACAGCTTAGGAAAACACCTGGCAAATGACAGATGGGACTTGAGTCCAGGCTTCTGTGGCCTGAGGGGACTTGTTTTCCAGAGCCTCTCACTAACAGTCTATGCTCTGGGAAATAGTAAGTCTTTAGAGTCTCGGTCTCGCACAGGTTTTATTGGGGTGGGGGAGAAGGAAGCACAGCTAAAAGATCTTGGGCTAAAGGAATTACAGCTTTTAACTTAAAAATTTTGAAAATTTTTATTTGTTGCTGGTGGTGGTGGTGGTAGTGGTGTGTGTGTGTATGTGTGTGTGTGTGTGTGTGTGTGTGTGTGTGTGTGTGTGAGAGAGAGAGAGAGAGAGAGAGAGAGAGAGAGATCAGGAGTGGGGTGGGGACATGTGCCACCATGTGCATGTGTCTCAGTTCAATTTCTAGGAGTCGTTTCTGCCATGTAGGTTGTAGGGATTGAACTCAAGCTGTCAGGCTGATGGCAAGCACCTTTACCAGGCAAGCATCTCACCAGCCCTTAGAACAGAATCTCAAGTGTCTCAGTCTGTGTTTCCTCAATACTTTCCCAAGGAACATCATACTTTACCTCACTGTGATCAAGCTGAGAAACCAAGACAGCATTTCTCCCATGGAGGGAAGGAAAGAAAGGCCTTCCTTAGAAATGGAAAGTGAAACCGGCCAACCAGTTCTCTGGCTTCAGCTGCCTGAAGGCTAGGAATCAGGGCAGGGGGCATCAGCAGAATGGAACAGTAAAGGCTGCCTGTGCCTTTCTGGAAGTTTCTCCATTGGGCTGTGGAGATGCAAAAAGAATAGGATTTTAATCTTGAGTTTCTAAGCTTGGTTTTATTATCAAGGCCTGCCTTTGGCCTTCACTTGGCTGAGTGAAAATAAACCACACAGCCTGCCCCAAACAAAGCCCATTTGTCTGCCCTTCCACCAGTAAATCCAGACATCACTGTTTGTTTAGATTAGAATTGATTCTTGAATCAGGAAGCCAAGAAGAGCCTGTTAAAAGACCAGTTATTAATGGCCTCATTACAAGACTTCGCTGTGCCATTTAAACCAAATTTACATAGAGAGAGGAAGCACATTTATAAGTGTCGGAAACAGATGAAGAAAGAGGAAGCCTCTAGGGTGGGGGCTGGGGACGCCTGTGGTGCCTCCCGCTTTGTTAGCAACATTGGGGTTTCCTGAACAATGAAACAGGGGCCCAAAGGCCCCCAGTCCTTGCCTCTTTGGTGGGGTTTCTTCCCAGGACTTTGGGAAGGACCTTAAGGGCAGTGGAAGTTTTCCTGGGCTCTTTTGGGTTGTCTGTGGCTGACGAAAGCAACCAGAGAGTCTGGGACAGAAATGGACATTTATGAACCTGCTTAGAAAGGGGAAGCAGCTTTCCCTTTCCCGCTTCCCAGGCTTACACCAGGACAGGTCAGTCTGCGGCTCAACATCAGTCCCCTCCACCTGTTGGGGTCCTGTTTTCTGAACAACTGTGCCTCTTGCCCTTCTGTCAGCCGGGCCTGAAGTTGAGATTCCTTACTTCCCAGTGAGGTCCTACTCTCCCACCAACAGCTCAGGACCAGCATGAGCCCGCATACCCGTCTCCCTTGGCCCATCTGCTAAGTAAAAATGGTCACCTCTGTCGCAGGTGCCCGAAAACACTGAAAAGAACACATATAAAAGTTCAGAGGTACTGCGTGGGGAGAGAACTCTGTATAACCCTTAGCTCTCAGAAGAGGAGGGAGCAACTCGACCCTACTATTCTGGAATGCTTCCCGGGGGCTGAATTAGGGAGGTTGGAGAACCCTGGCCCCAACTCCAATGGGCAGAGGGCAGGGAGAGCCGTAGGCATATCAATGGACACAGCGAGCACACTCTCTGGTTGTCATGGTAGCCTGGTGCTATTTTTGTTCAAGCTGAAGAGCAGGTAGGATCGGTGGAGAAGAGAAGAGCTGTCATACTTTGCTTGAAAAGGCAAACAAACAAACAAACAAAATCCAAACCTAACACTTTGAACAGTTTCTGTAGACTGATTATGTGGGGTCGGTGTAAAGGCCACAGAGCCCTGAGGTCCTTTCTCCTCCTGTCTAATCCCTTCATTTTGTACCTTAAGTACCTTGAAGAAGACCAAATGGATTACCTGGCAAGTGTAGTTAAAAAAGTTAATCATCTGTGTGCGCTGAAAGAGACCCAGGTTAGTTGTGCAGAGGGTTTTACCCAGAACTGTTTGTCAAGTACTGAAAATCCAGATGTGCTGTGAAGCCAGACAGTCTCAGGAATCTGCAGCTGGAGCAGAACATCCAGATGGTGAAGCAGGGTGGAATGACAGGTGAGCCAACCAGGTTCTAAGGGTCAGTAACACTGCCGACATGAAGACTGGAGAAAGAATAGATTATTCCCTCCCTCCCTCCCTCCCTCCCTCCCTCCCTCCTTCCCTCCCTCCCTGCCTTCCTCCCTGCCTTCCTCTCCTCCTCTTATTCTTCATCTTCCTTCTCCTTTTCCTCTGCCTCTTCTTCTTCCTTCTCTTCCTCCTCCTCTTCTTCCTCTTCTTTCTCCTTCTCTCCAGGGAGGTACATTGGCTACCCTGAACTTATTTAAAGCTGGAGTTGAGACTATGTCCTTAGGATTCTACTCAGCAGTTTGGCATCTTGGGTATGAGGGGGGTGATGAAGATGAAGAATAGAATGATAGGTATCACCATAGTTAACTTACTCTAATACCAATGCATAATCTTCACCTCCTCCCTTCCCCGACTTTAATCCCGTATTTAGTGGTAAGAGCCTGGCAGCCACTGGCCCCTCCCACCAAGTGTGAAAATTGCTGACAACTGGAAGTAGCTGCTCACTTAGCCAGCAGTGTACATGATTACTCTTTTGGGGAGTTCTGTAAGTGAAAGGGGTTGGTTGGATGGGAAATTGAACACCCATTAACCAAGATGGGTGAGCAGACTAAGAAAGTCCTGTGGGTGACAACGAAAATGGCGAGGTATCTCAGTGCTTGCCAGGAAGCTATGGGGAGGAGACTGAAACTCTGTATTTATAGAGTGTCACCGATGCCAGCCACTCTCCTCCTGCCTCAGCTAACTAAGGTGAACAACTTCACTTGAGTCTGTACATTTAGGGAACTGGGGTCAGAGCCAGGTTTGAGGGCTTTTGTGCTCTCCAAGGACACAATGGCCAGGACACCACATTTCTAAGTTACCAGCAAATACATACAAGATGAAGGTAGTATAAACAGGAGGAATGTTTATAGCCCGATTAAGAATCATTTTCTAAGCAAGTTCAGACCATGCTTGTGGGGTCGTTTCTCAGACATTGGTTAATTATAGCATCTTATTTGTTCCTGAAGCAGATAGGGCAGGATGTTGGCTTGGTAACACCGTTGGCCGCCAGTTTGTGCTGTTGTATGCATTTGAAGGCAAAGTTTGCAGGGGTGTGATGGGGTGGCCAGCCACTCCCCTTCTCAGTTCTGACCAGACTTTAAGAGTGCTGGCACGTTCTCCTTGAGCGTCTGAGTTATTTAACTCGGTGATGACAGCACTCAGGAGGCAGAGGCAAGAGGATCGATCAATTGGGTTCTAGGCCAGCCAAAGCTACAGAGGGAGACCCTGTTTTAGAAAACCAAACCAAAACAAAACAAACCAACAAAACAAAACAAAGCAAAATCAACAAAACCAAACACACAAATAAGAAAAACAAACCATGTAAACAAAAGAAAACCTTTAACTTTTTAAAAAAGCAACATAAAATTGTATTTTGAATATCTCTTGATATTCAATATGGTCTCTTCAATATGGAGACCAGACCCTTGTACATGGTTTTCTGGGAACTCTGGCTTTCCTTTCCTCACAGCCTTCCATGTGGAAGGCACCCCACACTGCTTCTTGCAGCAGCTGCACATCACCTGCCTGCCACACCTCTGTGCCTCCAGTGACACCTCACACTGGCCAGCACAGTCCTTCCTGCCCTCAGATATGGAGATCCATCGCTAGCAAGGACACACATTTTCTTACCCTTGTATGTCTTGGTGGACCCTGCATAGGCTTTGAATGACCACTGATAGCAGTGAGTATTCACTGGTGAAATAAAAGAAATTATGATGTATATTATTAACGTCATTGAACAATGCCGCATCTTTTCTCACAAGGGTGAGCTTGGCCTCCTGGAACTCTGTGACTTACACTAACCAAGCACGTCTCTCTGTTCACTGATGCCCTTTTCATTTTATTTAAGCTTCTTTAAGCTTTGGTCCCATTCGTAATGTGTCCACACATCTCATAGCAGTTTGAGACATTAAACTCACCTAATTTAGCTATATTCGTAATCTTACTGTACAAAAAGGTTTCACCATTTTTCACACAGAGCCTTATCTTCCCACTCAACTAAGCTCCTTAAGGGCCAAGTCAACAGAAGCCTCACCCTCGGCATTCTCCTGTGGGGCCCAGGCCAGTGCCAGAACATGACAGTTCATTGGACACCTGGTATGGCCTTAGAGCATCGTGGAACTGGCCCCCGACCCCTTTCCAGCACACAGACAGACACAGATGTGATCAGCCTGGCCCCAACCCTTTTCTGCTTCATTCCTGTTTTGACTAGGTAGACAGAAAGCTCTAATTCTGCTGAAGGTCATCATTTTGGCTTCCTTCTCTGGTAACTTTCTTTTTCCTCATCATCCTACACTTAGGATAATTTAACAAGCTCTTGATGTAAGCCTTCTTCCTTAACCACTGAGCCATCTCTCCACTTGGAGCCTTCTTCCTGCCTTCACACCTTGACTTTATCTTATTTCAGCTTTTTACAAATAGCTGGGCCTGATGCTGCATGTGATCACAGCACTTGGGAGGCTGGAGCAGGAGGGATTTGAATTTGAGGCCACCCTGGCTCACAAGGCATAGCAAAACTCCAAGTAATAAATGTTAGGAAAATGGGAGAATTATATCATACGCAACTTCCCTTGACCCCCCAGTGATCTGTGAATCAATGGTGGGATTTTTGCCTTATTTTTATGTCATAGTCCTAGTGTTTTCAAGAACAAGTTTTATTGAGCTTTAATACACAGGACATCCAGTGACCACTTTAAAGCGTGCGATTCAGTGGTTAATATACCCTTTGTTCTATTTTAGATTTTATTTACTTATATTACTTTAATTTTGCCTGAATGTACATCTCATACGTATCATAGTTCTTGTAATTTAACTCAATCCTGAGCATAAAATTCAGTGACTTTGGTTATGTTCACAAGATCGTGTGACCCATTCCAACTCTTCTCGCCCTGGATGTGTTTATTATACTTAATGGTTTCTTAAGACAATTCATGTTTATAATCCAAGTAGGCTTAAAGTAAACCTTGCTACTGTAAATGAAAGAAAAACTACTGTTTTTTTTAATGTAGAGAGGTGCATAAAATAATAAGATAATAAAACCAAATGTCAGTATTAAACTCTTCATCTGGATGCCCAGGAAAGGCTGTGAGCTTACGGACTGGTCCCCTCCTGGTGCAGAGGGAGCTGAGCACATCAGAGGAGTGTGACATTGTCCTCTTACCGGAATTAAGAAACGGCGTCCCCCTTTGTTCTGCTTTAGATTTTATTTACTTATATTATTTTAATTTTGCCTGAATGTATGTCTGTGCACTATGTTCATGCAGAGCCTTAAGAAACCAGAAGAGGGCATTGAACCCCACTCCCCTTCCCCCAGCACAGGAGTCACAACAATTGTGAGCTGTCACATGGGTGCTGGGAATTGAACTCAGGTCCTTTGGAAGATCAATCAGTGCCTTACCTGCTGACCCATCACTCCAGCCCCAAGGCTTTCTTCTTGGCATAGGAGACACAAAACTGAATGTTATTTACAATTTTGTAACATTAATAATGTGTGTGTGTGTGTGTGTGTATGTGTGTGTGTGTGGCAGAGATAACTTGTGGGACTCAGTTCTCTCCTTTCATCACATAGGGCCTGGGGATTGAACTCGGGTCACCAATGTGGTGTCGAGCCATCTAAGTCAATATCTAAAGCAATGGCTGTATGCTTTAGAATCACAGCTACTCCATCAGAGTGCAAGGCTTGCAGTGTGATGAGTCCCCCAAGATGGATAGATGGATAGAGTGTGGAGTTGAGGTTATATTTCCAAGTAGCATTCACTGTGTGACTTGGGCAACTTACTTAGTTTAATCTGTGAAATGGGCATAATCACACCCATCTCCCAGCTATGATAAAATGGAATAATCTAGATTATATTTTGTGTGGTCCTGGGCATAGCCTGAGTGCACAACAGTGGCACTTGTAGTTGGTTTTGAGAGCAATATTTGCTTATACTTCCCCAAGGGACAGCATCCCATCACGTTAGAACATAGCTTGCGTAGTCTGAGAGAGGTCCTCCCAGATCAGTAGGTACCATTCTTCTTTGCCCTGTGCTCTGGTGTACAGACTGAGAGGCGCCAGGGGTTCATGAAAGAGGTCATCCGTGCTGTGTGGGAAAACTTAATGAGAAAGAGAGAGTAGAGCTGTGGGCCAGAGGCTGTGTGCACATGAAGGACACTGGTTGGTCCAGCTGGTATACACTGCCTCTTGACTTAACCTCTGCCTGTGGAATGTGCCCTTGGCCCTGACAGGAGGTCACAGAACTTCAAACAGCAGTGTCCACAACATCATGGCAGCACCAGGCCTCTGAGACAGTGGAAGTGCAAGTCATGTCTCATGGTCTGCACAGTCACAGCCTAGCTGAGGAAGCCACGTGACACTGACTTCTACCCACAGGGAAGGAAGCACAGAGCCACTGGCCCCTGCTCACTGCTCCACCTTAGCCCTGCTATTTCCTCCCTTCCAGGCACAGAATGCTTATCTTTAAAACTAGAGGATGCTGGTTCTCATCTCACAGGATGGTGGGGAGGATGACACGGAGACTAGTGAGTAGTCACCTTGCCACTCAGTGAAAGGTAACTTTCATTGTTATGGTGATTAGTAATAGTGACTGTGTCCGCAGCCCTCTAGGGTAAGCTACTCTGTGTGGTTCAGTCGTGGGTCTGACTACCTATGCTGGCTATGTCCGGGGGAAAAAAAATCATAGTCCTCCCCGGAAGTCAGTAAGAAATAGTCTCCGTTTTACAGGAAGGAAAGAAGTACTGCGAATTTTCCATGTGGAAGGATTGGTTGTGTTACTGCCATCTAGACCCTGTGTAGACATATGGTGCTTCTCTTTCTGTCTCAATTCTGAAAACAAAACAAATGGACAAGAGACAAATTCGAGTTAAAAAAAAAAACATGATAGTTACATTGATTAGATTCGCTTAGTCAAACGTGATGTGGTTTCTTGAGTAGGTAAGGTCTTTGTGAGTATGGCACAAGGGCTGTCTTGCAGAGGCTTTTGGAGGGTTTGTGGCATCGAAGGATCTGGAGCTCCCGTATGATTTCTTTACTGCACGCACTATGCACAGAACTCTTGTGTCTGCCTTGACACACAGCAGAGCCACAGAGCAGTTGCATACCCAAACAGTACCAACATCCGGGCCCTGTTTCAGCCTGGTGAGCGTGCTCTCCAGCGTGCTCTAGTCCTGTTTTGAAGGCGTTCTCATCAGAACAAACAGCTCAAGCACAAATTCACAGAAGGGATGTAGGTGAGGGCTTTTGTTAGCGAAACAGTGATTCCCACACTGACTGGCACCACAGAGGATTTGAGGTAGCCTCCAAAATTTAACACAATGTGGAAATGAGAAAGACCTGAGCTCAGGGACCTGGACAAGAAGGTAAAAGAGGTTAAGGCACTGCATGCCCGTAATATTATCATTCAGGAAGCTGAGGCATGAGGATTGGGAATTTGAAGGCATTTTGGACTACAGTCAGACTGATCCAGCCTTCACAAAGATCCCAGGAAAACAAAGCAAAACAGAAAAACAAAAAAAACCCCAGAACTCCCCAAGACTGTGGAAGTGCTTAAGAATCAACTCAGTTTTCCCATGTGCTAGGCAAAAAAATGAAACATTCCGTTTGGTTGTTCTTGTTGAATAAGAGAGTTTGGGCCAATTGTTTCCTGAATATAAGCAGCTATCACATGAACCTCCTGCAGATGAGGTTTGGGGAAACTGGCTGTACAGTGTATATAGTTTCCCAGTGTGCTGTAGACTTCCTGAAAACCGCTATATTTTAAACAGTGAAGTGTCTCCGGGCATCTTAGTACTGTTCTACACTGTTCGTGGGTGCTGAGCTTCCAGTGCCTTTACAGGGACCTTTAACGTTTGATTCATGCAGAATCGACATCATCTTCAGGTAGGGATGGAAGAGGGACTGTCTTGATCAGGCAGGGAAGTTTGGGGCATTGCACTAGATGGGGTGGTTTAAGGTGGTGTTTGTGTTAGCTGAGTTGACTTTTCTTTGGCTGGAAGGTTTGAGTCTGAAGAAGCGGCCCCATTCAGACACAGCTTCTCTGTCTGTAGTGTACCGAGACAGATCTCTACGGCTTGTCAGTCTCCAGCAACAGCAGCGTGATAGAGTAAATGACTTCCTGTCTGACTTGCGGAACCCACACTGCTGGTGGTTGTTGCTAAAGCAGCACTGGGGGACCTATTGGAGGGCTGGCTTTAGGGTCAGTCTCATTAGGTCTCACTGGTCTCATGGCAGGATAATGAGTCACAGAGTCATCATCCCCTTCCAGAATCAAAGTGGGGCTTTCTCACTATGGAAAATGAAAAAGTATAAGCAAAGATGGATGGAAGGAAGGAAGGAAGGAAGGAAGGAAGGAAGGAAGGAAGGAAAATGGTACACAGATTTTCTTCTGACTTTTGAAGATGAATTTAGTAAAATGGAAAACCTGTAGTATGAAATACATAACTCTATATTCTTTTTTAATGTGCCTCTTGAAAGTATTTGAAAATAATGAGGGTTTTTTTTGTTGTTGTTGTTTGTTTGCTTGTTTTTGTTTTGGGGAGCAGGGTTTCACTGTGTAGCCCTGGCTGGCCTGGAGCTTAATATGTAGATCAGGCTGGCCTCAAACTCACATAGATGCTCTTGTCTCTGCCTCCCTGAGTTACAGGATTAAAGTTGTATACCGCCATACCCAGCCAAAAGGAATGCTTTTAATATTCTTTCAGACAGATTGTTTTCTGTTTTTTTTTTTTCTTTCTGATACAAAGACTGGAGGTGGAATGACGTGATCCCAAACACCTATGTCCAGGATAGACAAACCTATAAAGGCAGAAGAAAGCAGGTTAGTTCTTGCTTCATCCTGAAGAGTCTGGAATGACTGCAGGGAAATAACTGAAGGGTATAGAATTTCTTTCCGGGGTGACGAAAATCTTAAGAATTTATTGAGACAATGGCACAGATAATTGAATATACTAAAGACTGTTGAACTGAAAATAGGGACTCACATATAACATGTGAGTTGTGTGTGTGTGTGTGCGCATGTGCACGCATTTCAATGCCTTTCTCTTCTGCTAGATCTGGGCCTGTCACCGAGTGAGGGGACCCATCACGTACAAAGTCTTTTAGTTTGGGAAAGTGAAACAGGGGCAAAGGTTTTTCTCTTGCATGTCCTAATGGCTGGTCAGAATGAGTGACACTAAGCTTTTTAAGTGGGGAAGTCGTTTGTATTTCTATTCTGTCATTTACTGAACATGGGACATTTTAAAAGAGATTTTTACATCCTCTTCATATAGGCGATCAGCCTTGTTATGAGTACTTTGAAGATTTAAACAGTTTGTGATTTCCCGCTGGGTTTTTGGATAACAGTGTTATGAGAAATAATCCACATGCCATTCTATCCCTTTTAAAGAATTCAGTTTAACAGCCTTTGGTATGTTCACAGATTTGTGCAATTGCCTCATTAAATACTTAAGACTTTCATCCTTTACTTCTCTGCGGTCATCCCAGACTCTTCAGGATGAAGTGAGAAATAACCTGTTTTTTTCTGCCTTCATAGCTTTGTCCATTCTGGACATAGGTGTTTGGGATCATGTGATGTGTGGCCTTTTTTGTCTGACTTCTTACACTTAACATGATATCTTCAAGATGTATTCCCGGCATGGGCC
>NW_021604568.1:1166344-1171521 GCF_004785775.1 Grammomys surdaster | reverse complement strand
CCACTCATCCATCCATCCATCCATCCATCCATCCACTCATCCATCCATCCATCCATCCACTCATCCATCCATCCACTCATCCATCCATCCATCCACTCATCCATCCACCCATCCATCCATCCATCCACTCATCCACCCATCCATCCATCCATTCACTCATCCACCCATCCATCCATCCATCCACTCATCCATCCATCCATCCATCCATCCACTCATCCATCCATCCATCCATAGATACATACATCTATATTTGCATCTTTTAAATTTTAAAAATTCACTTTATTTTCATTTCTCATTTCCATCTGTAGTTTGTCTTAATTTCACCTTGGAGTTTTGTGAATTAGGAACTTTCACAGTAGCCCATTGCTTCACTAGGACTACCTCGTGAGTCATCTTCTTACCAGCCGGTTCCTTTATTTTGTGGCAATTTACATTTTTTTTTTGGTTGTTTTAATCCTTAAAAGATTTTTAAGAGCAGCTCTAGATTTCCAACAAAAATTAAGTGGAAAGTCCAAAGGATTCCTATACTTCTGGCCCCGTAGACATGCAACCTCCAACGCTGTCAACACCCGACACCGCAACAGGGCCTGGGTTACAGCGGCTGAGCCTGCCCAGAACCCCATCCATGCTATGCACTCTTGGCGTTTTCTAGTCTGTGGATTTTGACAAATGTATGATAGCATATATTCACCCTATAGCATCATGCGGAATACACCTACTGCCCTGACAAACAAATCTATGTGGCTCGACTGTTTATCCCTCTCTTCTAGTAACCATGTATTTCCCCCTCAATAGCTTTGCCTTTCTCAGAGTGTCATAAAGTTGAAACCACACAGTTTACGCCTTCTTTTCACTCAGCATCCTCCCTTACGTACTGTTATCGTAATGAACTCCACCACCAAAGCAACCTGGAGAGGAAGACTTTATTTTAGCTTACAGTTAGTTCATCACAGTTCATCATGAAGAAGCAGAAACCCAGTGGCAAGCACAGAAGAGGGATAAGGAAGTCAAGCTCACTGGTGTTCTCTCCATGCCTTGCTCAGCTTGCTTTTCTACACCTCCTGGGACCATATTACCCTGGGGTGCCCCCATCCATAGTGGGTTAGACCTTCCCACATCAATTCATGAATCAAGAAAATGCACCCACAAGCATGCCCACGGGCCCACTTGATGGAGGCATTTTCTCAGTTGAGGTTCTGTCTCCTCAGTTGTCCCTAGCTGGTGTCCAGTGGACAAAAACTAACTCCTTTTGTTTCTCCTGTGAGCTCAGTGCTGTTTACTGCTGCCTTCCACGATCACTTGCTTATGCGGCTGTTTGTTTATCTGTTCAGCTGCTAGAGGATGTCTCTGCTTCCAACTCTTGGCAGCTATGGAGAAAGCTGCTGTAAACATCTGTGTGCAGGTTCTTCAGTGTACATACATTTTCAACAGCTTTGGGAAGACACCAAAAGAGTATGGTTGTAGGATTGAGTGGTAAAGTATATTTGATCTTGTAAGATGCTGTCAAAGCACCTTCCAAAGGGCCTCCTCTGCGTTCCATTCCCACGTTCCATTCCCACTAGCAAAGGGTTTCTAGTGTTGTATGCCCTTGAAGACCTTTGGTGTCATCTCTGTTCTGGATCTTGGCCATTCTAATAGATGTGCCGTGGTATATCCTTGTTGCTTTGATTGGCATTTTTTTTTTCTGAAAGCATAGGTGTGGATCTTTTCATGAGTGGATTTGTCACCTGTATCTACATGATCTTGGCCATCACTTCACCAGGAGGTCTGTTGATCACTAGATGGTGATTAAGAGCCCCACTAAAGAGGTCTTATAGGTTCTCACTGTTGTCTGTCCATCTTTGCCACGCTCTTGGTCTTCACCTTCACACCTCTGCCCACCCGCTCAGAGGCTACGTCTTAAGTTTCATTTCTGGTGCTGTGATTAAACACCCAAACCGAGAGCAGATTAGAGAAGAAGAGAATATCTGGCTTACGATTTCTAGTTACCATCACGGAAGGGGAAGCCAAGGTAGGAACTGAAGTCGTCCGTCACATCACATTGCATAGCATCCCAGCCACAGTGGAGAGCGGAGACAAACATAGCCTCAGGCTTCCTGCTGCTTCTCCTCTGGCTTTCTGTATAAATCAGGACTCTTTGCTTAGCAGATGACACTGCCACAGTGGGCTGGATCTTCCTACATCAATTAGCAATCAAGACAGCCCCCCATCAGATCTGTCCACAGACCAACTTCATCTGGATAATTCCAGTCAAAGCCAACTTCTCAGGTGCTTCTAGATAGTGGCAAGTTGGCAGTTAAAAACCCATCCTTGTCTCCGTCCTGACGTTGCTATCTCATGTATGGCCATGGTACTAATCTGGAACCCAGGGGTTCTGACTCTAGACATGTTAAAATTGATTTCTTACTGCTGCTGACAGGGAGACTTTGGGTAGATGTAACCCTAGTTCCTGTGACTGTCTGAAGAGTTTCTTATTCCGATGTAGACAATCCCTTTCCGATTCCATTTTCCTTGCCACCCTTCAGTGAGGTGAAGCTTTCAGAAGCCTGTTAGTTGAGCCTAGAATTGCCTGCCTCAAACTTTCTGGTCTCTTCCCACCCGCCCCCCCCCCCACAACATTGCTCTTTTTCTGTCACTCAGTGGCCTACAAAGTGGTTGGCTTTTCCCCATTGGGTCCTCTTTTGTGACTTTAGTGATTCAGTCCTTTCAGCTTGTACTCGTGTGACACTCGTAGCCGCTTCCTGCACGGTGACGTGTGGGGCCTTGGGGAGGTGAAGCATGCCTACCAGTTCTCCTTTTTCTGCTTCTATTCAGTCATGTCCTGTGTCCCATAGATTCTGGCTGTGACTCAGTAACCGACACGGAGCCCGAGGACGAGAGAGCTCTTCCTTTCTCAAAGAAGACAAACCTGCCTCCGGAGAAATCGCCTGGGAACCTGATGGTGGTACAGCCGGACCGCATTCGTTGTGGGGTAGGCATCCTGGGAACCTGGTACATCCTTATCACAGCATTGACTTTTCTAGTAGATGCCTTTGTTTCAGTAAAGGGTGCAAGAGCACCGTGATGCACCTTATTATAACCACCACCTTCCCGTGGGACTCCCATCACCACGACCTTGGACAGGAGTAGTTCCTTTAAGTCAGAGAATTGAACCTGGGAGTGTATGTGTCATCCATGTAAGAGCTCTGTTTCATGAATGTGTAACATAGGGCAAACAGGACACCAGCAGACATGAACATTGTTGGATACCACAGAGTTAGAGAGAGGCCTGCATATCTTCCAGCTGACCCAGCCCTGGGAGGAGAAGGTGACACATTCTGGGAGCCTGCTTCTTCATTAACTGGTCACCACCCTGGCCTCAGGGAGGGCTTTAAGGTTTGATGAAGGAAACTTGCTGGCCCATATTGCTTGCTGAAAAGATTGTCTAAATACCTAAGCCATATGTGGCTAGCATTTTAGCGTGGTCATATAATCACAAGGGAGCCGTGTGTGAGACTTCATGACAGTTATTTAAATCCTGTCATAATATTTGATAGTCTTTCCTTCCCTGGTTTAACATATGAGGCATTTGGGATAGGTTAGAGAACCAGCATGCTTTCTTCATGAATACATGCTTTTTTCTAAGCTTGCCACTGTGGCTTCCCAGAACCTCCGGGTATGAGAACATTGGAAATGAGGGGAGGAGGGAGATCTGACATTCTCCTCAGCAGCTGAGGCCACAAGCTGCTGGGCACGGGCTCCTGGCATTGGAGTTGCCAGCTGTATTTCAGGCTGGATTCGACTCGTAGATATGATTGATCTGGACTTCAGAGTGTTTTAAAAACTAGGCATAAAAAATTGGTGTTTCTAAAAAGAAAAAAGTTGGTGTTTCTTGGTGTCTCGTGAGTCATAATCTGTGGTATTAGGCTTTGGCTTTCTGTTTTGTTTTTTGTTTTCCCATGGGACTTTCATCCTGTAGCCTGGTCCCCAATATTCTCTGATCTTCATTGTTTATTTTTATGTTTGAGGTTTTTGAGACAATCTTTCTACATAGCCCAGGCTGGCCTTGAACTCATGAATCTCTTTTCTCATCCTCTCTACACCTGGGGTCACAGGTGTGTACCACCACACCTGGCCACTTCCTGTTTTTTGATCCCAGCCTGTTGCAGTCATGGCTGGGCCTATGTGGATATTTCTGGCTCATTCTCCTAGTGCAATGTCTTCCCATGGGTGTGTGGTTGGACTGCCAAGTGCAGTGGGAAGGGTGTTTGGCACCCATGTGTGCTTCATCCCACTCTCCTGCATCCCAGGCTCTCCTTCCTGCTTGCTTTCTGCTGCTCTCTAACTTAGGATCATCCTAGTTGCCTACCAAGTCTGTGAGCCCCTGGCTGGGGGTGAATCCTGACTGCCAGCCAAACTGACAGACAGTCTTTTGAGCTCCTCATGTTACTGGGATGAGATGCAGGATCAGGACTGTGTAAGTAATGACAACAGCCACAGGACATATGTTTGGTTATAGTGGTCGTCAGCAGCCTGAGCCACAGCCACAGGACATGTGCTTGGTTAGAGCAGCCTTCAGCAGCCTGGGCCACAGCCCTCTCCTGTCACAAAGTCTGCACCTAGCACACCCCTCTGCAGGCCTTTGTAAAGGGTTGCCATGATGACTACATAACAGTCCTGGAATGACTGACTGAGGATGAGTCCTGGCCACAGACCTCGCTTTGCCTTTCTGGTTTGCGGGAGGGCCCAGCCCTACTGGCTTTGTCTAAAATGACCATTGCCATGTTCAGTAAAACAAGAGACAAGTGAAGTGTCCCTTACCTAAAATGCTAAGGACCTGAGGTGTCTCAGATTTTGAATTTTGAGGGTTAGGTCGATGTTGGATTATTTCTGTATGCATAATGGGATATGTTTTCAAACAGAGCGTGTTTATATTTTATAAACACGTTATACACAGCCTGACAGTAGTTTTACAGAACACATTGTTTCCTTTGCATTTGGTCTTTGACCTAAATGCAAAGTATAGAACTTTCTTTCCACTTGTGGTATCAGGTCAGAACATTTTGGATTTTGGAATTTTGTCGCAGGGATACTTTGGCAGGCTCAATGTGAGGTCTTCCAGTCCCTTGGGCATCTTATTAAAATGTAGACTCTGGGTCTGGGTCTGGGTCTGGGTCTGGGTCTGGGTCTGGGTCTGG
>NW_021604568.1:1077370-1166334 GCF_004785775.1 Grammomys surdaster | reverse complement strand
GTCTGGGTCTGGGTCTGGGTCTGGGTCTGGGTCTGGGTCTGGGTCTGAGGCTGGGTCTGAGGTTGGGTCTAAGGCTGAGTCTGTGTCTGTGTCTGGGTCTGAGGCTGGGTCTGGGTCTGGGTCTGGGTCTGAGGCTGGGTCTGGGTCTGGGTCTGGGTCTGGGTCTGAGGCTGGGTCTGGGTCCGGGTCGGGGTCCGGGTCCGGGTCCGGGTCCGGGTCCGGGTCTGGGTCTGGGTCTGGGTCTCATGTGGTAAACCACTTGCTTAATGCGCATCAAACCCTGGGTTTGATTTCCAGCACCACATTAAAAACTCGGCATCATGGCACATGCCTGTCATCCTGGGAGGTGGATATGGAGGATCAGGTCATCAATATATAGCAAGCCCGAGGCTAGCCTGGGCTTCATGAGACTCTGCTTCCAAAAGTGCAGACTCTGATTCAGTGGCAGGAGGAACCTCACAAGTTGCCTGTCTAACTTGCTCCTGGGGTGGCTGTTTGTGATTTGGCTATGCTTGTGATAGCAGAGTTTGTCTAGAGCAGAGAGTCTCATATTCCAGGGAAGGACTTAAAAAATAAATAAAAGTCTGCCAGGCATGATGGCACATGCCTTTGATTCCAGCACTTGGGAGGCAGAGGCAGCTGGGCCTCTGAATGCAAAGCTAGCAAGTTCAAGAAAGCCAGGGCTGCACAGTGAGACATTGGCTCATAAACTAAATAGTCAATTATCTGATGCTATAGAGATTTTGCAAAAAAAAAAAAACCAAAACATTTTTTTCTGTTTAAAATTTTTGAAACATTTCATACAATATATTTTATTCATATTCTTTCCTTTCCCCCAACTCCTCCTAGATTCTTCCTCTAAACTTCATGTTCTTTCTCTTCTTTAAAAAGAAAAAAGAAAACAGAAATCCCATTGAACCAAACCAACCAAACAAGTACATAAAAAAAAAACATAGAGTCAGTCTTTTGTTGGACAACTACTGAGTATGAGGCCAGCCCTGGCGTGTGGTTGATTTACCTCCTTAGTCACACTCTGTTGGACAAACTGGTTTTCCCCTTCCCAGAAGGTATCAGTTGCAAATAACTTCTGGGTGATTTGTTGGACTTTGTGCTGATTTGTGCTTCTCTGTGTTGGGTTGTCTGGCTTGAACCTGTTCAGGTCTTGTGACTGCTGTTACGGTCTCTGTGACTACATATTGCATCAACGCTGTTGTGTTAGGAGACACTGTATCCTTGGAGGGGCCCACCGCTGGCTCTTAGAGCCGCTCTGCTTCTTCTTCTGCACAGATCCCTAAGCCTTGAGGGGAGAGGTGTGATAAAGATATCCCATTTAGGGCAGAGTGCTTCACACCCTGCTTCAGAGTGCTTCAGGGAGAGTTTTGCTCACTCTCTGCTTGTCCAGTTGTGCATCTCAGTGTTAATCACCATCTACTGCAAGAGGAAGCTTCTCTAACCAAAGTTGAGCATGTACTGATCTATACGTATAGCAATATGTCATTAGGAGTCACTTTACTGGTATGTTCACTTAGCAGAGTAATAATAGTAAATTTTACTCTACTACCAACATTTATGTAATCTTCAGTTCCTGACCTCATTAACAGTGTCAGGTATGGATTCTGTCTCATGGCATGGGTCTTAAAACCCATCTTTTAAAGTGATTGGTTACACTTATAACATTTTTGCCACTACCACACCAGGATGTCTTGCAGGCAGGTGACTGTTGCAGATCACAGGGTTCACAACTGGGTGAGATCGATTGGTGATTACTTTTCTCCTCCAGTAGTGAGTGGAGTATCTTCCATCACTGTAGATGCTTGTCAATAGGAGTGAAGCTTCCAGTTGTGCACCGGCTTGATCTCTCTGTGTTTGATGACATACGAGTATGTTGTCTTCAGCAATAGGGTCTTAGTGTCAGGCTGTGGATGGTAACCGATAGCATTGGCAATAGCTTGTAATGGTTTTTTGGAGGGGAGGGGGAAGGGTAATCTGTGGGACCACTTTGGTCAATGACTCAAAAAGATGTAACTCATTTCTAGTACTGGGGCTTTTACTTGATAGCATATGGTATCTACATGGGGCATTGTTTCCCCCATTATATGATAAGACCATCTAAATTAAATATATATACTTAAATATATAAATATATATTTAGCAATTTTAAGATGTTATGAAATGAAATAAACATTTGTAATCCCTAAGTTTAAAAAATTCTGAGCGTGATGAATAGACAAAGTTTCTGTCTAATTACTGTAAAGGTTTATACATGTTTAGTCTGTTTTTCACAAGTTCCTTCACTGGATTGACAGCCTACGGGTCTCTGCCCAGCACTGGTCTATCAAGACCCCCAGACCAGAACCATCCTCTCTTAGAGAGTGGGCTGGGGCTCAAGATGCTGGGATAACCTTTGACCCAGCACCCTAAGGGATACAGGAGGGAGAGAGACCAGAACTTGTCTCCCACTCCAGGCAGAAACCACTGTGTATGTCATTGTGAGATGCAAGCTGGACGAGAAGGTGTCAACCGAAGCAGAGTTTTCTCCTGAGGATTCTCCCTCCGTCCGGGTGGAAGGCACGCTGGAGAATGAGTACACGGTCTCAGTGAAAGCACCAGGTGAGTGGCCCTGTGGTGACCCAGAGCACGCTGCCCAGCTGCCTTCTGAAACACTGCTGTCCTTAGGCCCTCCAGCCCCAGACAGCGTCACTCAGCATGGCTAAGTTGACGTTTTAAAAGCAGTGCATCCTTCTAGTTGCATGCCCTGGATTACCAGTGTGGCCTCATTAAGTTGATGTTTTAAGGGGCAGTGCATCCTTCTAGTTGCCCTGGGTTACCAGTGTGACCTCGTCATTTTCCACGTTCACAGTTGTCACATTTCCTCTCTGGTGAATCGAATCTTTGTGGTCGGTGTATTTTTAATGTTTTTCTTCCCCCCTCAGAACCTCTTCCGGTGGTATAGACTCCCACCCCAGGAAGAGCATGTAGTACAGACTGCCGCAGAGCAAGTCAGCTGATTCCACCGTCCCAGGGTGGTAGGAATAAGGTGTTATCCTCCAACCACAGGGATCCTAGCCATTGGTGACTATTGGTCTTCATACAAAGCACCTTAAGCCCTATTTTAATTTTTTATATAATTACTTTTTGTTCATCAAGGCCTGTGGAATTCAGTAAAACAGGCTGAGGAGCTGGCTCAGTGGTTAAGAATACATCTTGCTCTTTCAGAAAAACTGAGTTCAGTTCCAAATATCACATTGGACCCTTCACAACTGCCTAGAACTGTCCCAAGGAGGATCCGATGCTTCTTTTCTACATAGGCGTCTGCACCCATGCATGTTCATTCTTGTGTATGCATGCACACACACACACACACACACACACACGCTAAAATCAATACTGAAAATTGTGCAAACAGATGAAAATCCTTTAAAGATGCAATTGACAATGCCATGAGGACAGTCATACATGCTGGCCCATCCATCTCCTCCCTGCTTACCTCTGACACTTCCTTCCAGCCCCAGTGACCTCTGCTTCAGCATTCAAATGTAGCACATCTGCACTGACTCTTTTCTGCAGGACCTTTGCTCTTCCTGGCATTGACCAGTACTTCTTGTTCTGTTTAGACCTCTCATCGGGGAATGTTTCTCTGAAGGTCTATTCAGGGGACTTGGTGGTCTGTGAAACCACCATCAGCTATTACACAGACATGGAGGAAATCGGGAACTTACTGTCCAGTGCTGCAAATCCTGTGGAGTTTATGTGTCAGGTAAGGCTGGCAGGAGGAGAGCGGAGCTTTCTGGACATGGGAATTCTACATGCAGCTATACAGCTTCAACCCACACTGGCAGGAGCTAGCTGGATTTGAAATCTGACCGTCTTCACTGTTTTATGTAGGCCTTTAAAATCGTGCCCTACAACACAGAGACTCTCGATAAACTTCTCACCGAGTCCTTGAAGAACAACATCCCTGCAAGTGGACTGCACCTCTTTGGGATCAGCCAACTGGAAGAAGACGATATGATGACAAGTAAGTCAGTGGTCATTTTAGTTGTAGATGGTGTGGCTTGCTACTCCATCGTAGACGGTGTGATGTCGGGAGGGCATAGCTTTGTCTGCCAGCACTGAGGTGAACCGAAAGACGGGATTAAACCAAGCAACATGTACAGGGTGCTGCTGCCACCACCCAGCATGCTCTTATACAGCATTTGGTTTTTTTTTTTAGTAAGTAATAATATAGTCTAAACTAATAATAAAAAGTGGAACAAGTACAGAAGCCAGTGACACGATCATGTGCCATCATCAAGTGTGAGGTACCTTACATAGTTGTGTGTGTCAGATGTTTACATGACTGGCAGCCAGCCCAGTAGGTTCCTTCACACCAGCAGCACCACCGGCATGGGAGGAATGCTTTATGCTATGTCGTGATAGCCACAGCGTCACTAGGAGGTAGGGCTTTGTTTGCTTCATTCTAATCTGATAAGACTTCTGTGCCTGGAATATCATTGCATGACACACAACTGCCCTCGCCCCCCTTCTTTAAAAACAGAATGTTTCATTTACCTTCTGGATGGTGTTCAAACTCAGTCAAAGGACTCCCCAGGGTGCTTCTGCCATTAACTCTCTCTGCACCCCTCTTAGCGGTTTTCTATTCCCAGATAGTGTATACTTCTCGAAACCATGTCTTACCATTCCACTCATGGAAACACCATTCCTCTGTCCTTTCCTGGTTGTCATTCTCCCTGTGGCCTTCTCTTAGTCTCCCCAGGAAACATTTTCTCTAGAAGGAAGGCCTTCCCCAATCCTCCAGGAATCTGTTTCACCATCCCCTAGCTCCTTGGACCTTCAGCTCTGCAGCTTGCCTGCCATATCTGATGTGACATTTTTTACTAAGCTTACAGCTCAGTGGGGGGGGGGGTGTCTCCAAGTGCTGGCTCTTTGTCAGCTTTAAGCAAATATTTGTAACTTGAGTTAAGAGTGGGCACTGTGTACACACACTGTGGCAGCGATAGGAACCAGGAGAGTCACACCAGATGTTTGGGGATATCACCTGGTAAGCTGCACAGTGTGCCTGTTCCTCCCCAACATGGTGGCACTACACAGTGGTACTGGAGTCTCTGGTTACCTTCTGACTGAGTCCTATCTGCCTGCTGTGTAGGAACCACAGGGTGTAGGAACCACAGGAAGAGAATAATGGGCCAGGCCTTCTCCAAGGCTTCCCTGCAGCCTCTCCTCTGACTCCTACTGTGGAATGTTCTTGCCTCAGGGCTGTAAATGTTTCTATTTTCTTATTCTTAAACCAGAGGCTCAGGAGAGAGTATCTCATAGCCTGACAACATGGGGTCCTAGGGACAATTCGGACCTTTCAGCCCAAGGATCATGTCCTGGTGAACAGGAAGTAGGATTTATCATTTTTTTAAAAAATGACAGAGCCAGGCCTGGAGAGATGACTCAGTGGTTAAATCACTGTCCACACAAGCAGTTCAGATCTTTAGAATCTCTTAAATGTCAAGCGGGCCTGATGATCCCATTTGTAAGCCCAGTCTCAGAAGGCAGAAACAGATGATTTGCAATAAGCAGGCTAGCTGTTCTGGGTTTGAGTGAGAGACCCTGTCTGAAAGAAGAAGATGGAAGAATGATAGATTAATTCTTGATATCTTCCCGGGCTCCCCCCCACATGCACATTCACATGCACCCACCTCATACATGCCTACAGATAAAATGAAATATTTCTAATATAAATGCATGTAGTAATTTAATCTTGCCCTTGATTCTGCTATCTTTGCTAGTCCCCAGTATCGACAAAGAAAGATCAAGGTTTATTTACAAGCTTTTACCGTACGTATTACCTGGGCAGTATTGATCTACATTAACCCCCTAAATGAATTTGGCTATCTCCCATGATACTTGAGGTTTAATGTTGTTCTAGCTTTCTCTGCTGCAGATTTTTCCCTCCATGGTGTCTTCTCAGACTCTCGCCTTGTGGCTCTCCTTCCAACTCCAAACTCCATCTCCCCGCCTCTTCCTAAAACGCTAAAACTCCAACTCCCCTTCTCTCTCCCTTTCCCTGGCTGGTGGGAGTTCTGCCCTGTTCTCTCTTCTGCCCAGCCGTTGGGTGATCAGCATCTATCAACAAGACAGAGAATAAATGGTAAAATTGTTTATACAAACTTGAGACAGGAGATTCTTGACCTAAGTGTTGCAGTGCTGTGTCCAGAGTGAAACAAGATGTGAAGACAGAGAAATCAGCGTTTGACTAACACAAAGATAACATTTATACAGTGCACACAAACACGATACCTACACCTATGTACTTGCAAGTTCACATATACACATGTACTATACTTCACACACGGGTATGAAAAGAAGAGAAAATAACACATAAAGTGACAGAGCCTAGAAGTCAACTTTTATGAAAAGAAAATAAAAAGATTTATTCCCTAAGTCACCAACATGAGCCTGTTTGTTTTCTTGTCATATTTACAAAATTGGTAATAAGACATAAGTGGATGGACTTCTTCCTATTTGATCATCATTTTTGTTTTATGTGTGTGGAAGGTGGCCTGCATCTGTCTGTGCACCATGTGTGTAGAGTGTTCTCAGAGGCCAGAGTAGGGTGCTGGATCCCTGGGACTGGCGTTAGAGTTAAGTTAGCTACCATGTAGGTGCTAGGAATCAAGCCAGTGCTCTTAACTTCTGAGCCATCTCTTCAGCCCCGATCTTTTATCCCTTAATCAGCACAAAACAGTGTGAGACCAGTGTTGAGTGTTGTAGAAACTTGGACTTAGGCCCACAAAACCCGCCCACTCCCAGAGTGTGTCTCTAACACATGAGGACATATTAGAGACAAGATCCATCAGTGCCTTTGAGGATTGTTAGCTGCGTTGTGACTGCTGTTTTAGCCCTTAGAATCAGCATGGATGGAGGCTGGGAGTGTAGCTCAGTGGTAGGGCACGCACCCAGAATGTCAAGTCCTGAGTTTGATCCCTAGCTCTAGAGAAAGAAAAAAAGAAAAGGTAATATTTTCTAAGGATTTCCCACTCTTTTTAAAGCAGAAGATGTGCTACTAATGATTAGATCTACTAATTAAAATAGCATTTCCTCCCTCATAGGAGTGCATGATCTTTAGAGGTTGCCCAAAGGAAGCCATCAGTTATGTCAGTCACTCAGTAAGCAATGATTGAGTGCCTACTGCATGCATGCTAAGGCTCTGCAGCTATCCTGCTCCTGCCTTCTTACCTTTCGGTTAAATTCTCCTTGATGCCTTTTTAGATCAGAGGGATGAAGAGCTGCCCACTCTTTTGCACTTTGCTGCAAAGTACGGATTGAAGAACCTCACCGCCTTGCTGCTCACCTGTCCAGGGGCTCTCCAGGCATACAGCGTGGCCAACAAGTATGGGCACTATCCTAACACCATTGCTGAGAAACACGGCTTCAGGGACCTGCGCCAGTTCATCGACGAGTATGTGGTAAGCTCATGGCAAGAGAGGTCCTGTGGTGGGGCATGTGCTGAGTGACTCCAGTGCCACCTTTTCATCAAAGGCACTGATGGATTTTGTCTTTAGCATGTCCTCATGTGTCTTTCTGAGAGTATGCAGTTTTTGTGGGCCTAAAATCCAAGTTTCTATACCTACTTGGTAGCCATGTGACTTTGGGCAAGTCACAAATCCCCTCCCCTTTAAGTTAATTTGTGTGTGTGTGTGTGTGTGTGTGTTTTGCCTGTATATATACACTACATGCATGCATGGTGGCCCCAGAAGAGGACACCAGATATCCTAGAACTGGAGTTCTGATTGTGGTGGGCTGCTCTGTAGACACTAGGAATAGAACCTTGGTCCTCTGCAAGAGAAGCAAGTGCTTCTAACCACTGAGTAATCTTTCTAGTCCTTTTCTCCTGTTTCTTAATATGCAAAAGGAAAAAAATCCTAAGAGGTCCGTTCATAGAGTTGTTTTTAGACCAAAAGGAACTAACATATGCAAAGTGCTGAGGCCATTTCCAAAATACAGACAGGAACTTGCACAGAGTGTGTCTGCTCAAGGTTGATGTACTGTCTCCACTACCTCCAGGGCTCCTTGGCAGTGTGTCCCTAGCTGCCTTGCCCACCTTTGGGCCCAGGGAAACTGTGTCAGAATTGGTTCTTTTATTAACTGAGGCCATGATAAGGCACTACTCAGAAGAGGTATCAAGTTACCTTTGAGATATCACTCCCTGCTGGATTCTGTCTCCTCCTGAGCTTCTGCCTGGATCTGAATATAAGGCAGGTGGATCCACCCAGATTTCTTGTCGGGTTGCACATGCTCACTGCTGTCTGACTCCTGCTCTGTGTCATCACATGCCCAGGACTGCCTCTATTGTCTTGGAGGAAGCTGCTCTGGACTCCACTCCCTTCGGATGTTCCTCCTTTGTAAACTCACAGAGGGCACCTGAGACTAGCTCATCTGGCTGTGACCCCCAGTATAAGCCAGACTGATACGGTCTTGCTTGCTACCTCCAGACAGGAATGAGCCTGACACATCTTCAGAAACTTAACCCTGCTCTGTGATAGATAATCCATAGGCGGTGAAGCCAAGGGGTGAAGAGGGCCCCTATGCTTTGGGGACATGTAGGTATTTCAAACACCCAGAGTAATTTAAAACATTGTTTGGGTCCTCACTGATATAAATGGGCACATAGGCACTCATACTCTCAAGAGGTTTTACTTGGCTTTAGCTTGAAATCATGAATGTGCTAAACACAGCATGTCATTTTTGTGTTAGCCGTTTTCAGTAAGGCTACTCTGTGTCCGGAGTAGTAACTAAGTTCCTGAGCTCTGTTGGTTAGCAAATGCCGTGTTCCATTTAATTTTCACCACACTCCTTTGAAGTTGAAGGACCAAGACTTTTATCTTATAATCAAGGAAAAGGACGTAGCAAGCCAAGGTGATTGTGCCTAGGGCTCCACATCGGTAAAGGTGGTGGTGGGATTTGAACCTAGTTCGCTGCTCTGCGTAGCAGGGGAGGTTAAAGTGTTATTTTCAGAGTGCCTTGGGTTTTAATCTGGCTCACACTTCCCATATCTTCTCGACTCCTAGCTAAGTCACCTTCCACCAACACAACTTTAGCCTTGCTGCTAAAGGTTGTCCCTACGTGTTGCTTATGGCCCTATGACAGTGGTTCACCACCCCAGGGGTCAAACAGTCCTTTCACAGGGGTCACCTAAGACCATTAGAAAATACAGGTATTTACAGTACGAGTCATAACAGTAGTAAAATTACAGTTATGAAGTAGCAATGAAAATAAATTTCTGGTTGGGGTCACAACATGAGGAGCCGGGTTAGAGGGCCGCAGCGTCAGGAAGGTTGAGAACCACTGGCCTATAAGTAGTGCACCATTTATTTATTTATTTATTTGCCAAATGCTAAACCTGGAATCTCAAACACTAAGAAACGATTTCTCAGTTCATTCGGACCTCACCAGGAAACTAACACAGTGTCAATCAAAGGTAGCCTCTGCCAGGTGTTGATGAGGAGAAAGGCACTGTCTGTGGTTTGAGGCAGAGGTAAAGATTGTGACACACACTATGCTGTCTGGCCAGGAAAAGCTACTCATAAGTTGCCAGAAAGTCAGCCCTCAGCCTCATACTTTCTGGAGGCAGAGGGACAGGGCTAGCCTTTCTGACGTCAAGGGCCCTTTACGTAAGGATCCTGTCTTTGGGGACATCTAGAATGTTGAAATTAGGGGAGAAAACCCTAGAAATCGTCAGGCACTTGGATAAACCTTCCAGAAGGTGCAGGGGTGAAGACATCCCTGGGGGGTGCCTGGTTGCACAAGTGCAGGCACACTTGCATATCCTGTGCATCTAGCTGTGTGGCCCTCTGTGTCATTTGTTTCTCCTTGAGTGCCCGCCGGGCTGTTAAAAGGACCAAAATTGAGACTGTGAACCCTGCAGGGAGGGCTAGATTTTCTGAGCTTTGTTTTTCCACGTGTAAATGAGGGAGAGGCGGGGCCATCCAAAGGCGGTGAGGGAGAGGCGGGGCTTCCGAAGGAGGAGAGGAAGAGGCGGAGCCTTCTGAAGAAGGTGGTTGCCGGTTTGTGCCTGGTGTTGAGCCTGATTCTTACTTGGTATTCAGGAGGCGTAGTTCTTATTTATGTTCCCTGACTCCTGGACATTTAACCAGGATATAACTCCTTAACTCTGTAATTAGAGGAAGATACAAAGGTTAGAGCCCTCTGCCGGGCGGGGAATACCCGCCAATACCCGCAAACATTGTAACCCTGATCCTTTGGCCACTTCAAGCCCATTCAGGGCCTGTGTCTGCTCCGCTAGCCAGGTTCCTCGGTATGCAACGGGCCCGGCTTCTCTTGCAGGAGACTGTGGACATGCTGAAGACGCACATTAAAGAGGAGCTAATGCATGGCGAGGAGGCTGACGGTGTGTACGAGTCCATGGCCCACCTGTCCACAGACCTGCTGATGAAGTGCTCCCTCAACCCCGGCTGTGACGACGAGCTCTACGAGTCTATGGCTGCCTTCGCCCCGGCAGCCACAGAAGACCTCTGTAAGTAGCTCAGCCTGGTTCTGCTTTCATCCTGTTGCTGAGAAATGGCTTTCTTCATTCTAGTCCTAAGGGGGAAAGGCCCCAAAAGGCCCCGGTTATCTCTGCAAGCACCCAGTGAAGAGCCTGTGTTGCAACAGCACCAGGGCTGCAGTCATGTGTCACAACAAAAGAGACCTTCTTCCAACTTCCTCCACTGCTTGCCTGGAAGCCACCAGCCTTGATAGCATGGCCTCGTGGTCAAGAAGCTCTCAGCCCTACCAGTCTCCACGGGCCCTTTATAACAAGCACTTTACAATGCTTTACTATCTGACATACAGTTTATGTATGGTATAACACATGAAACTCGTTGGCTTCCTTACACTGTCTTAATTGAGCTATATAAAAAAAAAATAAGTGGAGAAGACAGGCCTAGGCATGTTTGTATGTGAAGACATGTGAATAGACATGTCTGCATTCAAAGACGTATGAAATAGCCCTGTACAGGCAACTATACTCGAAGTCACCACCAACGCCATGGCCTTACATGTTGACTGACACATATCTGCTGCTTTGGTGACTCAACTACCTAGAACAGTGTTAGCCTTGGCACCTGGAGTTTCTTAAATTATGAAACCTCTCTTCACAACCTCATATAATTTTGAATTCTTGGAAAATTCAATGTACAAAAGGTATTTAAAAAAACAATCTAGATCTCTCCCTCCCTCCCTGTCTGTCTGTGTGTACACTCGTGTGCACGAGAGCGTGTGCATGCAGTGGATATGTGGGCATATGTGTATGTGTACATGTGCCTGTGGAGGTCAGAGGTCATCATCTTTTGAGACAGGGTCTTACTTTGAAGTCAGTGGGCTCACCGATTGGTACACTGTCTGACCAGCAAGCTCTGGGGATCTGTCTGTCTCTGCCTCCTTTTCATAGGGCCACAGATGCAGGAGACCACATCCAGCTTTTATGTGGGCTCTAGGGATTCGAACTTAGCTCCTCATGCTTTCATGGTAGGTGCTTTACCAACTGAGCCGTCTCCTCAGCTTGACAATTTAGAGTTAACCTTTGGAGTCCATGTTCCTCCACGGTTGTGGCAACCTAAAACACCCTCATAGATCTTCCTAGTACCCTTTTGGGGGGGCAGGGCACCACCCTTCAGAGAAGTTGATCTAAATTTGATTGGATTGAGGTGCACAGGCTACTGGGGGGCAGATGGGCAGAGCTGTACCCCCACCACGCCCCCACACAAGGCTTAGTGATGTGTTCCTGTCATGTACTATGAATTGCTAAGCATTCTGAAATGCTGCTCAGGGCTTAGCGCTCCTTCCCTCTGGGTCTACTTAAATAGAGTCAGGAAAGATAAGATAAATATCCACCAACACGTCCATTTTATGGATGGTGGATTTCCAGGATGGCTAAGCTGAGTACTGCCACCCTTTCAGGGCCTGCCAGGAGCCTGGCTTTCCTGTGTGTGAGCTTATGAAAAAGCCAGCACCATGAGAAGTCCACAGAGTAGGAGGTGCAGGCTGATGAGGAGGCCCTTGCCAGCACCTTTGGGGAGAGGACAAAGAACACTTGGAAGCTCTTCACAAATGAGCCTCAGCTTGCTGGAGCTGTGAAGAAGGAGGCATGGTCACTGAATCCTCACAGCAGCCCTCTGGATGCTGTTGCTGCCTGATGTTAAACAGAGGTTCACTTCCCCAAATGGCCACAGAGCACAAATTTTATACCTTTTAACCCAGGCCAAATTTGTGTCAGACATGAGACTGTTGCAGTTCCGGTCACCTCCAGCAAGCCTTTTGGCCTCTAAAGCTGTTTCCCCTGTGTGCAGTTCCTGGAGCTAGCTAACAAAACAGCCCAAGGCTACTCATTCCTATAATTCCGACACTCAGGCTGAAACAGGAGGATCAAGACCAGCCTGGATCACAGGCAGACCTTGTCTCAAATCCTAAACAAGTTCCACATACAAACAAAGAAACCCAGCTACTGATGCCCATCCCTCCACACGCACACACATCTGTTCATCTCCCTTCACAGCTAGCATGTATTTCCAGGGACACTTCTGTTGCAGCTTCTTGATTCTCCCCCTGGTGTTGGAGTTACAGTAGACCAAGACCTGTCTTTTTCCACTTTAGCACAGGGACTCATTCACAAAACTGCCAGCAGGACACTTTAGGAATCCAGAAAGCTGACCTGCCTTGGGGCTGTTGAACAATGAGTTTCTTGCTTACTGACAGTGCCTGTTGAAGGTCTTCATGCGTGCTATTCTTCCTCCTCCCAATGCTCCAAAATATGAAATTTCTTCATCATATTGCAGGACTCCTGAAGGGAATACTAAGGCTCCCATGCTCACCAGTGCTTCAGGGGATCCTATGGGACTAGCCTCACATTGTGGCTGTATGGTAACTTGTAAAGTCCCTCAGGGTCAGGAGGGTCTGGATGTCACAAGACCCAAGGAGGCTACCAGGAAAGAGTCAGGCTATAGGTTGTAGGACACAGCTACTATCTGGGTGGAGAGTGTGAACTGATGATAGTTTTAATATGCCAGATCATATAATCTCTGAAGTTTCTTACTATAGAGATTTGGTTTGTTTCTGTGTCTGTGGTTATTAGGTCTAACCTGGAACGATCTCTTCCCTTGATCTCTTCCTCGCTGGTTCAGAAGATCCAGCAACTCAGGCCTGGGAAGAATCATTCATTTCACCAACAGTGACTGCCCAGGTGAGATGGCAGTTCTGTTCTGGAAGAAGCAGGACAAGGGCAAACAGAACCATCTCAGATGCTGCACTAACATGGTGATGCCCACACAGTTGCTTTCCCCAGATGTGCAACAGCTTCTTTTATCTGTGCAGTCTTACCTGGCCGTCCTTCTCAACCAACAGAGAAGGGATCATCCCTAGGGTCGAACCCAGCAACCACAGAACCAAACTGAATGAATCTCTGCTTTACAGGTAGTAAACTACAGGGTCCAAGAGTTAATGACATTCTTAAGTCCAAGAAGAGAAAACTAGTTCAGGGATCTAAGTCTTCAGGTCCCAGAGGAAAGTCTGCCACCACAGTAGGGTATCGGGACCACCTTCTGGGGTTGTGTTTGCTGCTCTTGGGGTGAACATGCCTCAGGAACTGCTTCTGCATGTCTGAATAGCCAGGTTTATCAAGGTACACCTTTATTGTCATCCCTAATGGTGACTCTTAGAGGCTGAAAATCAGTGTTTTAGGGAAATTCAGTTGCCACTTGGTTCACAGTAACAATACTTTAGAGTGCAAGGCTTTCGTATAAGACCCTAACTATTGTTGGGACAAATCTACCCTTTTATTGTTTAGGTTTGGGGAAAATGAGGACTTCTTCACCAAAGGGAACCCCAAACACCCACTGTGTAGGAAGGTCAAAGGGGAGCTCCAAGTGTTTAATAAGGGGGAGCTAAGTGGAAGTGCTGGGGGTCTGACCTGGGGATGGACTATGGCTCTGTTCCACTCCCTCACACTTCCCTGAACAATAGCCCTCAACTTCACCAACGTGTTGTCACACACCCTTAGCGCACACGACACACACACCCTCTCACACACTTAGTCGTTAGCTTAGATATGCTGCCACCAGGCGGTGACTGTGTGTCTCTGCCACTAGGCCTTATGTTTTTGTTTCTTCTAATCTGGGGTTATAAACCGTCCATTTCCACACTTCGCTGTGTAAGAACTGTCTTTAAGATCAAAACAGTGCAATCACCGGATAAAATCAAGGCAACCGCTCATTGTCGGTTTTCACCGTCCCCTCACTTGCTTGCTCGGTTGTTGTGCCTCCATCTTTGCCTTTGAGGGTGGATTGTGGTCCTCACGGCCTTTGATGGGAGTCTTTTGTCAGCTTTACCCAATGCTTCTGCTCTGGAAACCTGGGGTGCTAGTGCCTGGAAGCCCTTGTCCAGTCTGTTTCCAGGGTAACCCACTGGTGGGTTATAGCTTTGCTTATTTAAATATCTCAGAAGCTCACCTTTCTCCACATGACGTAAGGTGCATCATGCTGCTAGGAACGTCTGACTCACAGGCGTCACCGCAATCCTAGGACAGCTTTCTGTTGTCTAGAATAAAACTTTTCTTTTGACCCCTGACCTTTCCGGGATCTGCCCCAGCCGAGGTTTGCATATGGCAGTGCACACTGCCTTGACCACAGTCATCTTACTGGCTTTCCTCAGTGACTCCCTAGCGGTAACCATGGTCTTGTGACAGATCATTTCTACTTTGTGGTTTCTTTTTCATGAGCTCTTTGATTTCCAGTCCCTGCTAAGAGCCAAGTTCCGTCAGAGCCGGGGGCACAGCTGGACACTATGATGGACCTTGCAGCCAGGCCTGCAGGTCTCACTCAAAGCAAACTTGCTAAGTTATGGGTGGACTTCGGAGACATGCCCCATGCCCCATTGATACTATAATCTTCCCTTCCTTCAGCTGCAGAAGCTCTGTCATCCCCTTGGTGACCTGTTTGAGAAGATTCTGTTGAGTGGAGCCTGGAACTATGACAGAGACATTAGTTCTGGGTACAAGGTCGGATATGTACCATCTAGGGGTCAGGTCAGGACACTGTGCACTTCCTGACCTCCTCCTGCTTTGTGAAAATGCTGGATTAGGTGTTATAAAGTTAATGAGGTAAAATTGTCTACCACCACCAACCAGCCTCGCTCCCCTTTGGATCCACACAGCTTACCAACCGTGTTCCTCTTTTGGCGCTGCACATAGATCCCCTTGGGCTGCATCAATTATATGTCTCTCTGATCATGAGCCCCTGGCTTTCATAAGAAGAATGACTTACAGCTTCGTGTCCTTCCCCAGCACCCAGCCCGGTACTGGGCATAGGATGTACTCAGCCAATAGAGGTGCTAGAAAATAAGATATAATTCCAGACTCTGCGGAAGTTCAAGTGCAGATTAGCTTGTCCGCACTCTAATGCGATGCAATACTCTTGTGTGTGTTTTTTTTTGACAGGTGTAGTGAGATATCGATTAGGTACAGCTGAGTGCAGGACCCCACGGGGGTCATAACTCCCTGGCTGCTCCAGGCTGCCTTTTATTTCATGTCAACATACATTGTGCTAGTTCTTCTGCCTAAATTGCCTGCCTCTTTTTCTCTGCCTGAGCAGTGCCTAGACTCCTTCACAAAGCCCAAACTCCACGGCAGCGCATGCTTATTCTTCGTAAGTTGTTTTTACCTACTCACTCATTCAACAAATCCTCATCAAATCTGCCCTGTGTGTAAGGGACATGGTGCCGGGTGATAAACAGCAAGTGAATACATTATCATGATCCCTGCCTCCCAAGGTCTATGTTCCATGGACCCCACATTCTGTAGATCTGCTCTTGCATGACAGGGCTGCTTTGCCTGCCGTGTGTAAAGTCACAGGCTGGACTTGTCCCACCTTTTCGCCTGGACATTTCTGCCCAGTTTTCCTTGTTGCTAACACCAGATATCACTCCCCCACCCCTCTGATTTCAGACTGCCGTTCTCTCCCGTGTATCTGTTCATCATCTTTCCTTCCTTCTCTCCTTCCCATTGCTTCTCCATCTGTATGTGAAAAGTTGGGCTTTTATGTTGATGTCACCAGTCGCTCTATCCTACTCAGGTACAGATATGGGGCCAGCGAAGCTTCAGGTTATCTTAGGTCCTACCATGTGCTTTCTGCACCAAGACTGCTTGTTTGGCCACGAAAGATACTTCCTACAGGGTAGAAGAGGGGTCTTGTTGGCTTTTAGGGATGGAGAGCTTTTCCTGAACTAGTCTTTTAGTCGCTGGTGTTTTCCTGGTTTTATGTTGCATTGGTATGTCATCTGAATGGAGTGAGTATCCCCTCCAGCTGTCATCGAGACCAAAGTTCTGTCCCAAGAGGTGAATCACACAGGCTTCTTTGAGAATTTGTGACATCATTGATTTGTTCCTTAATTAAGCGCCAGCCGGGATGTTTTACCACCTTTGAATGCAAGCTTCTTGCATTCCAGAAATGGATCCTTCAAGATCAACTCCTGAGCATCTGTTGTGAGCCTGCAGTGGCTCTTCCAGGAGGAGACTGTGGCCTGTGTTGCTTTCTTCTTCTTGTTTTTTTTTTCTCCTGCTGAAATGAAAGAACTTTCACATTTCTGACACTTTATTTTTAGCTGACAAGTGGTGAATGTTAAGTGTTTGTAGTCTGAATTACAAAGCTTGAAGATCTTAGAATGCAAGAATGTATTGTTCTTCTGCTTTACCCAGTCCCCTGTGTCTGCTTTACCAAATCCCATTGCCCACAGGATTTCCTGCATTTTTGGTAGTACTTTGGTGCTACTTACTGTCCACCTGGCTTCTGGATACAAGTTTTCAGATTTACAATCTGATGTCTTACCACTTGTGATTGCCAAACAAGTTGGCACCTTTTACTATTACAAATGCAGTACCTGTTGCCTGCCCAATATTGCCTGATATTGTTCTGGCAAGTCATGTTTTTAAAATAATGTATGCCAGTGTCAGCTGGCCACTTGTCGGGCGTCTGGGTACGGTGTTGAGAGGGTTTGAGGACACAGAGAATGCTGTGATTAATGACATCTGCCATGAATACAGAATAGGACGTAGAGGCCTATGTACACGTCTGTCGTTCATGGTCAAATTGATATTTATATGTTCAATTAAGTCCAAGGAGAACCTCCTTGTTTTGAGTGGAAAAGGACAGAAAATCTTTTTCTGGAACTTCACTTAAGGGGTATATACATCCAGACACCGCAAAAGCCAACGTCCATGTAAGACAAGGTTGCCTGGTCTGTGTAAGCACAACAGACTTCCTTCAGTGAGGCACAATCCTAGCCCCCTCACCAGCCCTACATGGGAAGAAATTCACAGCAGCCTGGGAAGCAGAGTAATGCTCCCAGTGTGTGGTCGTGTTTTATTGACATGTGCAGAGAGGAATCAGGCTTATAGGCTTGCTAGCCTATAGGAGACCAGCCTGGCTTCTCTGTGTGTCCTTAAGAGTAAATGAGGGAACCAGAGGACAGAAGAGATGGATAGCACAGTGAGAATGGCTTGAGAAAGCCTGGCTTTTTGTCTGGCATTGCTGGCTTTGAAAACAGAGAGAGGGGGCCCTGGTGACCAGGCAGGTAGACAACCACAGATCCTGGAGAGAGAAAAGAAACAAATTCTGTGCTAGAGCTTCCACAGAAGAATGTGCCCCAGATAAAACCTTGATTTTGGCCAGCAGGACCCACTTTGACTTCTGAACCACAGAGCTGTAGGAAAATGCATTTATGTTGTATTGGTGGTAGTTTGTCTCAGTAGGCTCAGAACTAAGTTGCCTCAGAATAATCGTGACAACTAGGAATTTGGTATCTCACACTGGTTCTACACTTGATCTTAGTCAAAAGGCCAAGAAGCGATCTCTCACACTGGTTCTATGCATTCATAAGCATTGTCTTAGTCATGTCTCACAACCGTCCTATGAGGCAGGCCCTGTGGTTTGTCCCCACGTTGCAGATGGAACACTGAAGGTTACCTATTATTTCAAGGAACGTGCTCAAGGACTTCGAACTAGTTAGAGTCAGGGGCAGGATTTAAACATACGTCTTCAAGATACCAGAGGCCGTTCACAATGCCTCTGTCTTGATGCCCAGTCGACAGCCTTCCAAGCCTCTGTTGCTCGCTGGGTTTCTCAGCTGCTGCCTTTCTCCAACTTAGCCTTGTCTCCTAAATGCAGACTATTTGGCTGGCTCCTGGCCCTTTTCTGCCTTGTCCTGGGGCCGACACTTCCTTTATCTCTTCCCTGAACCCTTGCTTCATCTTGTCTCTAGTCACTCTTCATATTCTCTGACTGTAGGCTTTGTTCCTAAGGACAGCCTCTACCAAGGCTCCTAAATGCACAGGATGGGGCCAGCATGGGCTACATAGTGCCACCTAGCGGGAACTACCCAGACTGCTAATATTATGAGAGAAACAGGACATTTGGGTGTTCTGGGACCTTAACAAAGAAAATGCTCAGCAAGCCAAGTCAGATTTCCACACATGATCCTGTTGTAAGTATCAACATGTTTTATTTAGACCATACTCATGTCTTAAGTATACTTACCTATAAGAAAACTGTGCATCTCAACAAGGAACTTTAAAATGTGATGTTTGAGATCATGGATGAGAATTCAAATATTGTGAGAAACACATTTTCAAACTCAATTTGAAGGCAGAAGACATGCATGAAAATGAACTTATTCTTTAAAAAGGAAAGACAAATATGGGGTAGGAAATAGCTCAGTGGTAGAATGCTTGCACAGCATGTGTGAGACCCTAAATTCATGTGCCAGCATTTCAATATAAAGAGCAAGAATAGACAAATGGGATTAGATCAAATTGAGGAGTTTCTATAGAGCAAAGAAAAAGAAAAGATTAGAGAGAAAATCCACAGAATGGCGGTGAATGTTCATCTGATAGAAGTTTAGTGTCCAGGGGGCTGGAGAAATGCTCAGTGGGTAAGAACACTGTGATCCTTCAGAGGACCTCGATTTGGTTGTCAATGCCCACAGGTGGCTCACAACTGTCTGTGATTCCTGCTCTGGGGGAATCCAGTGGCTTCTTTTGGCACTTGCACACATGAGCACTCCCCAAGACCCACACACACACATAAACAAAAGTAAAATCTTTGAAACCTAGATCTAGGTGTGGCGTTGCACACCTCTAATCTCAGCATTTGGGAGACAGAGGCAGGTGGATATCTGTGAGTTCACGGCCAATCTAGTCTGCATAGTGAGCTCCAGGGCAGACATGGAGAGACCCTGCAAATATATAAAAAATGATGTTCAAAACATATGAACAACTGAGATAACTCAGCTGAAAAAAAACCTGAAACTTTTCTTTTTAGAAAAGCGCAGATTGCCAGCAAATATATGAAAATGTTCAATGTGACTCACCAGGGAAATGCAAATCGAAACCACGAGGTAGCATTTCAGTCCAGTTGGAGTGGCTCTGGTAAAAATTTAAAAAATCAACAAAAAATGTCCAGAGAAAGGGGAACTCTCAGACACTGTTAGGGGAGCCATTGTGGAGACTAGCGTGGAAATTTCTCAAAAAAAAATAGACATGACCCAACAGCCCCACTTCTGGATAGAGACCATGAATGGAAGTGAAGTCAGATTGTGAGTGGAAATATCTGCATTCTCATGTTTATTGTGTCTCTGTTGACTGTTATCAGGTCTAAAATGGAGTGAGGTACCTCTTACTGTGAGAGCAGATAAAGAAAGTGGGGTACACGCACACAGTGGAGTGTTCACCCATAAAAAGGAATCTTGCCATTTGCGTCCATGTGGTGGGGAACGAAGGACACTATGCTAAATGAAGTAAAAAAAAATATAAAAAGATAATGAGCACCAAAATACAGTTACAAGGGACACAAATTCTGCTGCTCTGGTCAGTTAAGGTGCCTACAGTTCATAAATGTTTATTATATATTTTACAAAGAACTAAAAGAAGTTCAGAGATCCTCAAGCAAAGACATGATAACTGTTTGAAGAGATGAAATTGTTAATTTACCTGATTTTCACTGTAAACATATATCAAGTTATCATTGTATTATCCGAGAGAGGTATAATTCCAGCCCTTGGGAGATGGGGGCTGGAGGGCCAGGTGTTCAAGGTTATCTGCTACATAGTAAGTTCAAGGTCAGCCCAGGCTACATGAAACCTAAAACAACCACCACCAAACGGAGGCAAGATGGGTCAACTTTTAAGAACCCTGTTCCTCTTTCAGAGGTTCTGACTTCTGTTCTGAGTATTCATGTCAGGAAGCTCACAACTACCTGTAACTCCAGCTCCAGGAGATCTGATGCCCTCTTCTGGCCTCTGTGGCACTCATCCACACATCACACACACACACACACACACACACACACACCAATAATAATAATAATAATAATAATAATAACAGCAATAATAGTAATAATAAATAAAAATAAACTTAAAAATAAACCTTAATAAATAAAAATAAGAGAGATGGCTCAGCTGATAAGGTTAAAGCTCACAACCAAGATAAAATAAGTCTTACAAAATTATCACTGTACACCTCATAAAAAATATA
This sequence comes from Grammomys surdaster, assembly GCF_004785775.1. NCBI lineage: Eukaryota > Metazoa > Chordata > Mammalia > Rodentia > Muridae > Grammomys > Grammomys surdaster. The sequence continues at coordinate 1,145,768 of NW_021604568.1, read as the reverse complement.
TAAACTGTAGTGTCAATTTTCTTCCTAAGCTCAATACTTAATGCCATGAAAAAAATGATTTTTGCGGTACTGGAAATAAAAAAATATCAGTTTTATGTACATTAGGCAATTAGCTAGTGAGCTGCATACTGAACCCTTAGGAACTCTTAGTGTGTAAATAGAGTCTTCTATTTTGACTTTTTCATTGCTTAGTGCCTTAGTCTGGGTATAGGATTTAATAACAAAAATAATAGCAAGCGTTCATCTAGCCCTTCATACTCGTAGGCACTGTGCCATGCTCTTGGACGGCTTCTCAGGTGACACGCATGACACACCTACCAAGCTGTGCAGTCGCCATCATCGTTTTACAGACAGGAAAGGAGTTGAATGGATTGAAATGAGTGGACCCGGGATAACGATGGGCAAAGTTAATAGAAACACTTTTTATTTCCCTTTCTGCATGAGAATTTGACCTTTGTTTGACTTCCTAGCTTTGTTACCCTGGTAACCCGGTAAGAACCAAATGTCAACCGTGTTTCTAGGCAACATTACCTAGGATGAGAATGACCCCTGATTGGTCACATTTCTGGATGTGGGAGGAACTGTACGCAGCTGTGAATACCCGCGAAGGACCTGTGTTCTGAGTCTCTGTGGGGGCGATGACTCTGGCGTGTCGGTTGTGGGGACCCTGGAAGCTGCACCTCTGGAGACGTGGGAAGTATGCTTTTGTGGGTACAGCCTTTCCCCAGGGTAGTTCCTCCCTCTACCTGCTGTAGTTCTAATTTCCTAGAACCATGATTGCCGAGTTCAGATATGCTTTCCTGCCTCTGTGATGCTGACCCGTGCGACATGTTCTACTAGAGCAGCAGTTCTCAACCTTTCTAACGCTGCTGCACGTCATGAATACAGTTAGCTCCTCATGCTTTGCTGACCCCCAACCATAAAACTCTTTTGTTGCCACTTTATAAGTGTAATTTTGCGATGTTTACAAATCACAATGTAAATATCTGATGTGCAGAATGCCTACTATGCAAAATCCCCAAAAGGGTCGGGACCCACAGGTTGAGAAACACTGTACTAGCCCTTAAAAGACTAGCTGGTGTTGGGTTGCCAGTATGATGTCAATACAAGCAAAAGAAGGAAGGAGAGGAAGAAACAAGACAGGCATGTGCATTGTGATCTGATACCCAAGCTTCCAGCTGCCCTGCTCAGCTGTCAGGGAGGCTGACATTTGGCAAAGCCTAGTTTTTCTGCTTCCAGTGTCAGCCTCTTAAGGGTCAGTGAAAGCACGAATATAAAGACTATAAAGTAAAACAAATTTTTACAAATTTTGTTTAGTCCTACCTCCATCTTTCTACCCACGTATGTCTTCTCTGCAAGTCATCGGAAGGTGCTTGTCTTGATGGTCACGGGGGAGAGAGCAGGCTCAGCAGAGGGTCCTCTCAGTGAGTCGTACTGGCTTGCTTTTGCTGCTGATGTCACCCCTCTACTCATTTACTCCTCTCCTTACAAAGAATTTTACTTTGGAGCTGGTGTTCTAGATTAGCAGTGAGCACCCAGCTTAGTGGTGAGCACCCAGCTTAGTGGTGAGCACCCAGCTTAGTGGTGAGCACCCAGCTTAGTGGTGAGCACCCAGCTTAGTGGTGAGCACCCAGCTTAGTGGTGAGCACCCAGCTTAGTGGTGAGCACCTACCTTAGTGGTGAGCACTCTGCTATGATATTCAAGCCCCTGGGCTTGCTGCTTGGCACTGGGAAGAAAATGATCTTGCACTATTTTTTTTTTTTAAGAGAAAAACTGCAGAATACCAAAGTTCATGCATTTCTCTCCCCACACTGTCTAACATTAGCATCTTGTTCGGGTTTCTCAGTTTCTTGTGATCCATCTTCTCCTTTTTCACAGTCCCATGAGCTGTTATGACCCACAGATTGTTTCTCTGTCCCTTCCAGTTTGGGTTGGTTCTTGGGCTTTCTCAGTCCCAACACTCTTGAAGACCTTTGCTTGTTGATAACTTTGTAAACTCTCAATTTGGATGTGGTACTGTTTCCTATGATTGGACTGGGCTTGTGAAATTATTATTATTTGAGAGATAATATGGCAACACAGACAGCATCATAACATTCATTTATTTAAAAAAAAGTCAGAAGTCCTTAAAATATAAAAAGGGATCAGTGGGAAAACGTTTTCCACTGCTTATTCTAGAAAACTACTGAGTCTTAATTATTTGTATCCCCTTGCAACAGTGTGTGTGTGTCCATATGTGTATGTGTGGTGTATGATTCATATGCCACACACACACACACACACACACACACACACACACACACACACAATATGAAAGTAAACCTTCACTTTGTCTTCATAAGGTAGCATAGTAATTAAAATATCATTGTGACTATTTGGATTCTTTCTTGTTTGTTGTTTTGAGACAGGGTTTCTCTCTATAGCTTTGGCTGCCTTGGCACTCATTACATAGACCAGGCTAACCTTGAACTCACAGAGTTCTGCCTGCCTCTGCTGGGATTAAGGTCTCTGATTCATTTGATATATCAAGATCTTCAGTTAAAACACACACACACACACACACACACACACACACACACACACACACACGAGTTAAAAGGTTCAGTGTTGTGATCCTGGGTACAGTCTTCTGCTGGCTGTGTGGAGCCAGTCATCTTTGCTCCTTCCTCAGAGGTAACCACTGTCGGGAATTCTACAGCACCTTTGCACTGGCTGCAGACTTGTGAATTCATAGGCAGCTTGTAGCACTGTGCTATAGGTCTGCAAGTCTGTGTAGCTGTTACCATATGTATTCACTTGTATCTAACCCCAGCACTTACTATGTGTTGGAACTCTAAGTTTGCTGGTAGATGTACCCCTAGGGCATTCTTTTTAACTGCTACATAATCTTTCATTGCTTGAACAAATCATAATTTGTTTGTTCTCTATTGTTTCTGTACTCATTTTTTTATGTGATAAGCAATACTACAGTGTGTCATTTTGAACTATATGTTTTAAACCTATTCTTTCAAACACAAAGGGAATATCTGTGTCTTTGGAGGCCTGTGATCCAAGAAGAAGGTTGTGGTGTTGTGGATATCACTTTTCTTAATGCTCAACACTTACTAAATTTGGTGGATGGAAAGAAGGATGGATGGTAGGAAGGAAGAGAGGGGGAGAGGGGAAGGGAGGAAGGGTAAATGCATGAGTCTATGAACTCTACCAAACCTTCCAATTCCTTCTGCGAATCAACTTGCCTGCATGGAAGAACAGCACAACAACTCTGTCTCATTTTCCTTCCAGATGTCGAAATGCTTCAGGCCAGTGCAGGTAACCTAGTGTCTGGAGACAGTTTCTCTCGGCCCACTAAGGACTCGATGATCCGCAAGTTTCTAGAAGGTAAGTCGTCGTTGACTGGGGAAGCAGAAAGTCTGGTGCTCAAGGGACAGGTTGCCACAAACATGGCATATGATGACTAAAGTCTCTCTGCCTCCCTCCACACCTGCCCTGATCTTTCCCATCAGCCAGTTAGAGACAGGCCAGAGTCCCCACAACGGGAGCCATTCATTACACTAAGTCAGTTGTTCCCAACAAGACTTCATTTAAATTACATGCCTGTTTTTATTTGACAAAAACTAAGTACCTACAGTGTGCAGAAAGCACTGTTCTGGATATTGGGACTGGCAACCCAAAGAAAAATAAGATGTGACCCCCACAGGAGCCTTGGCTTTCTGCTAAAGGATGGGTATATGCATCCTCTTTGCCAAACAGAAGCAGCATTGCAGTGGTTAAGAGCATGGTCCCCAATCTGTGCTCCCTGACTTCTTTGGTTACCTAGAAGGCCTCAGACAAGGTGATCAGCTCCTCAGTCTCCTCAGCTGTAAAATGAGATGGATGTGGTCCGAGCATCAGGAGACTGAGTTCCGCCTGATGCACTTAGGAGGCAGGTTGCAGTGAGAGACAAGCAAGTCTTGGTGACTGTCGCGTCCACCCTCGACCAGCAAGGAAGACGCAATGCATGAGCTCTTCTCCAAGCAGTTTATTCAGGACCCTTGAACAACCTTCTAACTGACGACCACGAGGGAAGCATCTCCCAGGCTTAAGTACTCTAGGGCTAGCCAACCCCCATCTGCCACGTGGCAACAGCAGATAGGTACACACACACACACACACACACACACACACACACACACACACACGGAGACAAACCAGATCAACTGCCACAGCCAAATAAGGAGTTGTTTACTCCTAAGAGTCCTCGCCAGCAGGTGGCGGAAGGCAGAGACCGGTGCCATCTTAAGGGCGCAGCACTATGCGGCTCTCCACAGGTGACAATAAGCTTCACCCAGGACCAGGCATGATTGACAGAGGATTGTAATCATGGCTGTTGTTATTATTATAGACACTTTCAAACATACAAGGTGTTACACTGTGTGAGTAATTGCTTCACTCTGCCCAGTCATTTATGATTATGCCGGGTATGTCAGTCACGTAGCCAGAGAAGCAGAGTTCTGAGGGCATGAGACTTGGGGATCAAATCATTTGGGCAGTGAAGGGAAAGAAAATCTCTAGAGCAGCGTAGGCAAACGGCAGCCTGACCTGCAATAAAGTTTTATCAGAATTCACCATGCCCATTCATCTGAAATTATTTATGGCTGCTTGCACATTTCTGGTACAGGCTTGAGTGGTTGCAGTAGACTCTTGCCCTGCAGAGCCTGATACACTTGCTATCTAGAGCCTTAAAGCATGCCTGCTGACTCCTGCTCTAAAACCTTCTTTACCTGAGGACAGAGGTCTGGGCAGCTATTTGGCAAGTTCTTCAGCTAGTACCTGGCACCAAGAGGATGAGACCGAAGACAGGTTCTGCTGGCCAACTTCATTATTTAGCGTCAGGCTCGCCCTGCTGTCTTCAGCAGTGCCAGTGTAAGGGCTTCATCCATGTCACCCACCCATGCTTCTTATATAAGTGATAGTACCTAATGTATAAGGTAGGTGCCATGGGAATGCAGGGGAGTGATCTGTTATTTAAGGGTATCAAAAGACTCTACATGACAGGCTGGTCCTTGCCAGATTAGGGTAAATTTACCTAAGGTTTTATACACTGGGTACCACTGCTTTCATTCAGCAGGAGAGGCACCAGAGGTGCAGAGGGGGTAAGCTTCCAAGGTCCGAGGCTGTAAGCAGGCTATAGGAGCCCAAATTCAAGCTCTTCTTCTTCCCTGAGTCCCGCTTAGAGTGTCTCTTTGGTCACGGTTTCACTGTTGTCTATGAAAGGAGCAGTTTGTGGGATAGGGACAAGATGGCAGCCTCCTGTCACCCTGACCTCATCTGCCGCTCAGCTTCCAGCAGTCCTTCATCAAGCCTAAAGTCTGTGCAAATCCCTGGTGTTGAAGGAGGGGTAAGACTCAGTCCTGCCCTCAGAGGAGTTAGATACACGCTCCAAGTGAGTTTTCCTTTAGAACAAAAAACATAGTTCAGTGCAAATAAAAATGTGCTGGGTGGCGTGGGAATGCAGGGAGTGGTGTGTTATTTAAGGGGATCGAAAGAGTCTACGTGGCAGGCTGGTCCATGCAAGATTAGGGTAAACTTAACCTAATGTTGGGCTGCTCACTGTACCCCTCCTCAAGACTTCAGTATAAGGGAATGGGAAATTGTCTCTTGATTCCTGAAACACACAGGTCTCCGATGTATGCTGGTGGAGATGAGCTAGCCAGCCTTTCCCTGTGCCAGAGGTCCTCAGATTTCAGTGTGCCTCACACCCACCTGGAGTCCTCTCGAAGGCACAGGCTCACCAGGGTGAGATTCAGCAAGCCTGAGTAGGACCCAGGAGTTTTCTTCCTTTCAAGTTCCATGTGACTCTGCTACTGCTGGGCCAGCAGGTCACTGTGAGAGCCTTGGCTATAAATCTGATCTCTGGTTTTTTTTATCTTTAACAATGGAGCCTCCTTTCATTCTCTGCTATGTCCACCTGTTGCTGTGTTATAGTTGTTAACTATTATGAAGGTAATACCTAAGAATAATAAACATTCAAGTGATGCAGAAAGCATTTACACACACGCATGTACACACACTCATACATGCATGTACACACACACTCACACATGAATGAGACAGAGCTATATAGACCTATCTGGTCTGGTCTTCATTGTGTAACCCAGGCTAGCCTCAAGCTCATGGTAGTTTTCCTGCTTCTGCCGCCCACCTGCAGAGATTTCAGGTGTGAACCATCATACCTGGACCTGAAAGTTAAAACAATGAGAAAAGTCTCTGTCTCAGTCTGTCAGTCTGTCTCTGTCTCCCCCTCCCTAGAGCCTCCAGAGTTTTTTCTGGATATATTAATATTGTGTGCATGTGTCTTCTTTTGTGTTTACTCACAGGTAGTATCAGCACAAACATTAGCTTTTCCACAGCTGCTTAGACATTTTCTTACGTTAGCCGGTCTTCCGCTTTGTGCTTGGCAAGCCTCAGTGCAGGGAATACCCTCTGTTATATGTAATGTCTTTTCACATATTTGAGAACATGTATGCTACAAAACACCAGGACAGAATCGCTGGGTTTCAGGAAGTGTGTCTTGTGATTTTGATAGCATCATGTTGTTCAATGGTCTGACCTCACGGAGTTTCTACCAGAAGTTATGAATGGATCTAGAACACTTTTCATGCTAAATATCACACAGAGGCTTTACCTACACCACAGATAAAACTGGAATCATTCTCAATCCTCTGCTCAGCCTCTATTCCTATCTCGTATGATTCTAGAAGCATCTCTCGGCATTCTGCAGCTCTGAAGCCTTTGTGGGGATTGCATATCTGCTGTCTGTGACTGAGAGAAGGAGGTGTGGATATAAGGCTAAGACAGGTGGCCTGGGCCCAGCTGTGCTGGCCCTCATCCACTTATGTGGCCTTCAGACAGTCAGTCACCAGTAACATTATAAAGAATTCTAGGCAGGATTAACTTTCTGCTCCCCATGAAATGTGGAGCCGGGCACAGAGCAGTACCTGACAGATATAAACTATTTGTTTAAATCATTGGCTACTGACTTTAAATGGCATAATTGGACCATGATGGGAGAGGCTGAGAAAGGGGTCAGAATTCATCCTGTTGGAGTCCAACAGCTCAGACTGAGTTCTTCTGTGGTGATCTTTGGCCGTAGGTAACTTGTTTCCTGTCATTTGACTCTCTTTTGCTTCTCTATTGCATTTTGTTTCTAGGGAACCTGGCGGCTTGGGCAGGGCTGGGTATTTTTCCTGAAAATTATTCCTGTTTGGGCAGCAGGAGCCAAGGGAATGGTTCTGATTATCTGTGGGTACTGACAGAATTGAGGAGGGTATCACAAGACCCCTAATAACACACAGCTTTCCAAAAAGAGTCTTTCTTACAAATGCCTTGCCTGTAGATTGATGTTGCTAAGAAGTGGATCCTGTGTATATCTCTTCTCCACAAATCCACTCTCTCACGGCCTCTGAAGCCAGGAAACTTTCTCCTTCTATAGAAGAAGAGATCGCTGCTTGCCCTGACACTGTAGTAGCTCCAAGCTTTCCCTGGAGTTCCACAAAGTTTGCCCAGGTCAGAAAACTACTGGGAGAGGAGGCAGGCTGACTTAATTAATCTCTGAGTTGTGACCTCCTCAGGAAGGAGACCCAAGCCCTATTCCTATACCTCAGGCAGACATTGGAAGCGGATTTGTTGACTGAGTGGTGTTGATCAAAGAAGCAGATCAATGTAGAGAACACAGGGATTGTGGGGTGCTGTTGAGCAGAAGAGGGAGGCAAGCTTCTCTCCTCAGTGGTTTTGTTTTAATGGGGGGAGCAGTGTGAGGGAGTGGGAAACAGTAGATAGTTGAGGAGAAGGATAGCTGTAGAGGTAGCGTTTCTGGGTACTGGCCTGGCTCTCAGAGTCTTTGGACACATTATTTAAATCCTCAAAGCTTCATTTTTTTTTCACGTGGAAACTGAGTTGTTACCGGTAGTAACAACTCAACGTGTTTATTAAAAACCAGATGCAAGAACATGCAGAAAAATGAGCCGAGAACTGTGCTCAGCAAAGAAGAGTCATACCCTGTAGCCACTGTGGGGAGGACAAGGAGATGCTGAAGTAGGTGACGAGGATGCAGGGCATCATTTCAGTGCTGCTCAGACACCAGGAAGTGGTTCTGGGCGTCCTCAGGCTTTGGCGTAAGGAACCCTCTTCCCCCTTAACTATACTGAGATGAGTAACAGAATTCTAAGATCGAGGCAACTGAATCTGTGGCTCCGGTCCTGGGCTGGGCAGGTGGACGGTGAAGGAGACCTTGGTGTTCTTCTTGTGGTTGCTTTCATGGGTTCTGAGCAAGTGGTACAGGAGATGCCTCATGGGAAGCCTTTGGCCACAGGTTGTTACTTTAGCATCAGAGAATATTTGCCCTCCCGACCTGCCTGGACCACTGTTCTGTAACTCAGTCACCTTTCTCTGTGTTTTAGGTAACAGTGTGAAACCAGCCAGTTTGGAGAGAGAGCAGCACCCTCCCTGTGGGGAAGAACTTTATCACACTGTGGATGAAGATGAGACCTTCTCTGTGGACCTGGCTAACAGGCCCCCTGTCCCTGTGCCCAGGCCAGAGGCCAGCGCTCCCGGCCCTCACCCACTGCCTGACAATGAGCCATACATTTCTAAAGGTAAGTGTGGCCCGAGACGGGGCTCAGTGGGGGCTTCTGACATTCAGCAGGAATGTCCCGGTTCCCTGGCTTTCTGAAGGGTTGCTCAGATTGTCTTCCCTTGGATGGTCTCCAGCCAGGGTGATAGGTGATAGGTCATAGGTCAGCACGAACTCTGCAGCTAGACCAAGGACAGTGGTTGGATTCAGTGCTGCCTTCCTGGAAGCACTCATGTACAATAGTAAGGACAGAGGTAAATGAGAAGCTAGTACATTTCTATCTCATAACTTGTCCTGTTGTCACTGTTCATCATTTTAATGGTTGATACTTGTTGACATCTACCAGAAATATTCTTCACTCTTAATTTTTTACAATAGCCTTTTGGGTAAGGGCCACGATCCCCATTTTATGGACGGGAAATGGAAGATCAGAAGGTCAGTCACAACACAGCAGTGCCAGCGACCCTGACTCTGCAGACGATGTTTTAGCCACTAAATCAGGCTGTCTGCTTTCTCATGTTAACAAAACCTGGCAAGAATTTAGTTTGACTTCATTATTTTTCCTGGGATGCCAGTTAGAGATCGAAGGCACTGTAATTATGCTCCAGGACTTGACTTTATTAGTATGGTTTTATGCTCAGTATGAGCAAAATTGCCAACTCTGAACTCACTCCTGACCCGTCCTCTATTTGGTTTTGTTTGAGACAGGATTTCCCCATGTAGCCCAGGTTGTCCTGAAACTTGCTCTGTAGACCAGGCTGGCCAGGAACTCACAGAGATCCTTCTGCTTCTGCTTCCCAAGTGCTGGGATTACAGACATGCACCTCACCACCCACTGTTATCCGTTTTGGATAGCATGCATCGTGGAAGGTGTGCTGGAGCAAGGGGCGCCCAGCTGTAGCCTCAGGTTGGGGCTGCCGAATAAAATACAGGATGTCCAGTTGATTCTGAGTTTCAGATAAGCAGCAAATACATTCGAATGCACCCATGTTCCACGTAGTTAACTTCTTTGGTTTTGTTTTGGCTTTACCCAGTTCAGCAACCCTATGCTGGGCTATAGCATGACATCACTATCCCACTGGCATCCATCTCAAAGCTTAGAAACAAATAATGATAATAAAAGCTAATGGTGCATGTTTACTTGCACCAGACTGTGTTTCAAGCACCTTGCTACACACTAGCCCTTAGTTCCCATGACAACCCAGTGTTTATAGTCTTCATTCTACAGAAGAAAAAGCATGGAAAAAGTCAAGCTTTTTAGATCATACAACATATGAGTGATGGGATTTGAACTCAGGGAGTCCTCTTCAAAGCCCAGGGAACTTCCACCTGCTAACGGTTCACGTTCCAATCTCCTCTGTTGTCCTATGCCTGTTCCCCACCAGTGGCTTCATCTTGGTGTCTCCAGAGGGGAATGTTTGACCCGTTCTACTGGGGTAGAATTTTGCTTTCAAGTACGGATTGGGCTACTAGGTGCTTCCTCGTGTTCTCTAGCTGCAGGGTCTTCACAGATGCTTCTGTTTGGGGATCCTGGAACACTTCCTTCTTCCCGTAGCTCTTTCCTTCCCTCCATCCTCAACTTGAGCTCACCAATTCAGCAAGCTCCCGGACTCAGCTTGTCTCCAACTCCGCAGTACTGACTGGGATTATAGATGTGGGCCACCATACCCAGCATGCATGTGGGTGCTGAGATCTCATGTCTGCAGAGCAAGTGTTTCGCCAATTCAGCCGTTTCTCCAGCCTCTATAACCCTTTTCTTTTTTTCTCTTGGTTTTTCAAAACAGGGTCTCACTATGTAGCCCTGGCTGTCCTGAAACTCACTCTGCAGACCTAGGCTGGCCTTGAACTAAGATCCACCTTCCTCAGCCTCCCGAGTGCTGGGATCAAAGGTGTGCATTGCCACCGCCACCCACCTGAGTCTTTAACAATTTTAAACATGCTGTGGACATTCTCTGACTGGCTTGTCTTTGAGCTGGAGAGCTCATGTGTCTGCCTTGTCTTTATTTGAGACTCTCTGCTCTCTCTCACTGTATTCTTCCAGAAATTTGTGTACAGTGGTCATGACTACATGTTTATTACGATTTTTTTTTTTGCACAAGGTTAATATTTTTGTAAACGTGTCACAATGCCTCTGAGAAAGACGTCTTGCCTCCACTCAGAATATTCTTTCTTTCACAGTTTTTGCAGAAAAAAGTCAGGAGCGGCTCGGGAATTTCTATGTTTCTTCAGAGAGCATCAGAAAAGGTGAGCCAGGGCATGCCCTTGACTTTCTACATACAAGTGGAACTTCCAGGAGGATTCCTCTAACAAGGGTGGCCGTGCGTGACAGCAGCACATGGCGTTCACTGAGAGAGATCCAAGTGGTAGCTCAGGGTCGATGCCTCAGAATCTCTTACAGAAGGCAAAGGAAAGGGGGGAGAGAATCTGGGGGACCCTAGATTATTGTACAAACTGCCCCCACAGAGAGTGCTAATAGACAGGCATCCATATAGAACAGGGGGTTGAGGCCGATGCCAAGGGCATGGCAGTGGGCCCAGCTCTGTCTTCACCTGTGTGTGGCACAGCCCTCCTGAGCTACTTGCTGCCCTTGTCTTTCCCGGCTCCACCTTGCTTTGTGTCAGCTTTGATCAGAGTTACCTTCTTGTAACAACCGGGATATCCGGTTTTCCCAAAGACCTTTTAAGGAAATTTGGAAGGCACTAAGTACTGCAGGGGAAAGTTTATCAGCTTCCTGATGCTCCGCCTAGGCAGTCAGCATTACCCCACTTAAGACAGCTTGGAACCGCAGCCCCAGTGGGGTGTAAGCATGCAAAGAGATTCCTCAAAGACTGGTCATGGGAAATCTGGAACATACTACATGAACTGAGATATATGATGTCAAGTTGTCCTCACATGTCCCAATGGCCCAGTCACTTCTGCAAGTGGTTCGGGTTGCAGACAGGAGACTGGCAAGCTGCTCTCTTACCTCTGAGATAGAAAGCTGTTTTTTAATCATGAAGAAATAGAGGTTGATACAGAACAGCCCAAGGACAACCTGCTGGCACTAAGCACCTAGTTTATACCAGTGCCACTGGACCAAGGTAGCAAGCAATCTCATGGGTATTTTGTGCCCATCAGTTCAGAGACAGGGCTGAGAGAAGCTTCCTGGCTGGACTCTTCCTGAGGACTTTTCTGTTCTATGAGGGAATTTATGTCTAAAACATTGATTCTGAAATAGAGGGAGTGTTTTGATCTCTCTCCCCAGAGGGCACTTAGCAATAATTGGGGACATTTTGGGTTGTTGAATCCAAGAAAAGTCATCCAATGGGTGGTGACCAGAGATACTGTTCATTACTCCTAATGCACAGAACGAGCCCCACGATGCAGAGTGATGAGCTAGCCCAAACATCGTCAGTCTCCGGGCGAAGAAACACTGTCTTAGATGCCTTCGCAGTCAACGTTCTGTATGTTCAGCAGATGTTGCCCCTCCCATCCGTCTTATGGCTTTATCTGCTTGAATGCAATAGGTTTTGAAATTATCAGCGACTTTCCCGCCCTCGTTCCCTGTCCCCCACCCTCTCTTTGTTCCATAGGTCATTGTTTCTTCTGGATATGGCAGACTGTTCCCTGGAGTCTGTGCCCACCATTTTAATCTGCCCTTCTTTCCAGAGCCGCTTGTGAGGCCATGGAGGGACAGGCCACCGTCGAGCATCTACGACCCGTTTGCTGGGATGAAGACGCCAGGCCAGCGGCAGCTTATTACCCTGCAGGAACAGGTGAAGCTGGGCATCGTCAATGTGGATGAGGCTGTGCTGCACTTCAAGGAGTGGCAACTCAATCAGAAGAAGCGGTCAGAGTCCTTCCGCTTCCAGCAGGTAGCCTGCTGTGCCACCCCCGGGTGGTTTTTTCCCAGGCCCCCCCCCCCCCCCCCCCCCGCTCCCTGCTCCCTCCTCCCTGCTCCCTGCCTAGCAGCAGAGAAGACAGCTGAAGCTGTCGTGTATGACATTGGAACTGGATGGGGGAACATGTGGATGTTGAGTGTACTTGCCTATGAGTTTCCTTGTCTGGAGCCCTGACTAAATGCTTTATGAGGCTGGAGGTCAGGAACAAATTTCTTCTATCTGCCAGTTTTGTCTTGGCACGTAGCCTGCCACCTCTGCTTGGTAGCTCTGTTCTTTGGGGTCCTTTTCTACGCCCTCACAGTTGATCTTCACTCTTTAGGACATGAAGAAAACTTGGAAAGATCTCAAGAAGTAGGATGAAATTAGCATTTCAAGCTGCAGAGCCTAACTTCCTGAGTTAAAAAATTTATCTGTCTGTCTGTCTGTCTGTCTGTCTCTCTCTCTCTCTTTCTCTCTCTCTGTCTCTCTCTCTCTGTCTCTCTCTCTCTCTCTCTCACACACACACACACACACACACACACACTGCACACCTCTCTAAGCACTTTGTAAATACAAAGGCAAAGATCTGTAAAACGCCAAACACACCATCCATCTCAGGGTTGCCCTCTGGGAGAACACAGAAGAGAGGACTGGAGATCACAGCAGAATCTTGCTTTATCTGTGTGGTCTGAAGATTGTTGTTTTGAGACAGGATTTTATACATAGTCTTTCATATAAACATAGGATTTTATATAGAAGATATGGCTGACCTAGAGCTCACTATGTAGACCAGACACGTAGAGATCCACTTGCTTCTGCCTCTGGAGTGCTGGGATTACATGCATGCACCACCAAGGCCAGCAGGCTTGAGGATTTTTATGAGAAAATAAACCCTGTGATGTTAAACACAGGTCTCCAGGAGCCCTAGGACAGCTGCCACCTTGAGCAAAGTCTACTGACCCAACACGGATTTTTTTTTTCTTCCCCTCTAAGTACTGTGACTATGTGTCAAAGTGTCTCTGGAGCTGGCAGCCCAAGTCACAGCCCTATTCTGCCTCTTACAGCTGGATGGCGCGTGCCTGCTGTGCCTTCATTTGACCATCTCTGACATGTGAAGGGAAGGGGGAGAGAGTGTGAGTCAGGAAAAGCATTTCTCACACCTGGGGCAGTGTTCGAGAATCTTCCATAGGGAAGCATCACCAGTCAATAAAATGCTCATGGCCCATTAGCTGAGGCAGGAAATAGGAGGTGAGAGTTCCGGCAGCAGGCAGAGGAACTCTGGGAAAGAGTCAGGGTTGGGAACAGATTTGCTCCAACACTGAGGAGACAGACACATGAAACTGAGGAGAACTTAGACTGGTTTAAATAGTATAATTGACTTCTGAGCTAGTGGGAGCAAGCCAAAGCATGTGGCAGTTATTCATACATAATAAGTCTCAGAGTCATTATTTCAGGAACTGTGGCTCAGATGGAAAAGCCCGTAGTTAGAGCGCAGAGGAACCATCAGCTTTCTCCCCATATCTATACTCAGGCAGCTTCTCCCCTGCTGACTTGCTCAGAGTTCCCAGACACATCCTGGGGTCCATGTTCATAGTAGAAATCCCCAGCCAACGGAAGTACACATACGTCTATACCCTGACAGCCTCCCCTGTCCAGGACTGTAATATGCTAGCTCATCCTGGGGTACCCACTTTCTTTTCCCTCTGCTTCTGTCTGTTCCTCTGTCTCTTTCTTCCCTGTCCCTTGAGAGTGGGCACTGCCACTAGGCTCTCTTTAGCTCTTTGTACAGATAACTCTTGTCCAGTTCTAAAATTGCGCCCATTAGCTGGTCATGTTCTCCTGAGGGGCGCTAGACCTGAGGCTTGTCCGGCCAAGTAGCCTCCTTTCTGTTTATCTCTCAAGGCCCCAGGCAGACTTTGAGGTTCTCCCACTCACAGACAGTAGCTGGAAAACTCACCTACTTTTGGTTTTCCTTTGTGTCTTTCCATTCCTTTAGCCATGCCTCATTGTTGGCTGGTCACCTGCATTGGGCCAGCTACTTCGCCACTAGACGAGTCTCCTTGCCTCTGTCTCTTCCACTCCCAGGTCATTATGATGGCTAGCTTATGATGTTTCTTGTCCCTTGGTCTTTGGCCCACAGCTGCAGACTAGCCAGCCCTTCCAGTCTGGCTTCCTATGTCTCTCTCATAACCACCTACTACTCCAACCAGACTGTTTAGACATTTCCCCAGAGTACTGGATACTCAGATGCTAACCTTCCCTGGGATGCCCAGGCACTGCTGCTATGCACTGACTTAAGTTAGAAACTAATGTTGACCTTCTTGTACCCAGTCAACATTCATTGAATGACTATAGTGGACCAAACGATTGAATTATGGCAAGATCCATAAACCTGGTCTTTGGAAAGTCCATGGTGTCCTTGAAGAGGCAGGGTACATGTGTGTACACATACATACACTGTATGCAAGGCAGTGTAACCCAGGTGGTTGGCATGGACAGGACTAAGGCCTGGGGTCATCTGGGGAAGGCTTCAGGAAGATAGCCTTGACTCAGGCCTGGGACAGATTTATAGCAATTAGGGTCCCCTGAAGTCAGAGGACTGTGGAGAGAGCACAGTGAGACACAGGAATGAATTTGAATCTGTGAGCGTGTCAGGGTGGCGTTGGTCATGAGGTAAGAGTGGAGGAAGGCAGCGGGTTCTAACACTGAGATAGGACTGGGCATCTGAGAGCAGATGCTACTGTAGAAAAATGACACATTTCAGACACAATGTATCAGACTTGAGTCTCTGGGGGCCATGTTGAAAGATGTGACAGTAGCATCCTAGTGCCTAGAGAGAGCATTAAATAAGAATGAAGTTCCAATGTCCAAAGGGTGTCATTCTTCTGGATACTTAAACAACAGATAAATTATTTTCCAGGAAAATCTCAAAAGACTAAGAGACAGCATTACCCGAAGACAGAGAGAGAAGCAGAAGTCAGGAAAGCATGCAGGTAGGTGGCTTCTCAGTGCACGTCATCACAAGGGGATGTTGCATCACTAGGAGCTGTCATTGCTGCCATCGCTGACTCTCTCTCCCTTCTGCTGTGGCCTGAGTGGACAGACTCCTTGTCTGTTTGCAGATCCAGGTTCTTCATTAGACGGGGAGATCCTTTGAGATGACGGTTTTGTTTTGTCCCTTCTATAAATGCTTGGTACTGGGAAAACCATGTCACCTCCCATGAGAGAATGAATGGACAGAGCCCCCGCCCACCCACAGAGGATGCTTCCATCTTCATTCTTGGCTCCATCTTGGCACTTAGGGTACCAAAGAGAGCAGAGAAAGCCCCACTCTCCTGAGAGTGGGTCATCTTTATCCTGAGTACCTAGGGACCCACTCTGTGACAGTAAGGCCAGGGGTGACTAGGGACCTACTATGTGACAGTAAGGCCAGGGATGACTAGGGACCCACTATGTGACAGTAAGGCCAGGGGTGACTAGGGACCCACTATGTGACCGTAAGGCCAGGGGTGACTAGGGACCTACTATGTGACAGTAAGGCCAGGGGTGACTGTTATATACACTGTGAATGGGATCTTCTGTCTTCTCCCCTCCAAATCTCTCATGACACCAGCCATGTGACACCACACTTCCTGAGCAAGGACAAAGAGCCTTCAGCAGGTTGAGCCTCTGTGCTCAACTTCGGCAAGACGAGCCCCTTACGTAGAGAACTAAACAAAATCCAGGCCTTCTTTTGTGTTCAGCTGTCGACAGGTGACTTCTGAGCCTGGACGTCCCCACAGGCCTCTTGCTAAGGCTCTTCCTTCACGCCTGCATTCTTATGGGGCTGTGGGTCAGTCTAGCAGCCCCTCTGCTGAGAAGACTTTGGGCCATTGTAGGCTTCCGTATTCTGTTTACGTCAGGACACCTGGAGGGCCTGCTTGTTGTCCCAGGCATGTCTCGTTCTGCCCTAGTCACTGTTACTTCATTTCCTCATTCCCAGGACTCCCACTCGAACGTGCAGGCTAAGTGTGGCTCTTCCTTCTGTGCCATGGCTAAAGCCAAACCACCACCATCTCTTGGTGGAACTAGTACAGTAGCTTCCGGACTCAACTCCACCCTGTGTACTCTCACCCCTCTGCAGTTTATCCTCCAATCTACAGCCAGTGTCCTTTTATAAATGAAGTGTCATATGGCTGGGTGTAATGGAAAGTCACTTATGAAGCAGAGAGGGACAATTATCTGCGAGTTTGAGGGCAGCTTGTTTACACAATGTGACCCTATCACAAAATTTGATTGATTGATTGATGATGATGATGATGATGATGATGATAAACACTAGGGGCTAGAAAAATGAATCAGTGGCTAAAAGTCTGTATTACTCTTTTCGAAGACCTGAGTTTAGTTTCCAGCAGTCATATTGGGTCATTCTTGCCACGTTTATCTCCAACTTCAAGGGGTCCTCTGCCCTCTTCTGGCCACAATGGGGAACTGCACCCACAGACATATAATTAAAAATGACAGTAATAATGCAAAAAATTTAATATTGGAGTATGCCACACTCTCCTCTAAGTACTCCAGGGGTTCTTGACCCACTCAGAGGAAAAGCAGACTCAATGCTCTGGCCCCCAAGGCCCCATATTGTGTGACTTCTGTACTCAATTTCTGCCGGGGCCTGAGCATTGATAAATTCCTCATATTGCTCCAACAAGCAAGCACAGGTCTCTCCTTAGGGCCTTTGCACTTGCTGCTTTCCCTACAACTCAGCCTACTGGCTCCTTGTCTTCCACCAAAGAGGCTTCTCTGCCAATCTTTAGATGAGCCCTTGCTTCCTGCTCTCTGTAGCATGGACCAGGATTTCCTTAGTCTTCTGTTGTAGTCATGCTCCAGAACCCTCCCTCCCACCCGCCATAAGTTCCAAGATGGCGGGAACATGCATGTTTTGCATCCCGATGACTCCTCAATCTGTAGTACAGTCCTGATGGCACTCAGGAAGTCTCTGTTGAAATTAAGGCTTTCTGTTAAATGTCTGCTGACAGTGATCATTCCACACAGTCACCAAGTGTCAACATCCAGCTCCAGAAGAAGCCCAGGCTCCTGTGTGTGTGTGTGATCTGCTAGTTCCTGAGTTGTGCTTTTGCTCATGTGGGTGGGTGTGGTTTTCCCTAGCATTGTGTTTTTTCCAAAAGTAGTTGGCTTAGAGAATATTAATGATTTTGAGTAGCTAAGGAAAAGGGCTTAGGGAACTCCTAGCACTTCTTTTTTAAGTATCTAGATTTTAAATATGTAACCCTCTCCCTGGGGTAGGGGGTGGGGGCTCAGCATGTCTGCCTACCTGGTAGAGAGGAGGAGATAGCTGACGTGGGAGAAAGCCAGGCCCATGATCGGCAGTCACCTGGGCTCAGAAAGTAGGGCTCTCAGTGGGAAAGGACTGAAGCTCTTTTTAAAAGTAGAGCATATGCACACAAAGACACAAGCCCCGATGAAATGAGCTGTGTCAAGCTTTTAAAGCATAGGCTGTATCTTGGCTGATAACCCCAGTGTGCGAAGGCTGGGAGGGTACAGCAGTAGACACACACACTCAGGGGCCAGTGGTCTGGCTCATGCGCTGAGGCTTCTGGATCTCATTATAGCTATCTTCCCCTGGCTCCATTTGTCATATGGGAGAACAGTCTGAGCACTGTGGCAGACACCTATATCCCAGGACTTGGAAGGTTAAATCAGGAGGACCACAGTTCTGGACCATCCTAGGCTACATCATAGGACTCCACAAAGTTCACCCAAGGCTAATCAGGCTCTGAGTATTGACTTCCCTCCACCTGTATCTATAGTCTAAATCAGAATGATCAATGTGTCAGGGTCTCCAAAGAAGCACGGCCAACTTCCCTCCCCTCTTTCCAGATCCTGTGACATGGGATTTTGCTTTGGAGAAGGGTAATTTTTTTTTTTTTTTACTATTTTTATGTCAGTGACTATAATTAGTGCTGTGCCTATTAAAAGACTAAACTATGTATATTTGGATACTGCTAGTTAACTTTCCATTATTGTAACAAATAGCTGAGATAATCAACTTATAAATAAAAAAGGCTTGGGGCCATCAAGGTGACTCAGTGGATGAAAGGCCCTTGCTGCTAAGTCTGGTGACGCAAGTTTGATCCTCAGGGCCCACATGATGGGAGGAGAGAATCAGCTCTCTTAGGTTGTCTTCTGAACACCACTGATTTACCATGGTGCACACATCAGAGGCTGTACATCAGAGGCTGTACATCAGAGGCTGTACGTCAGAGGCCGTACAGAGAGCATAGACAAACAAAATTTCCCTCACAGCTAGAAAGGAGACAGAAAGGTGGAAAGACAGGAAGGTCTCTTTCAAGGGCAGCCTCCAATAACCTAAAGGCCTCTCCTTGGCCTCACCTCTCAAAGCTTCCACCACCACCCAGTAGCACCATTTTGAGAGATGGCTCATGGTTAAGAGCACTTGCTGTTCTCACACAGGAGCCAGAGGGTTCCCAGCACCTACATGATAGCTTACAATTATGTGTAACTCTGGTTCTAGGAGAGCTGGTGCCTTGTTCTGGCCAGGAATACTGGGTATTGGGAAGTTAGACTCTGTCCTTTGGGGTGAGGCTGGAGGTATCAGGCCACCTGCCAAAGAGAAGGCATCATTTATGGTTGGGTAGATAAGGCTTATTAAACTGTAAACTTTAATTCTAAGTTTACATACTGGCTTGCAGTGCTCTGTTCTGTGGGTCTCCACAATGCACTCTGTGTGGGCCTCAGGACCTCTAGATGTATACTTATGGGCCACTGGCAGAGAGAATTCTGTTGCACCCAAACTACTGAAAACCATTGGCACACATCTCATTGATCACTAAGAGCCTTGGGAGCTGGTGAGTGGCACCTCAATCTGTGAGACATTTTCTAAGAAATGTAACTCATTCTAACCCCAGACTGACTCAAATTTGGAAGCTCCAGTTGCCATAGAAAATAACACATATTACAATTTTTTCTTTCATTTGGGTTGAAACATCTAGGACCCTTGAAAATGGATCTTCCATTCATGGTTTTCAGCCCTGGGGAGTGGCTCTGGTCTTTGTAGTGTATGGAGTTGACAGTACAGAAAATCAGCTGTACAGGTGGAACTTGTTGCTGCAGTGGCCCCACAGGGAAGACAGCCAATATTTGTGTTCCAGGTGTGTCCTGGGAGGCGGAGCCAGCTGAGGCCCAGGAGACCTAGGTTCCGTTTCTTGCCTTACTGGCTGAATCTCTTCTATATCTAGAACCCTTCCTTTACTCAGTGTGCATCATAGGATTAGCATCACCTGTGGAATAGAAATGGCCCCAAACTCAAAGGGAAGTAATAACACAGATGAATACTCCCCAGGAAAGCTATCAATACACACAGGAAAATTATTCCTGACACCATGCCTTGAGACAAAGCGTGACAGTGTTTTAGAAACATTTAGCCTGTTGCCAAGTTTTTGAACCTTTGACCTCTGGTCCTTTTCTTCCTGTGTGTTTTTATTTTTCTTCTTCATAGGACTGGTGAGAAATTAGCCACTGTGAAATTATGAATCAGATTAGAAACCTTTAAAAGATCATAAAGTGACGCCTTAAAAAAAAGACAGATAAAACTGAGAAGGAAAGGAAAGAATGGTATATCCACATGGGCTCTGAGACTTCATGTTCACCCGTGAGAATATCCTTAACCGTGATCTGTGCCCAGGGAAGTGAGCACTTCAAGAGCTTCCTGGCTGTGTAACCAAAGAGCCTGGGACATGAATAACACTCCATTTCATGAACGTCTCGGGAGCTGGCTATCACTAGGGCCAGGTCTACTGATAAGTCCAGCTTCTCCAGAATGAGGAAGGGTGGGACCCATGAAGACCAGTAGTCCACACTTGAGGTGTTGTTCCAGGCCACTCACTGCATGCAGCCTACACAACCCTCATGCCGCTAGTCTGTAGGGCTCTAGTTTATTCATTAGCTTTCCTGGTGGGTCTCTCTGGCTTTGGCAAGAGAGGTCGCCTTTGAAATTCCTATTACACTTGCTTCCTGGCAGAGCAGAAGCAGTGAGGTGAGGCAATGTCTGGATCAAAGCACAGTCCCAAAGCATCCTCCTTTTTAACCCTTGCTCCCGTGGTTTCCCTTATCTGCCTCACACCCACCAGGAAGGAGGCTGGTGGCATACCAGACAGCTCACTCTGTCCACTAGCACAAGTGATTTATGCTCCCAGGACCCTGGGGTGGAAGTCTCAGGAGGACTAACGACCAACCTCTGGCAGTGTCCAGTGTTCAAGAGGTCAGGTCGACACTGAGCTGGATAAGGACTGTGTACCTTTATCATGAATCAGCCTCAGAAGTCACTGTCTTTCTCCTTACCGAGGACTTTGGTCACAAACCAAAGGCCACTGTTGTCAGGGTAGGTTACCCATCCCACTCACCCTCATCTGTCATCCCTAATTCAAGGAGCAAGAGGCCCTTGACCCTGGGAGTGGGGAATAGCCTGGACTCCAGTGCCAGGGTTCCCAACTCAGTTTGGCACATCCGGCTGTGCAATGGGGGGCAGCTTTACTCTTCTGTACTTTCATTGCTTCTGGGAATGATAGCGAAGTGTAAGTCTTTTGGGTTTTATGAGGATCCAGTGAACTAAGAAGATGAGGCTGTTAAAATGATCTTGGTGCACAGGACAGTTTATTACCATCAGGGGTGTTCATGACCCCTTCCTTAGACAGGGGACTGACTCAGAGAGGTTAGTGACAGAGCTGCTAAGTGGTGGGTCTAGGAGCCCAAGCTTCATCTAGGTGTATCTTCTTTCCACTCTCTGAGATGGAAGACCTCTTCTGCCCGTTTCTCATGTTTCTGTCGTCCCCCTACTATGCCAGACTATCGTGGATTCTGTGGCTTTTCACTGCTGAAGCTGGACAAGACTCCAGGAGTCTCTCTCTCCTCTGGGTCCAGGCCCAGGAGACAGATGGACAGTGAGTACGGGAGACATTTGACAATGACAGCCACCCTGAATCTCCTCTTTTCCTCTGATTCCAGACCTGGAGATCACGGTTCCAATCCGACATTCCCAGCACCTGCCTGGGAAAGTGGAGTTTGGCGTGTATGAGAGCGGCCCCAGGAAGAGCGTCTTCCCCGCCAGGACAGAGCTGAGGCGTGGAGACTGGAAAACAGACAGCACATCCAGCACAGCAAGTAAGCATCGAAACAGGGGCATCCTCCCTCCTGAAGCAAGCTATGGGCACCTTCCCTCCTGCAGTAAGCCAGGGGTGACCTCCCTCCTGCACTCCTGGCACCTGCTGGCCTTGCCAACACTCTCAGGAGCCTAAGACCCCAACTGGGACTTTGGTTTTGAGAGGTGTAGCGTATGTGGCTCGTTGGTCTGGGGTATTTCCCAAGCTGTATGATAATTTATAAATAGCAGAACCTAATGATTGTCAGCAGAGATGGGAGAATGCGGCCCAGCATTGGTTTATAATAATTCATTTGTTTTGATTTTGTTTTTCTGGGACAGGGTTTCTCTATGTAGTCCTGGCTGTCCAGATAGTCACTCTGTAGACCAGACTGGCCTCAAACTCACAGAGATCCACCTACCTCTGTCTCCCGAGTGCTAGGATTAAAAGCATATGCCACCACCACCTGGCCTGCCTTATAATAATTCTTCATGTTGATAGGGCATTTACCGAAAGTGAATTGTCTTCATTGATTGTTTAAAGGCCATGAAACCTCTATAAGGTAGAGTCATGACCTCTGTTTGCTGAGGAGTAACTGCTCAGGCTTAGCACCTTGTCCCAGGCTGACTGTCTAACTGAGCTGAGCTGGGCTGGGCTGGGATTTGAACTCACTCTAGAGCCAAGCCAGGACTCTTCACCGCCCTGTTCCGGTTTCTTCTCCAGCTGTGCTAAGGTGGAGCCAGGGGCACCTCATCAGAACTGTAGACAACAATAGACTCAAATTTGAGAATTACAATGTCTACGCAGGCAGTTCAGGATCTAATTAGGACACATCTTTGGTTTTTTGGTGGAGAAGCGTGAATGGGAGTCTGATTGTGGCGGACACTGCCTGATGAGCAGGCCTCAGGGACGGCACTCTGTCTCTGTTTCCAGGGAGTCTGATTGTGGCAGACGCTGCCTGATGAGCAGGCTTCAGGGACGGCACTCTGTCTCTGTATCCAGGGCTGCGTCTGCTGATGTGCTGGCCTCACTAGCAGTGTATGCTGAATTTCTTGTCTGTCCTGTACTTCATGGTTCTCAAAACAACTGAAAAGGTGATGAAAGAGGCAGAGAGAAATATACAGGCTTCAGGACGTGGGTCTCCGTAGAAGTGAGGCGGAGTCCACAGATGAATGCAGGTTAAAGGGTCGGCGCTCCAAGCCAGTACTGATCTCTTACATCACAGCTTTCTTGAGAATTTCCTGTGCGTTCTGGATCTGTTTCTCAGAAAAACCTACCTGCCTGTACCCCTCCACACACAAATCACACCCACGCACATACCCCCAAACACCCATATGAACATCTACAATTTTGCTCTCACAAGGACACTGGTCAGGACTCTACTATATAAGTGGGTCATTTGTGACCCAGAGAGGGAAAGCATTTTGCTAAAGGTTAAACAGCCAGAGACTAGCAAAGGCGACAGTAGAACCCAGCTTGTTCTCTTTAGTTAATATTACTCACAACTTGACCGTGGCAAAGGTCCCAAAGGCCATCGTGTGGCTATGTGGGAATGTAGACTGGACAGGAAGAAAGCCTCCTCCCACATAATGGGGGCAGTAACGTGTACCCAAAGACTGCCTCCGCCAAAGGCCATTCGAGGGTTTTGATATTAGGAGCAGGAGACAGAGAGAGTTCCATGGGGATCACCGCCTGCAGGAGAGAGAAGAGGCATGAATGAGTCAGAAGCGGGGAAGTGCCGGAGCCGTCACTGACAAAGGGAGCCACAACTGCAGAAGTGCTCTGTGTGTGTGTGTGTGTGCGTGTGTGTGCCTGTGAGTGTGCGAGAGTGTTTGTGTGTGTATGTGTGTATGTGTGTGTTCGCGCGTGCGTGTGTGTGTTCGTGTGTGTGTGTGTGTGTATGTGTGTGTGTTCATGTGTGTGTGTGCATGTGTGTGTGTGTGTGTGTGCGTGTGAAGTGCTGCTTTTGCAAAGTTGTTTCTCTATGTGCGCTTTACTTCGGGGCAGCCTACGTTGAGGACAGGGTGGACCAAATAAGCTGTTGCCCAGGAATGGCTAGCTTGTGGGAGTAGGAAATGCTATTTAATGCCAGACCAAGGGTTTATACTCTGCATTATGGCTACAGATTAGAGTTGTTCTCGCTCCTGTTTCTGCTGTTACAAACCATGACAAAACCTAATTGCTTGAATCTAACCATTTACATACACCTGATCCCACAGCCTGGGCACAACTCAGAAGGGATGACTTGTGTCTCCTCCATGTTCAGTGAGCAGGAGTCACTTGGCTGGCTGCATTCAGCTGGGGCTTTAGGATGACCTGGCATTCTCCAAGGCCTCACTCCATGTGGCCGTTAACTCAACAGCACAAACATCTTACACGGAAACAGAATCTAGGGAGAAGGGGCAAGCCCATTGTGCAAGAACCTGTCCAGTTTTGTCTTTGCCACACTTGCTGATGTTCTATTGGCTAAAGCAGGTCTGAGGCTGGAGTGAATGGAGGGCACACATAGGCATAGACACTGATGGAGTGAAGTTCACTGTGGGGAAGAGGGTCACTAAAGGGTAATATACTGCCTCTAAATTAAAGATGATAGAGATAGCTGCTTCCATAAATCAGACAATTGCTCTTTGCCTGCCCCATGACAAGCATGTCCCTGTCTGACCCAGTTCATCCAAGACAGTAAAGCTTGTATCTCCTAGAAGACAATTAGGGGTTAGAAAACAGGTCTTGTGTTTTCTGGCAAGTGAGCAGAGGGCCTGGGAGTCATATCCAGATCTGACCGTGCTAATACCCAGGGAAGCTACACCTTCCAAATAGAACCAGTTTCTTGGTAGGGAGAGGGGGTGGGGGAAGCCAGACTCCGAGCCACCAGCTGTCCTTTACCTTGGAGTCACACCCTGTGAGCACCACTATTTTTATTATAGCACAGCTGTCATCTCTTGGGACCTGCAGAACAACAGTTGCAGGTTAAACACGGTTCTAACTAAGTAATTAAACTCCAGTAATTAGCGACGTGGCCCGAAGGTTATATTATAACTGGCCACTTTTCCCTCTCACTTATTCATTCGCTGGAGGCAGAAAGATGTAAAAGAACTTGTCTTTAGGGGCTCATGATGGAGGAAAGCACAAAAATAGCACGAGCTAGATGCTGAGCCTTCTTCCCTGATGACAATGATGTGGTACCGCCTCCCTCCCCCGACATAAGAGCAGAGTTGGGGGGGGTCAGGACTGGAGATTGCTTACCAACAGCAGCCAAGGGAGCTGTGGGTCAGTCATGATACCAGAGGGAAGACAACACCAGGGGGGCCAAGGTTTAGAGCCAAACATTGTGGTTATAGGTTTAAGAATGCCAAGGGAATTGTTGGGTGTGAATTTCCAGTCCTGGAGCCAGTGCCTGTGATTAGTTCTACTTCCTGCTGCTGTGTAAACTTCAGAACATGGTGGGGTTCACACTGGAGACTGTGGTGGACAGTAACAGATGACATACGGAAGCTCAGGCACAGGCATGGAGACCCAAGGCTCGGGGATTGTTTATAGTTGGGACATCTAGAGTGTTTTTGATAGCATTTATTCTGAACATGGGGGACATGTTCTACATAGCAAGATCTAGGTCAGCCACAGCTAGGTAATGAGGCTAAACTCAATCTCAAAGCACAAACTTAAATTTTACAGTTCATTTTCTTAGTTCTACCTACCTGTATTTCACACAAGCTAGCATATTGAATAACACACATTTCCAGAAAGCTCTACGGGCTAATGCGATTTTAATGATATAGGTAATAAATTCCTAACTGAAAAGGCTTTTCACACAGAATTCCTGCTATGAGCATAAATTATACTTTTAATTCTGTACTGTGTATTTCTGTTTTTGTGGTCCTGGGGATCTTACCCAGGGCCTTGTACACGCTCGCAAAGTCTTTACCACTGAGCCACACCCACAGCCCTGCCTATTGTTTGGCTTCGGCGAGTCATTTCTTATTAGAAGGCTCATCTATGTCATACACACATCCTGGACCGGTAATTCCTAATTAAGCAGCAAGGCACAGTTCAAAACAAAATAAACAGAAAAAAAAAACAAAACACCCAGCTTGCAGATTTAGAGCAATGGAACCCGGAGGATCTCTGCTGCCATGCCTGGCAAGTCAAAGCGCTAATGTCAAATAGGATTTTCAAAGGGATTAAATGGCAATCACGCTTTCGAAAGCACTCCACGTGAGGTAAGCCCTGGGTAAATGGTAGCTATTAAGCCCAAAGTGGTCATCAGAACACACACCATTTTGTACGATGCTAACACAATAGCTGAACTCTAATGAAATGGCTTACGGTGGCTACACTTTGAAGACTCTCAGGTTTATGTACTGTCTCTGTTGCTATAAATACATTAGGGCTGGAGTTCCGCACCTCGCTCTCTCCTGAGAGGATCCACAGTCCCGCTGATGTTGTTTCTGCCCTTTAGGTAGCGCGAGTAACCGCTCGAGCACTCGGAGCCTCCTCAGCGTGAGCAGCGGAATGGAGGGCGACAATGAGGTGAGGGGCGGGACTTCCACTCTGTCCCTTTGGTCTCAGGGGTCATTTTATCACAAGGGAAAGGAATCCGGGCCGGAAGGAAGCCACACACATAAGGTCACATGTTATGGGAAGCCATTTGTATGAAATACCATAGAATGGGCAAATCTAGAGTGATAGAGTGAGGGTTGGTGGGTGGCAGGGCTGGAGGGTGGAGGGAATGGAGAACTCTCAATGGATCTGGGTGGTTTTTTGTTTGTTTGTTTGTTTGTTTTGTTTTGTTTTAGGCAAGAAAAATGTTTTAAGATTAGATAGAGGTGGAGGTTGCATAAAACTGTGAATGGGCCAATGCCATTTTACTTTGTAATGGTTGACCTTATACTATCTGAATTTTGCCCCAGTATAAAGGAAGGAAAGGAGGGGAAAGAGGGCAGCATAGCCAGGGATAGACAAATCCATTCAGATTACTCAAGTCAGAGGTGGGTGTCTGCAGGAAGGATCGGTGTGAGAGCTGGGGGTTCCAGGAACACCATCATGTGCTGGGCCTAGATCACAAGCCTGTGTCTTGCTATATGGAGTCATGGGATTGTCCTGTATGTCCCAAGGACCAGGGTACATGGTCTCCGATTTCATCCCTCTGTGTACACTGGCCTTCCCTGAATTTCTGCCTGGGGAGTGACATGTTTTCCAGCCTAGAGTCTTCTGAGGTTAGAGGTTCAGCTGATCTAGGGTGTGGCCCCATTCCAAGTTGGACCGTTTGTGTCAGTGTCTGTCCTGACCTGGTGACCAGCGGCTGCTTTGAGCCCAAGGGATCATGTGAGTCACTAAGAACTCTGAAGACTCAGAATGGGCCGTAGGGAGAGCACTCTCGCAGACTTTCAGGCAATACTGGTGTTAGCAGACAGCAGGCCATACTTGGGAGAAGCCAGGATTTTGAGTTCTGGAAATTTGTGATAATCTTGGTAAAGTTATGTTCCTTGGCAACATCAGAAAGATGTGGAAAACTGCCATTGGCATCAAGGGTCAATTGCCATTGACCCTTGGTTTGGGAACAGCCAAAACCTGAGTGACAATGGTGGTGTGTGTGTGTGGGGGTAGTATCCCACAGTGTTAAGCTGTGTGTCAATGTGCTTTGTGCAATGGGTCTCCTTCATTTTTCATCTTGCACACTCTAGGACAATGAAGTTCCTGAAATTACCCGGAGTCGTGGCCCAGGTCCTACCCAGGTGGATGGAGCTCCAGTTGTGACTGGAACACCAGTCGGGACCCTTGAGAGGCCCCCAAGGGTGCCTCCTCGAGCCGCTTCACAGAGGTAACATGGAAGTCCATTTGACATCTTCTTCTCTCTCTCTCTCTCTCTCTCTCTCTCTCTCTCTCTTTGGTTTTTCGAGACAGAGTTTCTCTGTATAGCCCTGGCTGTCCTGGAACTCACTCTGTAGACCAGGCTGGCCTTGAACTCAGAAATCCGCCTGCCTCTGCCTCCCAAGTGCTGGGATTAAAGGCGTGCGCCACCACTGCCTGGCATTCTCCATACTCTCTTAATTGTAAGGGAAAGGAGGATTTAGGAACATCTAAACTGACCAAAGAGCAAGGACACAGCCAATGGGAATACCTGTAGTTGGTACACTTCAGCGTGGTCTCTTCAGTAGAAAGTGATACTTTATTCCGTCACAAATACCAGTACATCATGACTTTTTGTTTGCTTGGTTTTGCCCTTGATTTAAGACAATATTTGTTGATATATTTTTAAATCACGTGTAGGTATGTGTATCTGCACGCACATGAGTCTACATGCCTGCAGAAGCCAGAGACCTTGGATCTCCCAGAGCTGGTTACAGACAGTTGTATACCGCTTGATGTAGGTGCTGGGGACAAAACCCAGATCTGTTGGGAGAGCAGCAATTGTTCTTACCTGCTGAACCATCTCTCCAGCCCGCAGCTCTTGATTTTTTTTTTAAAGATAGGTTCTCACTCTATCTTTGAGGTTGGCTTCTAACTCTCAATCCTCCTGCCTGAGCCTCTTGAAAGTTAGAATTACAGGCACGAGCCACCATGCCCAGCTTAGCTGCTCACACCTTAGATAACATTTAACTTTGTAAGTGAAGGACCTTCATATGACTATAAGCATTTTAAATAATTTTTAGCTCTGTTTTAATTTTCCCATGTTTCTGTATGCACATGTCTGTGTGTATGCAGCACCACATGTGTGCAGGTGCCTGTAGAAGCCAGAAGAGGACATTGCTCCCCTGGAACTGGACTTACAGACCCTTGTGAGCCACTCAGTGTGAGTGCTCAGAACCAAATCTGGGTCCTCTGGCAGAAGAGCAAGTGCTCTTAACTGCCTAGCCATCTCTCCAGCTCCTAAAACAAATTTTAACTTTTTATTCATATGTGTGTGAGCATCTTTTTCACTGACTCTAGAGCTTAGCAATTGGCTATGTTGGCTGGCCAGCAAGCACACGGGATCTTCCTGTTTGCCGCCCCTGCTGGATTACAGACTCAAGTGGCCATGCCCTGGAATTTTATGGTGCTTGGAGTCCAAACTCAGGTCCTAATGCTTGCATTGTAAGCATTTTAACAAATGAGCCACCTTCCCAGTCTCCTTAATAATTTGTATCTGCCTGGTCAGAGATATGCTCACGGCATTGAATTCCCTTGGCTGTGTGGTGGGTTCCAGGCTTCTTGGAAACAGGAGATAAAATTAGAAGTGAAGGCAAAAAACCATCCTGGTCTTGGGGATGAGCAAGGCTCTGGAGTGGTCCTGGGGTTGAGTGTTTCATGGGGTTAAGTGTCCTGATATCACTCATGAGCGTGGATGAGGTATTTGACATTTTCGTGCCTCAATATTCTTGCCTATAAAATGGAGTTACTATTTGAACTTCCTCATGGAGTAGTACTGACTGTGGCAGGAGATGAAGACTATTGAGGATATATTTGTACAGGAGAGGAATAGACACCTGGGGTTTTGAAGATGAGCCCAGACTAGTGTGACTCACCTGCTGGGTCCTGTGTTCAGTGGGTACAGGGGCCTCTGAAAGAACATTCTTTATGGTCTGTGGAGTAAAAGAAAGAGCGGCTCAAGCCCATTGCTGGGGCTGTGCCTCTCCATTTCTCTCTATTTTGGCTATTTACTGTTTTCCAGCTGCTTCCAGCCACATTCCTATACTGACACCTGCTGCCGGAACATCCGACAGCCCCAAGCTGTGCAGCAATCACTGTCACGTTTCCCTGGTGCAGCCTAGGGGACGCACACTCGGATATTCCCACTCCCAGAGGAATGCGTGCGATAACCCAAGCCTGTGGCCCGAGTTGGTATCATGTGGCTTGAGGGTTACTATGTACTCGGTGGGGATGGGGCTTTGCAGGAGCGATTACGGTAATAAATGCTGTTATCTAATGACTGCTTACCGTGTGGCAGTGTTCATGTCAAACACATTCAGTGCAAGACTTAGTTAATTCTCTCCAAAGCCTACTTATAATTATCACCTCTTGCAAGTGTAGAGGCTGAGGCTAGGAAATGGGTAGAGAGCTACTCTGATTGACAGATTTGGTCATCTAGACATTATGTTACACGTGGCCAAGAAAGTCTAGGTATCAGAGAGGAGGAGATCCAAGATCCAGGACTTTATTTCTGAACTTTATTGAGGGCTCTGGAGCCACCTGTCTTAATCGTACCAAGACAGGAGATGGCAATCTTGAAAATGTAGCCATAGGCTCATGAAGGATTTTGTTATTGCTATTGATGTCATTGTTGTTAATGGAAAACGAAAGGAATCAGGAAAACAACTGCCAGAGAGCAAACGTTTAGAAACTGGGACAGATGTAACTGTGTGGATGTCGTTTTCACTGAACCGAGAGCTTAGCAATTGGCTATGTTGGCTGGCCAGCAAGCACCCAGGAGCCTTCTGTTTGCCGCCCATGCTGGGCTCCAGACATGTTGCCATGCCCTGGATTTTGTATGGCTTTAACTGTGTGAGAAGAGACGGAGACGGATTGTCTGGGGAGCTGGGGAGCATGTGGTGATAAAGACAGGGAGAACAAAGAACTAAAGCACATTGCTTTTTTAAAAAAAATTGGTATTTTCGGAGTCCTGTAATTAACGGAACTCGAGGCTTGTGTGCATTTTGGTTTGCAAAGGATCTGCAAGTATGAGCTTGCATTGTAAGGTTGTGTTCAGGTTTTGGGATAAAAGGAAGCAGCCTTTGAGCAGAGAGTAAGGTAGGCTCCTTCCTCTCTGACCGTCTTGAATGTCTGATCTGCTGATAGACACAAGGGAGGCTGGTTGGCTACATGTCCCCAGCTCCTTCCCTCTGGGAACCTATAATCCCATGTTCTCCTCAACTTTCTCCTCTTTCTGGTGCAACCTCTTGTCCCTCATGACCCAAGCTATGGCCCATTTCACTCCTGGTTCTACATGCCATTCACAGGGCCACAGCTGCTGCCAACAGATGGCCTGGTGCCTCGTCTCCATCTCTTCCATCTACTTCCTGTTGTTGGCTGGGGACCTGGAGTCACACACCCCATGGTATCTCCGACACAGCCTGTAAAGCACTGAGCTTACCAAGCCGGCCACCTTTCCTCTCTCCCCTAAGCCATTTCCTCGGGGCTGAAATACCTTCCTCTCACAGCTCCCATGTCCAGTGTCTCTTCAGGCATTATCCAGTCATCCTGTCAGTGATCATCTTCCCACCTGCTAATGTCTTCTTCATCTTTGAGGCCACACACTTACCTCCCTGTCCCCAGTGGGTCCCTCCTCCACACCATAGTCAAGAATACTTTCTAGAACAGAAGCAGCAATGGTGTCACTTCCTGTAAGAACCGCAGAATTGGATTCTGTGTATTTTTGAATGCCCTGGCCCTGTCCAACCACAAGCTACATCATTCTCCTATGCTCATCTGTGTTACACGGCTTTGATGTTCTCAGAAATGTATTATTTCTATAGTACGATCTCTCCCATTCCCTGCCGGGTTCTCTT
This sequence comes from Grammomys surdaster, assembly GCF_004785775.1. Taxonomy (NCBI): domain Eukaryota; kingdom Metazoa; phylum Chordata; class Mammalia; order Rodentia; family Muridae; genus Grammomys; species Grammomys surdaster. Next base: position 1,114,656 of record NW_021604568.1, on the reverse strand, counting down.
TCTACTCCCGTCCGTTTTGTGCACATCCTTTAGACTGAGTCCAAGCGTCTCTCCTCTAGGAAGCCTTTCCTGAGAGAGCCACACTGAGTGTGACACTTTGTTTCAGGTTTTCTAGTGTATTACATCCCGTGTTACAAACAGTGTTTCTATTCCTCTCCTCAAGTGGACCTTGAAGGCTGAGAAAGCAGAACTTGTGTGTGTGTATGTGTGTATGACTTCAAGGGTCTTTGTTTTGTTTTTGTTCCTTTTTATTTTTACTCAAATATTTCTTTGCCCTGGTGCTTACAGAGTTGGCTAGGGTGACTGGCCAGCAAGCCACAGAGGTCCTTCTGTCTCAGTCTCCCCAGTGCTTTGATTGCCAGCACCCCATCGTGATGTGCACAGGTTTTTATATGGGATTCAACCCAGATCCTGGCACTTGCATGACAAATGCTAAATCAAATAGGCTGTCTCCCAGACCTAGAAATTACTTTTGAATGATTTTTCTTTTAAATTCTCCCCAGTGTCTGGTATAGTAACAGACAAAAATTGAGGACTCAACAAATACTTATTATGAAAACAGAGTGGTTACGCTTGGGTTGGACTTTCTAAGCACTTGCAGAGTTATCCATCAAGCCAGATGTGATCTTTTTAAATTCCAGCACTCTAGAGGCTGAAGCAGGAAGATTTCCAAGATTTTGAGGCCAGCCAGGTCTATACCATAAGAGGCTGTTTCAAAACAGCAGTTAGCTTCTAGGGAACTGGAACATTACATTAGATGGTGTTTACATGAAGGCATACTAGCTAAAACTCCACTTTCAAAGAACGCTGTCAATATTAGAGTTGCTGGGTTCTTGAACCATACTTATCACGAGTGATAACTCACTGGATTAAGAGCAGCCAGTGTGCAGATGTCTTCAGCTTCTCAGCGTCCGAGAAGGCAGGCTCTGCACAGACCACTCCCAGTTTGGACATAATATTCTTTAGCTTCCCTGGTTCTGTTATACCTGTTGCCATAAACCCATCTCCCTGAGATGGGGGTTCTGATCTTTTGCTGGAGCTGACCGTCAGAGTGAAACTAAATTGATGTCCTTGCAGGTGTGTCAGTGTGACAGCAGAATGAGAGAGGGGACCAGAGAGCACAGGGACTGTTTCATAGAGGAAGGCAGATTGTAAGGTTCATGAGGAAAGGTCTCAGACTAGACTGTTCATCCTCAGAGAGAGATTTCTAGCTTACCTTTCTGAGTGCCTACTCTAGGCCACGTGTAGTGCTGCTAACTAATTTCCACTTCATCTCTAAGCACCCATATACCTTGATGGGGCAGATGAGAAAACATGGTCATCAAAGTTGAGTTTACACATACAGGAGGGGGGGAGGGGGGAGGGAGGGAGGGAGGGAGGGAGGGGGACGGGGGGAGGAGAAGGGGAGGGGAGAGGGAGACAGAGAGACACAGAGAGCGAGACAGAGAGACAGAGACAGAGAGCTTAGAGGAGAGGAAAGAGAGACAGAGAAAGAGGAGAGAGAGGAAAAAAGGAGAGAGAGACAGAGATAGAGACAGGGAGAGGAGAGAGACAAACAGAGATAGAGAGAGATGGGAGAGCAAAGGAGGGAGGGAGGGAGGGCGGGCGGTGAGGGAGAGGGCGAGGGCGCGCGCGAGGGGGGGGGAGAGAGAGAGAGAGAGAGAGAGAGAGAGAGAGAGAGAGAGAGAGTTGTATATGTAAATATCCATGCTTAGATGCTCCTTAAGGTCTGAGCTTTGCTTGTCAAACCAGACCGTCTCCCTGTTTTGCATTCACTGTCTCATGCACACGCACACAGTATCTTGATGGCCAGATCCTTGCTCCTATTACCTTCCGCTTGCCACACACAGGAGTGTGAATTGTGGACAAATGTTTGCAGAAAGGAAGGAATGGCCTAAACTTGCTTAAGAGGTGTGGCCTGACCCATAGTTCATAGGGCAGGAGACTGGAAGAGAGACAGAAGGACACTGGCCCTTTGTTTTCACTGGGAAAAGCCCAGTAATTCAGTGACCAACACACAAAGCCCTCCCCTCCTGTGGACATCTGTGGTTATTCTTTGCTATGTCTGACTCCTCTTGTTCTCAGGATGCAGCCCCTTCTTTCCCAACTCTTGTCATTTCCTTGACCTGCTCAAAAGCACTGTGGGGGAGGCATTTAGCTAATATTTACTCACAGATTAATTCAGTCGTGGTCTGTGCAGTTCCAGGGTTACGCAGTTCAATTGTGGCAACCAACAAAGCTCTCTTTCTGAATGCTATTGATTTGCTTCCTGGAGACTAAATATTAGTTTTACAGCACACACGTGGAAATACTATCTGTAATCATTGGGCGGATCTGTAAATAGACTCACCCTGGTCTACCTGGAGTGTCCCTTAGGACTTCACAAAAATCCACTCAGAAGAACCCAGAGAGGGATTTGTAGGTGGGCAGCACACAGTTGGGGTAGCACACAGTTGGGGTAGCACACAGTTGGGGCAGTGGGGATCCATGAGGAAGCGAGAAGCAGGCACTGGAATACTCTGTCCCTCTTTCTGCCCATCTCACTATGATAGTCTACCCGGGCTGCCTATTGAAACTGCTGGCATTTAACATCTAGGCTGTACTGTTACAAGGTCAACAGAACAGGAGACAGCTACTATTGAGAAGATAGTGTGCTGGGTTCATGGTTCTCCAGAGCAAGGGGAAGGATGCACACAGCAAGGGTTCATACTGGGATGTGTGTATGTGGGTCAGGGGGCAGAGGGGGCAAAGGTCAGAAATGGGCATGGGCTTTTTATTGTGTTTCCCATGAGAAACAGTGAGTAGGGCAGGGGCCAAATGACCTAGGATCAGTAGTTTGGATGACTGCAGTAGGTGCTGAGGCAGTGGGACTATCTCTGTTTGTCTGCTGCCTGACCCGGGGTAAGAAGGGCAAATTGATAGTGGTCACAAGGAGGTGATCGGAGCTTTAGCCAACTGTGAGAATTGCAGTTCCTCCAGGGTCAACAAGATCTAAGGGTGACAAAGCAACAGAAAAGGAAAGGCATAGTTAACACAAGGGCTTTGTGACAGGAATAATGTAGAAAGGCCTTATACTGAGCTCAAGAGAGTGATGAACAGAGGTTGTCTTAATTTGAGTTTTACTGCTGTGAACAGACACCATGCCCAAGGCAACTCTTATAAAGGACATTTAATTGGGGTTGGCTATACAGGTTCATAGGTTCAGTCCATTATCATCAAGGCAGGAAACACGGTTGTGTTCAGGCAGGCATGGTGCTAGAGGAGGTGAGAGTTCTGCATCTTCATCTAATGGAAGCCAGGAACAAATTGACTCCCATTTGGCTAGGAGGAGGGTCTCATTGCCCACCCCCACAGTGGCACACTTCCTCCAACAAGGACACACCTCCTAATAGTGCCACTTCCTGGGCTAAGCATATTCAAACCACCACAGGGTAGAGCTTGGGCATTGGCATTTGTACTACCTCCATTGATGGTCCCTTATGTTCAGGGATCAGAAGCCATGGCATCTATGTCATGAGACATTTGTAGTGTGTCTTGACTCCTTGACCAAGGACAGTGTCTTTTACACATCACTTCCAATTAGCCACAGGTTGTGGATACTCAAGAACTCTTTGGTTTGGTTAGGTTTATATAGAGTTGCTTTATTTTTCGTTGCAGGCCTCTAACCCGGGAGACCTTCCATCCTCCTCCACCGGTTCCACCCAGAGGTCGCTGATTCCACCTCCTAGATCCAGCCTACTTCAGGACTTTTAAGATTAGCAATTCTCAGCCTGTTGCTGAAGTCTTCATATTGAGTTTTCTGCATGACTGTGGACCTTGAGATCAACTGTCACTGGTGATGGTGTAGCCCTGCTGGTTTGGGTGATCCTTGAAGACATTATTAAGGCATGATAAAACCTGAGACGAAGGTGACTTTGTTCAGTGACGCCAAATATATTGGTTCACATTCTTGTTTGCCGAAAGGATGAAGATACTTACCTCTCGTATCCTATAGTGGGGCCTACCAGGATTGATGGGCATGTGCTTAACAAGTGAGCATACTGTAGTAACCACCAATCAGCTCATGCATAGTACAGCCTAATTTCTGGAAGTGATTATAGCCCTTCCAGCAGAGGTAAGAAGGGACCTAACTTTGATGAAGTAGTTCTTCCACATTTCTATGTTTGTCCTGGGACTGGTCACATACAACAAGCTGAAAACCATCTTAGAAAGAGCTTAAGCCAGACTCCTGTTCTGCTGTGGTATTTGGAGTCCCCCAAAAGTGTGGAACAGGTGGTTGTGTCCTCACCCTCTTTCTCTTGAGTGTGTATGTGTGTGGTGTGCATGTGCAGATGTATTTCTGTATGTCTGTGTGCAGATGTATGCACCTCTGTGTGGAGACTAGAAGCAATGTTGGAAGTCTCTGTCACTCTCCCTCTATTTACTGAGGCAGAGCAAGCCTCTCAACTGAACTCAGAGATTACTGATATAATTAGTCTAGCTTGCTCTGGGGCTCTCCTGGCTCCACTCTCCCAGTGCTGAAATTACAGGCAGGTTGCCATGCCCCCTTGACATCTGTGGGATGCTGGAGATCTGAATACTGGTCCTCATGCTTACACGGCAAGCACTTTATCTACGGATCCATCTCCCCGGCCCCTATTAGCATACTTTGTGTCTCTAAAAAGTTGAGTCCTCCCACCTCTCTCCCTCTCATAAGAAATCTTCAAATGTAGAAATATAGCTGTACCTCACTATCTGCCTTCTAGATGTTTCCCTTTTCTGTACCACACAGGCATGGGACTATCAGCTACTGCCTTCAGTTTGGGCTTTTGTTCCTCAGTATGCTGTCCAACTAGCTGTGTTATAGGAAACCATTGAAAATGATCAGAACCAGAATATAATATGGCCTTTATACATCTTAGTTCTGGCCATAAAGAAGGAGAAGGACCCTTGATTTTTTTTCCCCTGCTGAGGAGCCTGAAGTGGTAGAAGAAACTAAAATATTTTCTCTCAGTAACAATACTACTGTTACTACATACTGTTACAACCAAGCCTGGTAAATCTGTACAGAGAGTACAGAACTGTAACCATGTTATGAATTTGGAGTTTCTGTTATATAAATCTACCTTCAAACCATAGATCCGTAATTTTACCTATGTATACAGTAAAGTTATTAGAAGGGGTCCTTTTAAAATACAAGTAATGTGGTTGTTTCTCATGAAACCTTTGTCCAATCCCATATAGATATATATTATTATTGATCTGTTCAAGTGTGTTCTTACTGGATCCTTTACTCATAATTAAAGGCTCTTTTTCAATCTCTTTTCATGGTCCAACATTTCCTGAGTTTAACTTCTGGGGGACTCTTGAGTTGTTGTGTAAAACACACTGTTGATCATGTCCACCATGGGAGAGTATTTTCACAAAGTGTCACACAGAGAACCTGGAACATGGTAGCCATTCTGCAAGTGTCCCTCAACCCTCCTGTCACTTATTTGGGAGAAGTAAGAGAATATCACATAGAAGAACAAAGATGAAATCAGTGTGGTTGTCTGTTCTTTATCATCCCCCATCTCGAGGATTTTGTTAAAATATATGTATCTCATTATCTTAAGCCCCCTTTGGGTACCAAAGGCTAGTGTACATACTCTGGGGAACAAGTTTGATAACATCGCTGTTTGTGCAATGTTTGGATATATTATTGCATTTTATTCTTGTATTAAAGTAAATAGAAAACAAAATTGAAAGTGCTTTTTGAGGAGCCTGGGTCTGATGAACATGATGCTCTTGGGAGGTACATAGAACTTATCAGAGTCAGGAGTCTTAAGTCCTGAGGAGATATTTCCTGAACCAGAAAGCTGTTGGAGATTGGTTCTAATGCTTTGAATCAATCAGGAATCTGCATGCCCAAATGCTAAAGGTCCTTGTCCCCAATTGGTTTTTGATCAATCAATTGAGATGCCAACAGCCAATGCCTGGGTATGGGGTGGGACACTTAGAGTTGCGAGGTCTAGGACGAGAGAAGAACAATGGAGGAGAGATTCCTGATGACTTGGGGAAGAAGAATGGAACACAGTAGCAGCAGGAGATAAAGCCAAGCAGGCATGTGAGATTTCCGAGAAGTGGCCACTGGCCACCTCCCTGATTGGACCTGGGGTAGCAGGGGAAGGTTTAGGAGTGCCCAGTCTTTGAGGTAGCCAAGGTATTTAAAAATAAGCTAATGTGTGTGTTTTTCATTCGAGGATCCAAAGATAGTTCCTGGGGGGTGGGGGGTGTGCACGTGTGATCCTCTGGGAGCCAAAGTGGTGTAGCCATAATTCCTGCTACAGTGAACTGGTTAATTGTGTGTAAAAAAGGAAGAGGAGGAAGAAGAGGAGGAGAAGGAGGAAGAGGAGGAGGAGAAGGAGAAAGAGGAGGAAGAGGAGGAAGAGGAGAATCCGGATGAATCACCTATAACCTGGATGGTATTATCAAAGTTTGTTCTTAATGGTTAGGGTGAATTCTAATTACCTAGAAAGAGAACCACACTCAAAGCCCATATTTATTCATCCTTTACACACCCAACACATTTACCCACACTTAGGAATGCATTATATATATAAAAAAAACATGGATCTTTTTTAATACAATGAGGACCAGAAGCTAAAATAAGCAGATAGGTAAAGGTGGTCTCCAGATCTTCTCTGGCTCATTGACAATGGCTTTTCCACCACCTTCCTTCCTCCAGATTTTACCAGGGAGCTCAACAGGAAGAAAGGCAATAGTCACGTTCCCCACAGCCTCCATGAACGCAGTCAGCCTGCACTTCTCCTTCATCTTCTGTTCACTTCTGGGCACAGATGACCAACTACATACGTAATGAGGCACATGGACTGAGAGGCTAAATGTGAATGAGAAGCTGATATCCCGAGCAAATAATTTAAATTGGCATATTTAACGGATCCTAATGACTCTTCATGCTTTGCTGTAGCCACACAATGAGTATGCATCTAGACCACTCTAATGACTGATCTTACAAATCAAGCAGACAATTACTCTCCGATCCTTTGCTATTAAAAACAAACAAAAGCAAAGGGTAGCCTAGCCAGCCCAGTAACACCTCTATGGCTGGGGCTTTTAGATTCTTTCCCCACATACTCCAAGGAAGCAAGTGGATATTCCGTGCTCCTCCTTCAGGGAGCAACGTGTGAGCTCCACCTGCTTGGTGCAGAAAATATTAGTAATAGATCTGTTTCTGAGAAAGGCAAGTGATTAAGTCTAAAACTGGAGGAATCTGACTATAAGATATTTGCTTTGGATACATATGTAAATTGTCTTTTGGTTTCCAAGCAAGTTATTAAGAATATAAAATAGTTTTCTTTCATTCCTGCTGCCCAGACACGAGGCTTTCCAGGGTAGTGAGAGGGTGAGTGGGAGGGTAAAAGACAGATTTAGAATTCTTAGACACAACTTGGAATTCATTTTCTCATAGAGAAAGAAAGGTTCCCAGGCTAGCCTGCCAAAGCTCATTTCATCCACAGAGTTTAGTTTTCTATACCAGAAGAGTCAATGCGGTGTTAGGACAAGGATCTTTCTTTGGCATGCAGGAAGCTCTGCTTTTATTTCAGTCAGGTGCCCGTTGCATGAGTTCACATCATGACGTCATGGCTGTGTGCCTCATCGTCTCTGAAACACACAGCTGTGCACTTGGTAATACTCCGGGCGGCTCCAAATCTGAAAGGCCAAGGCAAGGAACTCCTTCTGAAGGAGCATGGAGGCAGCCTATTGGAGTCATCACCACCTATGTAGCTAGGATCTTTATGTGTGGGTGGGATGGATGAGGAGAAGGAGAGGGCAAGGAGATGGGATTGAACCCAAAGCCGGACTTTCCTCATGTTGAGCAAGTGCTCTACAATTGCACAACCTCCAGCCCCAGAGCTTTGTATTATGTGACAGCTGCTGTCCCTTGCCTTTAATCATTATAATTAATTACTTAATTAAAAGAAGAAAACAACTGGGTGAAGGCAGAGTGTGGTGTTGAGTCTCTACAATCTAAGCAGAGGCAGAAAGATTATGAGTTCGAGACCAGCCTAGGTTAGGTTACATAGTGATCTCAAGATCAGCCTGAATTAATTGAGATTCTATCTTGAAGAACTCAAACTTTCAAACAAAAACAGACAACAAAAACCAAATGAAACTGAGTCAGATACAATGAAATATGTATCACACAAAGAAATTAATGACCTTGATTACTCTGAAGTCCCCAAACTAAGGTTTTTCTTCATTTGTGTGTCACGGGAGGTGGAGGGGGGTGGGCAGGGATCTGTCTCACAACACAGTTGTGGAGGTCAGAGGACAATTTGTAGGAGGGGATTCCCTCCTTCTGCCATGTGGTTCCCAGAGACCAAACTCAGGTTACAAGGATAAAGATACCTTGGCCTTCTAAACCGTCTTGCCTGCCCATATAACTGAATGTTTTGACTGATAGCTTCCTAAAGAAAGAACTCAAAACAATAATAAATTTTTAAAACAGTTCAGCTAGAACAGGAAAAGTAGTGTTGGAAAGAGGCAGGTACTCTCCTCTCATCTTCCTGAAGTGACTGCCAAGACAAAGAAGAAGAAGAAGAAGAAGAAGAAGAAGAAGAAGAAGAGGAGGAGGAGGAGGAGGAGGAGGAGGAGGAGGAGGAAGAGGAAGAAGAGGAAGAAGAGGAAGAAGAGGAAGAAGAGAAGAGGAAGAAGAGGAAGAAGAAGAAGAGGAAACAGAAGTTCAAGGAGCCATGTATATGTATATGTATATGTATATGTATATGTATATGTATATGTATATGTATATGTATATGTATATGTATATGTATATGTATATGCTTGAATGAATTGGTGTTTTGGGACAGAGTTTCACTATGTAGCCATAGCTATCCTGGAACTCATTCTGAGTTCATAGTGGTGGCTCATCTCTGGATGCTGGTAGACAAGACTGTGCCAACATACTGCCTTGAAAAGATAATGTCTTCCCAAGAAAAGTGTAACAGAGAACGGAGACCAGAAGATACATTGTCATTTGTACCTTAAGACTTTGATGATCACATTTATTGAGAAGGAATAAAAGTCAGAATTTGTGGGTTTTTCTTACTTGTTTTATGGGTCTTCAGTTCTTTAAACACAATTGGATCCTAGTAAAACTGTTATAGAAAGAGGCTGTACTGTCATAGAGAGGTGGACTTTCATCACTTGCACTTCTGCCCTCCCCCTGTCAGGGAATGAAGTTAATCTAGAAGAAAATGATAAATAACATATTTATAGGACATTCATGATTCTTACTCCCTGATTTAGCAAAGCATCCTTCTCATCTATCTCCTCTCCTCTTCCTTCTCCTCTTCCTCTTCCTCCACTTCTTCCTCTTTCTTATTATTATAATGATTATTTTTTCTTGGGGTGCTGGGGATGAAACCCACAGCTTTGTGCATGCTGAGTAATTGTTCTACCACATCCTAGCCCCAAACCTAATTTTGATGGTGCCCCCGAACTTTGGTTCAGTCTGGAGATTATCAAATTTCAAGGAACTTGAAGCCACAATTGTTTTTCTCTAATCAGTCCCTCTATCTCCCAGTCCTGTCTACCCCAGTCATTACCACAATTCTTTCGACTGATGCCATACCAGAGAAATGCTCAACAGAGTTGTTGGATTGAGGGGCTTATATGTCCTTCCCTCTTCAAAACGTTCCCCAGTTCTCCATGGGGTGTCTCCTCCTCCATGGGGTGTCTCCTTCTTTTACTGCCAATTCCTGCTACTGCCTGGGGAACACTTAGAAGATCAGCTACACTGTGCATTTTTTGTTTTGTTTGTTTTAATATGTCCTACCTATTATTTAATGTAAGGGTTCCTAATTTTATTTCATTTTATTTTAAATTTTATGTTTTTAGTTATTCACATTACATTACAGTGGTACTCTCTGCCCACCTCCTGGTCATCCCCTTCCACAAGCCTTCCCTCATCTCCCTATCCCCTTCTCCTCTGAGCAGGTACACCCCCTCCCTCCATTTTCCTACCCTGGAACTTCAAGTCTCTGCAAGGCTAGATGTTTCCTCTCCCACTGATGCCAGACAAGGCAGCCCAGCTAGAAGACCATATCCCATGTACGAGCAACTGCTTTTGGGATAAGGGTTCCTAATTTTAAATTTACCCTCCCCAAATGAATACTTTTTTTTTTTCTGTGTCCTTTCCACTTCTGAGCATTTGCCAGCCTAGTGCTCCCCACAAGCCCTAGCAAGCATGTGTACCTCAAATCTGTGGAGGCTGGTGATGATGGATAGTTAAGAAACTACTCATTCTTCTCAGTGTGGTACTCACGCTGCTTGCTCTTCAACTGCTCGTCATCACTTCATTGAAAGGCAGTGATTAATTCATTCATGGAGCACTTGCTGAGCTTCCACTGTGAGCCAGTTACCATGCTAGTTGCTCTGGAGGATGTACACAGATGAATCAGATTCCCTCTTCTGATTTTTGTAGCAGTTACTGATGTTGGATCCATATGCAATTCATTATGTACTGCCTTGAGATGTTTCTTATACCAACAGAAATTTGCCTCTTCCCTTGTTAATATCTTTATCCAGCAAATAGTTGTCAGGCTGCAATACAAAAGAGGAACTTGGATTAGGTAGCAAGTAGGACCTAACATACCAAATGCTGTGGGAATCCCAAAGAAGGGATGCTCAATTGTCTGAGGGCATGATGCAAGTTCTCACTGCAGATGCATGGCCTTGGAAGGACGGGATTAAAGAGAGGAGGTGAAGCACGGCACTGTGCATAAAGAGAACACCATAAGCAAAGGCTTAGTGCTGGCGTGGCCATGTGGCAGAGTGCTTGCCTCACACAAAAATAGCTGGCCATGGGATCCATTCCCAGCATTGCATAGGTCACAGAGGTGCAAGGAACATGACGTATATTTGACACGTATGAACGAAGGCAGAACACAGGTAAATGTTCTAGTTTGCTTTCTGCTGCTGTGTTAAACACCATGAACTACTTTGAGAGGAATGAGTTTACTTGCCTTACATTTCCAAGTCTCAGTCCATCATTGAGGGAACAAGTAAAATAGGAGCCGGGAGTTGAGTGCTGACTTGTTCCCTATGGCTGGCTCCACCCGCTTTTTAATACAACCCGGGACCATGGATAGTACTTCCACTATGGGCCGGGTCCTCCCACAACAACCGGGAATCAGAGGGAAAAAATCCCCTACAAATACGTGCCCAAAGGTCAATCTCATGGAGGCAGTTCCCTAATTGAGGGCTCCTCTTTCCAAGTGTTTCTAGTCTGAATCAAGTTGCCAAACAAACAAAAACAAACACATTCCCAAACAAAACAAAACAAAACACCAAAACAAACCTTAACTTGCACAGTAAAGTTGGGTCTCATTGTGCAGGTGCACAGTTATTGTAGTGGTTTGAATAAGAATGGCCCCCACAGCCTCGTATATTTAAATATTTGGTCACCAGGGAGTGAAGCTGTTTGAAAGGATTACAAGGGTTAGGAGGTATGGCTTTTTTGGGGAAAGTATGTCTCTGGGTGTGAGGTCTGAGGCTTCAAAAGTCTCTGTCAGACCCAGTCTCACTTTCTCTGCTTGAAGATCCTGTGTAGCTCTCAGCTACTGATCCAGTGCCATGCTTGCTGCGATGCTCCCTGCTGTGGATGATAAAGGACTGACTCTCTGAAACTGTAAGCCAGCCCTCCAAACCCCAGCTAAAGGCTTTTTATAAGAGTCACCTTGGTCATGGTGTCTGTCTTCACAGCAGTAGAATAGGAAGTCACAGACTAAGGAAGTTGACTGTATTCTTTATCAAAGGCATCAGTCTCTGACATTACACATGTAATGCACACTTATAAAAAAGATCCAAACAGGGCTGGAGATATGACTCAGTAAATTGCTTGTATGAGGATTTGGGTTCAGATTCCAAGAACCCACATAAGGTGGAAAGTGGAGACAGGAGGATTCTCAGGTCTTGCTGGCTAGCCTGTCTAGCAGAATACTTGGTCTTTAGCTTCAGTGAGAAACATATGACCTCAACACACATACACATACATATAAGTGTGCACTCATATACATATGCATAACACACACATACACAAACTTCCAAAGAGGTGTATACAAATTTTGAAGTAAATCACTCTGATAATGGTTTGAGTATTAATCACTTAAGATTGTTTTCTACAGGTAAACTAACATGTTACCATTTAAAATGGAAGCAAACTTTTCTATTTTTAAGTTTTTCTTGGATATCTTTTCATGCTAATGAGAGCACATCTGATTCACCTTTTAAAGAGCTGTATGGTTGGTAATACATTAAGCAGTTAAAAAACTAAAGAAGCAAACTGGGTTTTATCTTTGAGCAAGTCAGCTGACCTGTGCTTCTGTTACTTTTCTGTAATGTGAACACACTAAAGGTACATGTCGCATGGTGTCTGTGTGAGTATCAAAGAGTGCCTGGCAGATGAAATCATTACTGGTGATTCCACTATATGAGTTCTAAGTATTCAAGGTATGTTTTGGACAAAACTTTAGAATTTGATTTCTTTGTAGGAAATCATGTTGACACTCCTTGGGAATGAACAGGGAAGGAAGATTGGTAGTGGGGTCTTCTTCAGATTTCTGCACAGTATGGTGGTATAGAATATTGGCTGTGAGATACATGACCAAATACCAAACCAAAATCTGCCTGATACTGATGGAGGAGACAATCTTCCTCGAAGTCTCACGTTTAGAGGACTGTTCTTCTGATCATTTGACAGGTATTTCTGAGTCCGTAGTACGTTTTGGTTTGAGATAGGGCCTTGCTATGTAGCCTGGCTGGCCTGGTACTGGGTCATAAGGCTGGCTCCAATCTTTCCGCAATTCTGCCTCTGCTGTCCAGGTGCTGGGATTACATGCCTGCACTACCATGACCCGATTTCTTTTGTTTTGTTGTTTTCTTCTTTTCTTTTTTTCTTTTTAAACAGGGTTTCTCTGTGTAGCCCTGGCTGTCCTGGAACTCACTCTGTAGACCAGACTGGCCTCGAACTCAGAAATCCGCCTGCCTCTGCCTCTGCCTAGTGCTGGGATTAAAGGCGTGCGGTACCACTGCCCGGCTGTTTTCTTCTTGTTTTGTCTCACAGTCTAACCCAAGCAAGTATGCAATATGCAACAATCAGTCCAGCTTCCCGAGTGCTGGAGGTTACAAGAGTAAAACACCAAACTTAGCTCTTTACTACCGGCTTAGGTACAGAATATACGATCAAGTTATTGGAGCTCTAAGGAGCTTCCATTCCAGGACACATTTATGACTGAGGATGAGAAAAACAATACGTAGGCAAGTGAATGACCAAGAATGTCAACTTAGCCCAAATCTCTTGGTTGTCCAGAAGTCTAATCAGTACTCGGGAATGTTTAAACACTCAACCCACCCTGTCCAAGTTTAATAACCATTGTTCATAAAGAAGCTTGGGGAGGCCGTGGCTCATTCCCTGGATTAGACGGAGAGGGGTGTTCGCGCTGAGCCCCAGGTCCCCAGTAAGACGCCCCGCCGCACAGCCACGGCGATCTAGGCGCCTGAGCCGTTGTCACGCCGGCCCGCCCGCAGCTGGAGGCTTCGGCTCGGACGCGCGAGGGCCCAGGCCGAGCGAGCAGCTCGGAAGCGAGCGCGGAACCCTTCAACCCCGCGGACTGCGCGCGCCGGCGCCCCACGGCCGGCGACGGTTGCGGCCCCGCGTTGGGAGGACTTCCGGCGTGTGCCGGGGTGGCCGGATGACGTGGCTGAGTCAGAGGAAGAGGCTCGGAGGCCGGGGGGCGGGGGCGGCGTGGAGCGGGCGGTGACGGCGGCGGAGGCAGCGGCTGGGCCCGGGCCCCGTGCGTCTGTCCGCGCCTGGTGGATGTGAATCGGCGGCGGCGGCGGCGGAGGAGTCGGTGGGCCGGCGCCCGGCCTGTGGGAGCGCGGAGGATGAGGCCGCTGCCGGGCGCTCCTGGCGTGGCGGCGGCCGCCGCGTTGTTGCTGCTGCTGCTGCCCCGGGCTCGGTCTGACGAGCACGAACACACGGTGAGGCGAAGCGAGCCGCGCGGCCGCCCCCACCCCACTTCCCCGCCTGCCGCCTCGCCAGGCCCGGCGTGGTCTGAAGGCCCGGGGGGCCCGGTGCAGCCCCGCGGCCGCCCGAGCGCTCCTTCCGGTCGGGCATGGCGGGGCCGGATCCGCGGGAGCTGGGAGGAGGCATTTCCGAGCACTCCGGGCTGCCTGGGCCTTGCTCCCCGGCTCCGCCTCTCCGGTCTGGTGCCCTGGGGTCGGCCGGTCGCGGGCTCTGGACCGGGGAAACTGGACGCTGTGAGACACAACACGGTGGAAGATGGATGCGTGGTGATCCAGGCGCTTGCCAGTTAGGAAACACCCATCACTTCACGGCGGGCTCCGGCCTTTTCTCCCTCTCGTCCGAACCGGATTTAAACCGTGGGGCGGGGACAGCTTTAGGGAAGCGGAGATGTGAACGGTTTACACGCGGACACGTCCGCACCCTGCACGCACTTGGTCCCCAGGACTCCCTTGTAACTTTCTCCGCTCTCCGGGAGTCCCTGGTGGTCGGCCCCTAACTGGGGCAGCTCTGACCCTACGGGCCCTTGAGTCACCCAGCCCTCAGGCCACACCCCCACTCACTTTTGCTTTTGGCTTGAAGTTGATTGGCGGTTTATTTAATTGTGTCTTCACATCAAAGCTTGCCTACTAATGACTCTTGGAGTGACTTTCACCTAGAGCTGTAACGCTGTGGATTTTTAATTTTATTTTATTTTTTATTCAGATTGGCAGACGAGGGGAAGCGAAGAAAGTCAGATAAACCTAGAAGATTGCTTCGCGAATGATTGTTTTTATGCTTTTATTTTTATTAGTATGATTTTTGCCCGGCTAGTTGTGTAATTACTAAATTTGAAATTTGTGGAGAATGTTTGGATGTAGCTGATCGGTGACAAAATGAGAGCACTGTGCTTTAAGGGGCGAACTTTAGATTTTGTTTGTAGTGAGCAAAACTTTGTTCTATGGCCTGGATTACCCAATAATAAAACACTCTAAACTTGGCTATTGTACCTTCAGTCACTGCCAGAATCTAATTGCATGTGTATGCAAGGTTTTTTTCAGAGAAACATTGAATCGTTAACATGTTATTTTTCAGACACGTGTGATTTTTCACTTTAAGATAATTTTGGTTTCTTTTAAATTTCAGCAAGTATAGTAGTTTAAATAGTATTTGCCAACTTTTTAACACCAGTTTCCATGTAAAATCCGGAATGTATTGATAGTTATAGTTCAACCGTATAGACAGAAATTTATATTCTACTTTTTAAAATTTGTATTTTATATTGCTATGAAGGGAAAAGACTTAGTTTATAATTTAATTAGTTGTAAGTACACAAAACTGTAGCATAACTCACAAGTTTGTGCATGGCAGTTTCAATGAGAAAAATTTTAAAGCTTTTTTTTATTTCATGTGACAGTTTTGCTAGCATGAATGTAGTATGTGTATCATGTATATTCTGAGTGTCTTAGAGGCTAAAAGGCTAGGTCCCCTGGAACTAGAGGGACAGATGAGTAAGCTACCCAGTGTGAATACAAGGCACCAAAGCTGGAAATTAACTCCTGGAGCATCTCTCAAGCCCCCAACTCAATGAAATTTTATTGTTAGGGATGCCATATTTATTTATTTACTTCATTCATTCGTTCATTCATTCATTCACTCAGTACTCAGTTCTGGGGATTGAACACAGACCCTTCAGTGTGATATGTACATATTCCACCACCGAATGGAATGCTTCTTTTTTTGAAACAGGGTTTCCTCTGTGTAGCTGTGGCTGTCCTGGAACTTTCTCTGTAGACCAGGCTGGCCTTGAATTCAGAGATCCACCTGCCTCTGCGTCCTGAGTGCTGGGATTGAAGGTGTGTCCTACCACATCTGGCTACACCTGGAATGTTTTAATTTTTATGCACATAAAATATTTGATAAAACGATATTGCCACCCCCAACACATACACACTGGACACAGAGTCCATCGCTTTACACATGCAGGGTTGTATCTCTGCACTCCACTCTTATCCCAAAAGGATGTTGTGTGAAGGCATGGCACATGTGCATGCGATGGCTGCTGCACTGAGGCAGGAGAGTGGGCAGTCTTCCAAGAAGGCAGAAGTAGCTAGTGAAGGGAGAATATAGAAGGAAGAGACAAGTTGTCAAGGGAAGATTGCTGAGTGATCTTTAAACACTTGTGCGTTGACCTATTAATTAAAGAACAACTTCAAAAGCTAAAGCTTGCCTTTTAGACCATTTTCTGCAAAGACGTTGCTGAAGGAATGTTCACATGACTTGAAATAGTATGTACCAGGGCCTGCTGTCTTTTCCATATATTAACTCATATTAAGTGTGTGTTGGCAACAATGAGGGCCAGAGAAGCTTGGTGGTGGTGCTTTCTTAACATGTGCAAGGCCCTGGTTTTAAATCATAGCACCCTAAAATAAATAACCCTGCCAGGGGGAAGATGCACCCTACTAGACTAGGAAACAGCCTGGAGAGGTAGTCATGTGTGAGGTTGTACCCAGTATGAATAGAAGTGGGATTTGACTCCAAACCTTCTTCTAGTTAATAAGTCTTTGGAAAAAACAAAATTTTGTGATGTTTTCGTATATGGGTTTGTTGTCTGTGTACGTGTGCATATGGAGGTCCAAGGTTGGTAGTAAGTTTGTCCTCAGTTGCTCTCCACCTTTTTCATGAGAGGCCATTTTACTGGTCCTGAAGCTCACTCAGTAGGCTAGACTGACTAGCCAGTAAGCCCCAGGGATCCTTTTGTCTCTTCCTGTCAGGTGCTGAGATACAGGTGTGTACCACCTCCTCTGGTTTCTTACCTGGATGTTGGAGAGCTTTACCAACTGAGACATCTTCCTAAGCCCACATTGTTGTCTTTATTCAGCTCAGCTTGTTTTCTTAAGAACAGGATGATAAAACACTGGATGGAACTTTTAAGTTCATGAGGAAATGTTTGGGTGAGTCTAGGTCCACATTGTATTACTGAGATGTTTGTACAAGCATTAAGAAGGCATAGGGCTTGTGCACAGTGGGCAGGTGGCTGAGCAGTCATGCAAGACTGTACTTCCTTGTTTCAATGCCCACTTAACCACCATCTTGAAATTATTTATGAACAAAGGATCCTATCCTTTTCTTGCTTGCTACTTTTAAAATATTTTTTATTTGTAAACATTTATTATTTATGCACATGTGTGCATTTGCTCTTGGAGGCCATAGGAGGGTATTGGATTCCCTGGAACTGGAGTTACAGGTAGTGGTGAGCCACCCAGTGTGGGCGCTGGGAACCAACTGTGTGATCCTTAGGAAGAGCAACTAGCACTCTTACCTGCTGAGAAGACATCTCTCCAGTTGTTTTACTGTTGCTTTTTGGAAAATGGAGTCTCATTATTGGCTAAACTGGTCATGAATTCTTGTCTGGACTCAAGTGATTCTCCTGCCTTGGCTTTCTGAATAGCTGGGACTATTTGAATGCATCATTATTCCTAGTTAGATAGTTTTATTTTACAATGGGTCCCAAGAAGGAATGACTGTCCTGTTATCTCCTATAGCCCCCACATTCCCTTTTTTCTGTACTGAATTAACTAGGGTTTGGCTAACATTAGACCCATATAGTGTTCTTTAAACTTTTTTGGCTTTACATATATTTGTTTCTTTTATTCTGTGGTTTGGGTGAGTGTATGTGCTTCAGTGGGCATGTGGAGGCCTGAGGACAACTTGTGGGAGATGGTTCTTTCTTTCTGCCATGTAGACTTGGGACTGAAATTCAGTTTGTCAGGCATAGCAGCAGGTACCTTTATCCATTGAGCTGGCCATCTTGTTGACACCATTCTCTCCCTCCCCCCCTCCCCCGTATTCTTTATGTGCTTATTTATCCAAAGTTCTTCCAATATTCTTAGAAAAATGATAAGAAGGAAATGTGCTGTTGACTTCTAGAAAATCTGCTAACTTCAGTTTTTAAAGGTTGGACTGTGTAGATTATTATAGGGCATACTGTTTGAAATTAAAATTTAATACTTTCATTTATCAAAGACAGTTTCTTATTATATGACTAAAGGGTCATAAAAAGGTCTCTTTAAAGCCAGACATAGTAGTACACACTTTTGATCCCAGCACTGGGAGACAGAGGCAGGTGGATCTCTTGTGAGTTCCAGGCCAGCCAGCCAGGGCTACATAATGAGACCCTATAGGGTTCAGGGGAAGCTTTAAAGTGAGTGAAGAGGGTGAAGAAGATAGCTCAGTGGGTGAAAAGCACTTGTCACTTTTGTGGGTTCTGTTTCTCAACATGATCACAAGGTTGTGTCTTGTCATTTGTGTTTCTCCCCTTTCCTCACACCTGTTACAAATATACACACACCATAGCACTGTGCTTAGTCTTAGGAGTACTTAGCTAGCATGTGTTGAATGACTTGAGTAATTAGGTAACTACTAGGGGCAAAGATATGTAGTGCTGGCAGCATGAAACTTGCTTACAGCACAGTGAACAAAACCAGCCCATTCCTTACCTGTGGTCATAGTCTTAGGCATAGCTCTTTAGGTTTCCTATCTGAACTCCATTTCTTTTCAGTCTTTGCAGTTGTGGTTTCAGAACTTCTCATGTGGGATGGCCCCACCTGTGCCTAAGATGGCTTACTTAGCCTCTTGGAAACTTTTGATATTGTATCACTGAATGATTTGGTAAAAGGTTTTAAGACTGACTTATTTTCTATTAAGTGTCTGGCTTGTATGTGTGTGTATAAAGTCACTGTGTGCATACAGCACCCATGGAGACCTGAAGAGTGCATCAGATCCCTAGAGCTGGGTTTACTGTGGGTGGTGGGCTGCCATAAAGGTCCTAGAAATTGAACCTGAGTCCTCTGTAAGAGCAGCAAGTGCTTTTCACCACTGAGCCAGCTCTCTAGTCCCCTACAGAAGGATTTGTTTGGTTGACAAGTGGCAGTTTTTGTCTTAGTCTATGTTAGAAGTATAGGAACTTTAGAAACTTCCTTGAAGATTTATCATGAGAATAAGGCATGTCCTACAAATGACTTGAACATGCTGGTGCAGATTTAGATTGTACAAAACGCCATACTTGGTCCTATTTGGGGCTGTACTTAATGATCGAAGAAAAGTTGAAGTACAGAGCTATTTTAAGAAAGAATCATCTCAACACACCGTTGAAAACAAAAGTCAGAAAAAAATCTAATTTATTTGTATTAATATTCTTAAGTGTAATTTTAAGTAATTGAAAGGCATTTGAAACTAATTTCTGAAATACTCGCAGAAGTGGATTTGCTTTCTCTAATGAAAGCATTTGAAAGTCAGCATGTTCCTTTCCTGTAAAAATGGAAGGCAGCGCTTTAGCCCTCATTTTGAGCTTCTGATCCTGAGTGGGCAGCATAATTTCTGAGTTCTTCAGTCAGATTTTACAAAGAGGTCAGCAACACTTTGTCGGTGTTCTTCCCAGGGAGTGAGGGGAGTTATGATGTCTATCAGGGAGTAAAGTTTTGCTGTCTTCACCTCAAACATAAACAGAATGAGTGGGACCCAACACTGCACTGCTTGAGAAGCAGTTCTCGACTTTTGAGATTAGAGTGCAAGTACTGTCTGAGGTTTTTTCCTTTAGAGCAGATTAAAGTCTCAAATGAAAAGGTTGCTTGGCATTGAGTGCTATACACTTATGTTGCTTTTGTACAACTACATTTTTTTCTTTTTTCTTTTTGGTTAAAAACTCCTATCTGGAAGTCAACAAAAGCAAAGTCCAAACAATGTATTTATTTACGAGACTAGGTCTTGCTAGGTAGCCAAGGATGACCTAGAACTTGATATGGAGCCTGAGCTGGCTCTGACTTAGCCTGCCTCCACATCAGCCTTCCAAAGGCTATGATTTACAGACGTAAATCCTGCATGTAAATCCACCATGCCTGACTTGAACAAATTACTTAACATTTTATTTTTATTTTGGATTTGTAGAAGGGGTGAAATAGTACAGCTTCTCTACCAGCTTTCAGAAGATCCCATTTTTCCATAAAGACTTCCATGCCTCCCTCCTGGAGTGTAGTTTTAAAGTTGCAGCTAGTGTGAGGCTATTACAGAAGCCGATGAGGTCAGACCATTCGAGGGATGGTCAGTTAAAGCTTTACCTGAGGAGTTAAGAAAGGAACATTCAGCATTTCTGAAGGGCAAGTAGAATTTGAATAATTGCAGAAAAGAAGGACATTGTGGATTTAAGGGTAAGAGAAGGAAAAAGGTGAAGTACACTTGGAAAGGAGGAGAGTACTAAGGTGTTCTGATAGGAATGGACAGTGCAGGACTAGTGTTCCAGTGAAATTCTGAAGGCAGGGAGTAACTTGGTGAAGAATGCAGGAAGCTGGCTTCTCCTTTCTTGGGGCTGCTTACCCCAGAGGCTTAAGATGGATGGAATGACTGCCGTGCTAGGGACCTCTGCTGTGCTTCCTCGACAGTCTTCTTCCCCAGATACATTTTACAGGTGAATTAGAACACCCTGTTCCTCAGTGTCATCGCCCAGTGCAGTTTTTCTAAACAAAGTATTTTAAGTTTTTTTTGCTAGGACTTCTTGGGATGCTTTTGGGAGGGAATTAGACTAGTCTTTACCACAGGTTTCTAAGAGGTAGAGTAGTAGAGGAAAAGCCTTCCACAGACCCAGGGAGCTCAGGGAGTTTGTCCTCAACTTAAGGGCAGAAAAAGCTTCCCTGCCTCCTTATAAAGTTCTATGAAATCTTCCTTTTGGTTCTTCAAGCTTCAAGATATCATTAAACATTTTTTTTTCTCTTAAGATGGAACTCTTAAGATGGAGACCATGTAGCCTAGATTAGCATCAAACTCATAATCTTCCTGCCACAGCTTCCTGAGCTTGTGCTTAGTTTGTGCCACTGAGCTCAGTGAATCTGAGCTCTTGACCTTGGCTTGGGAGCCCTTACTTTCAGGGGTGAATGAAATCTGGATGAAGTAAGGATTTGAAGTTCATTGTATTTGACGGCAAGAAAGGAGCCTGTTACAGAAGGGAAGCATTGTTTGGGCCCCAGTCCTCACCTGCAGCTCCGAGTGTTTCTCATTACTACTTGAGCCCTGTCCCAGTCTTAGACTGCAGAATCGGGCACATTGTTGTTACAGTTTTTAATGTTCACCTGCAACTTTGTGTGACTGCTACTTTCTCTCTTCTGGAGAGAATCGTAAACTACAGAATGTGTACAGTTTTGTTCTAGTTTTTGGCTCATTCTGTCACAGCTCTGCCAGCCTGTTAAGGTTTCACACATGTTCAAACTAATGCCATTTCAGAATATGGGTTTAATATACATTGTTACCGTTAAACTGGCTGTGCATAAAATAAATGTCTTACTTTAAAGAATTACATATATTGAGGTTTATCTCAAAGGTATTTTCTAGAGTTACATATAACATTTCCACAGACTCAGGATTCATGGCCAGGTTCTCATTAAGGGGCACTTCTGTTCCAGTCTCTCTTTTATCTTTGAGTGAATACAGCACATACTTTGACTAAGTTGCCAAGGAACTTGACATGACACTATTTCTTCAGTGTTTACTAGTTGTATCAAATACTTTGTACATTGTAACATTTTGGCTTGGTGAATAAGTTTTCATTCTTAGAACTGTGATCAGAGAGAAGTGGTTGTTGGAGATCTCACTTTGGAGAATTCTGAGAATGTGCAACTAGAAAGGAGTACTTTGATTCCTGCTCTGTGATTGTGCATTGGATAGGAGACCTATCGCACAGGTTTGTCAGTCGTACCCCCAAGTAAAAGAAATAGTTATGGGTGGAGATGTGTGGAGACATTAGTACTGGACCCTTAACAATTTACATCATGTATGGAGATTATCTGTAGTTGTTTTTCTGAACTTACTTGAAGCAGCTTCTAGTTTTCTGTATTACTCACCCTGACCTTTCTCTGATAGAACAGAATTAATTATTCCTTTACTGTTGCTACAAGAGCTCTTTGTTACTGTAATCACAACCTTTCCCCCATTGTTAATCATTTACATGTATGGTTCTACGTGGGTTATGAACTTGAAGGAGAGAACTTATTCTTTATTAAATATTAAAAAATTCTTTATTTTTGAGACAGAGTCTGACCATGTAGCTCTGTCTGGAACACACTACATAGACCAGGCTAACCTGGAAGTCAGAAGTACCTTTCTCTGCCTCCCACATGCTGGGATTAATGTATCACCATCCATGTGCCACTGTGCCAGGCAAGAAGGATATTTTTTTATTGTCCTTGTATCCTTACTATCTAACGTAGGGCTTGCTGTATGCTGCCTGTGTGTCTGAACTGTAAGATAGTTTTTATTCCCTTGATTATCTGAATGGTGTCTTCTGTGAGCAACAAGGCAGTTAGTATGTTTTAGGGAAGTGGTGGTAGTTGATATCAGCAGAAAGGAAGAAGCAGATTTTTGGAGTAAGAGTAGATAAGCTAGTGATTTGGGATTCTCTGGAAGATAGAGAAGAACCTTAAGTTTGAGTCTTTTAGTATCATTAGGAAAACAGTTGAAACAGTATATTTGAGTAAGGTTAATTTGGTTGTGAACATGTTAGATTTTTGTTGAAAATTTACTGATCAGTTTTCAATGGGAGAAGTGGTGATAGAAATTATATAGCTGCTAGGTGCATAGCTTCCTGTTAAATTATTTCCTTTAAGACATCAGTAGAGAAAACATTCTATGGAAAGCAGAATCCTCAGTGATCAACACAGTTGTTGGCATATGCTAGGTACTTCATAAATATTATCCACTGCATCAGCTGTTGTACCATTAGTTGACTTGAAAGTACCCGAGCACTTACTGCTCTTGTAGAGGACTAGAGTTTGATTCCCAGCACCATATACCTTACAACTCCCTGTACCTTCAGCTCCAGGCAGATCTGATGCCTCTGGCCTCCAAGGACAGATACACAAACACATACACATAATTTAAAAATAAATCTGATAGTGTCTGGTTAATATTACTATGAATTTTAAATTTATAGAGATTTTTAAAAAAAAATCCTTGGTAGGTCCTACTGCTGGATCACAGAAAGGTAAAGTTGGTTGCCCCAGACCTATATATGACTATATTCACTGATGGTTACAGGTATAATTCAAAGAAATAGAGATGCAAGATGAGTCTTTGATGGTGGGTGGAATGTCACTTTGAATGTCCTTGTGTTGGTGGTAGTGTTGCTTTTCTTTTTCTAGTCACTTGTCTCTTGTCTAGTACAGCAGCAGTGAGGAAGACTAAGGGAAGGCTGCATTGTTTTGTGCTGACATGACTTTCTCAGGGGAGGGAGTCTAATGATTAACGTCAAGAAGCTGTTAATTTTCCTTCCTTGTGCAGGTTTCCCTGTCAGAGTATGTTGGTTTGGGGCTTGCCATTGTTTAATAGTTATAAACCTACTTTCACAACCTTTTGACTTTAAAAAAAAAAAACATTGTCTTTTGTAAAACAAAGTTTGGGGAAAATGGATTCTGAGACCACAATCAGGATAAAATTTGAAGAGTCGTGACCCTTGATTTTGAAAGTGTGTGCATTGGTAGTCAGATTAAATTTCTACGGTTTCACCTCTTTAGCATCTTGAATGTAGACAGTTTACTTAATTGAAATAGATATTTTAAAAATACATGTCTTGTTTTTCTTGTTACAGTATCAAGATAAAGAAGAAGTTGTTTTATGGATGAATACTGTTGGGCCCTATCACAATCGCCAAGAAACATATAAATACTTTTCACTTCCATTTTGTGTGGGGTCAAAAAAAAGTATCAGTCATTACCATGAAACTTTGGGAGAAGCGCTTCAAGGAGTTGAATTAGAATTTAGTGGCCTGGATATTAAATTTAAAGGTAAGCCAGCATTAATAGTCCTTACTGACATTGGAGCCAGGGAATTTTCCTGTATGCTATTGTCATGTTTATTATAGGATGTTTAGCAAAGTTAATCGAATGTTTCCCAAACATAGTACTTTCTAAAAAGTATTTTTTAGTAAATTTATTAGATACATATATGGCCTGGGAAGGCCTTCATAGATCTCATAATAAAGTGGTTTTTGGAAGTGTGGGACTCTAAAGGGATGTACGGTTTCTGAAAAACTTTTGTAAAACCTCAAATCTAACTTCTACAATATACTCAGAATGAATTTGGTATTGCTCTATTAATTCATCCTTAACACCTGTAGAATATTTAAAATTTAAGTCAAACACTTAGGTTTAAGGGTGAGTCTCTTTGTTGGCACTGCTAATGAGAATGTGTGTGTGTGTGTGTATACTT
Organism: Grammomys surdaster; assembly: GCF_004785775.1. NCBI lineage: Eukaryota > Metazoa > Chordata > Mammalia > Rodentia > Muridae > Grammomys > Grammomys surdaster. Next base: position 1,090,361 of record NW_021604568.1, on the reverse strand, counting down.
AGTACTTTCTTCTCTGAGGTCTCAGCACTCTCTGCACAGACATTTGTAGAACCATGGCTAAAGCATCTCTGGGAAGTTGAAATCTTGCTGAATCTTTGATCTGGAGGTTTTGATTTTTTTAATAGAACACAGGCTTTGTACTCAGGAGCTTTGCCTTTAGCCTTATTTCTTTTACTTCATTGGTTTTAGTGAAATCGTTTGCTCCAATTTTGACTTGATTATGTCTATGGATATGTAATATAGATAGTAACTGCCGTTTGATAGTTTTAGTACATTGGGAGGAGGCTATAGCATGAGGTACAAAGATAATATTACTTTGATTTGTTAAATTGTGTTCTTATTTATCAGATTTCTTTTAGTTATGTTTTGAAAATGGATGCATGTATTTATGCCTTCCCCATAATGTCCCTTGGGACTTAATTATAAACTTGAGTTGTAAATTTAAACCGTAGTAGTGGGGCCTATAATTTTGTGAATGTTAGAAACATACCCTGAGGCTTATGTTTTAATTTTATAAGGTAATTGAAATATTTAATCATAGATATGAAGAAACTAAATGGGAACGTGTGATCTTTGGGAGCCTCAGTACTGAGTTTATCCACTTAGCGTCTCCTTTTCTATATTTCGTAGACATGTCTCATTTAATAGAGGGGGGGGGGAAGGGAGGGAGGGAAGGAAGGAGAGGGTGAGGGAGGGGAGAGAGAGAGAGATTGTAAACCCATAAGTCCTGTTTTGGTGCAGTGATGTCATCAGATTTGAAATCCTTCTGCCTTACTTGTCTGAAAAAACACTTATACAGCAGTCTTAGCCTTGTACAAACTCCTGAGACGGAGATAAGTCGTCAGGCTGTTCTCATGGTCTTGAAAGGGAGGTTTGTTGTCTTTCCAGACTAAGCTAATACTTGAGAGATGCAAGAATTGCCCATTGTTTCTCCCTGAGCCTAGGCCAGCTCTGCACCTTCTGTTGGTTACGCTGCCTAAACAACTGCTAGTCTAGGTAGTCTAGATGAAGGGGCCAGTGGAGATTGGATTTCGTTTACTGCTACAGTAGGCTTTTGCGTCTTTGGCTCATAGATAAAGATGATCATGCTTTGAAAAATGGTTCCTGCTTTTGTTACTCATTGTTATTTTTAATAAACTTTTGGATAGAATGTACCTTTGGAGGTCCAGATGTGGGGCAGTTTATTCATGGTATTTCATACATACTGATAATGATATAGAAAGCAGAACATTGTCTTAATGTGAAACACTGATCTGTCTATCTGTCTGTCTATTATTTTGAGGTGTTTTAAAGTAGAGACTTGAAGCTCAGGCTAGCCTCAAATCTGCTGTGTATCTTAGGCTGTCCTTGAGTTTCTCATTCTCTTCACCTCCTGAGTGCTGGGATTACGGACATACAGCATTGTATCCAACTAATATTTGTTTTTAGTCTTTCATCTCAAGCAGTTGACTTTTCCATTCTTCTGAAGGTGTGTTCATATGCAGTAAGAAATTTAAAACATATGTGCAAATGCACACACATGTTTGCACACATACATACAGAAACGTATTATCAATTGATTTATTTAAACTTAGCAGATTCTATCAGGCTAATGGGATTGGTGCCATTTTGTAGCGTGAAGGTAACTAGAGAGATTATTTTAAGGAACTAGTCATATTCTTGGTCTGAAGGCTATTTTAGGTCTGAGTTGTGTCGAATGCCTCTCAGTTCAGATTTTCTGCCCAGCATTCTCTTTTTGTAATATGCTGGTGCTAGACAAAAATGCTAATTGAGACCATTTAGAGAAAATGCATTAAATATTCAAGGACAGATATATATTAGGCATCCTTGAACCAGGCCTGATTTTATTATTTTCTAATTATGAATACTATCTCTTAGAACATTGCTGTTACCGAGTAGAAAACCTTATGTTTAAGAATGAGACATGGAATAGCTATTGCCGTCTGTGTGGTTATAGAAAGACTATTCAGTCTGTGTAGCTCTTGTCTGGGAAGCATGGGGAATAATATACCTGATAGAATCATTGTTATATTTAAATGAGATAATGTACTTTTTAAAGTACTTGGTATATAGTTTATGTGTGTGAATAGTTGTGCCTACTAATATATATAGTATGGATCTGTAATTGTACTTGCTTATGTATTAGCACTTCTGAAATGTTAAGTTAGTGTAGTCTCAAATTACTGTACTCTTTCTGCTAGTTTTGTTAGTACATACCCTAGCTGCTAAGACTGAGAACGCTCTTAATAAATTGTACAGTGTGTACCTACTTACTTTTATGACAGTTCCTTTTAATTATTAGATGATCTGAGATTGAAATTCTAATATTTTGTTCTTGGCTGTGTGTGTGTAAAAGGTATTACCATGTTGGCTAGGCTAGCTTAAGCCTAGCACTTACTATATATCCCTTGCTGGACTTTGCTGAGATCAGGTTAGAACTTACAATTCTCTGCCTCAGTCTTTTGAGTGTTGAGATCACAGGTAGCCACCAGGCCTAGCTGGGATAATAGTCCTAACCAGGGGAAGTCACTGCCCAGTGTCTTTCCCTGTTATTTGAGACTCCTATGGTATAATAGAGGGCATTAGTAGTTGAAAAATAATGATTTCTAGGGATTATTCCTTTTCACTTACTATATTCTATTTTTTAAATTATTTCTTTTTTGAATGTCCTAACCTAACATACAGATGGCATTTTGTATTTCCTCTTACCTTGAATGAGTTGGTAAATTTAGAGTTCTGCAGATATGGAGAAAAGCCAGTGCTGTCTAGATCCTTATGTACTTAAAGTTGAGTGATTCTCCATCTCGGCTGCTCTCCTTCCCAAAGGCAGCATTTCCAGTGTGATCTCTGCCTGAGTGGAGTAGCTCTGACTGCCAAAGGATGGGGAAAGAACTTGGAGTCGCAGGCCCTCTCTTTTAGCCGGAGGATTTCTACTGAAGGCAGTCCTATACTGTTGACATTCCCTAGCTCCTGCTGTTTCCATGGGACTACTTCTGGAGCCTCCAGATATTCTGCAGAGGGAAGTGTGCCTCTGGTCTCCTGCAGTAGGAGATAAGTTTTGGGTATTCATCTAGTTGTGTGGTAGGTAGGGGAGAGAACATGAACATCCAACCTCGTGTTGTTTTTAGTTTCTTCCTCTTCTCTGCGGTTGTTTTTATCATCTTGTCATCATTGTTGTCCTTATCAACTTCATCCCTTCTGAGTTCCATCCTCAGCCCTTGATTTTTTTTTTTTTTTTTTTTGAGACTTCAGATTTACCTCAGATTTATGGTCCTTCTGTCGCTTACATTCTAAGTCTTGGGATCAAAGATGGAACCATTATGTCCATTGAATGTAAATATTTGCATGTAATTACTCTGTTCAACGCTTCTCTATCCTGTACATTTCAAGGTTTGTGGTATGTATCTTAGACAGGCTGTGACGTCATTGTCTTGTCCCCTGTGTTATATGTCACTGATCACATTCTCTGCTTTTCCTTTCCCAAAAGTCTGCTTAGCTCTTCATTTGTGATGATATGAATGATAATGTCCCAGTAGGTCACATGTTTGAATATTTGGTCATCAGTTGGTGATGGTGTTTGGGTGGGTTTAGGAGGTACAGCCTTGCTGGAGGAAATATGTCACTGGGGGTGAGCTTCGAGATTTCAAAACCATTTCAGTTTGCTCTTCCCTCTCCACCCCCCCTTGTGGCTCAAGATGTGAGCCCTCAGCTTCTGCTCCAGCCACCATGCTTGCTTGCTATGGTGGACTCTTTCCCTCTGATACTATAACTGTAAGCTAAATAATCCTTTCGTTCTTGTTGCCTTGGTCACGGTGCTTTGCCATAGCCACTGTTTTTGGTTTGATGGACTCACATCCTTTTCTGTCGACATTTGAGGGATTTTAGGAGGGAGAAAAAAAACAAACTACCTGTGTTTAAACTTGCCTTGATAACTGGAGGTATGGGAGTTTGATGCAAGATGTTTCTTCCCATTGGTTTCAATTAGTGCGTTAACCAGACCAAACAATTAGAATCTGAAACTTGTCAGTTCCTTGTTTTGTTTTTTTTTTTTGTACCTTATGCTAACTATAGATTGGATAATAGCTTCTAATTCTTGTTTTTTCTTTTTTGTATCACTGAAATTATTATTCTTCAGATTGACATCACCCCCCAAAAGAAAAGATGTATGTATGGTTTCATTTTCTTCTTCTGATTTTTAGCAGAAATACAGTTTTGATACAGAAAATTTAGAATCTAGAGAGAAATTGAAAATTCTGTTTATCCAAATTGCTTAAAAATACATAAAATTAAACTGAGCGTGCTGAAATGGAAGGATTGAGAATTTCCAGTCAACTTGAGGTCCATGGTGAGATCCTGTCACAAGAAATTAAAAACTGAATTCATGTTATCTATGTTAATTTTTTAAAAGCTCAACCCTTATGTAGTACTGACCATATGCCAGTAATTTGAGCGTTTCTAACTAAAATTATATGTAATTATTTTCATACCTTTTTTTCCTTATAACTTTTTGTGAGTTTATTCTTATATTGTTATTCTTCAAATATGGGTAAATAGTACTCTGTAATTAGGATATGTAATTTTCCCCACACTAGTTACAAGGTGATTTGCTCCCTTCCTTTCTCTTTTTCTTTCTTTTTAGTATTAGAGACTGAGCTGAAGACAGGACCTCATGGATGTTAAGCAAATGTTTTCCTACTGAGCTACATTTCCAGCCCCCCATCCATTTTTTTTTCTTTTTAACTTTTCATTTTGAGACACAGTCTTGCTAAGTTACATAGCCTAGCTTTGGGTTCCTCTGTAGCCCTGGCTGACTCTGAGCTTGCAATCCTTCTGTATTAGCTTCTGTAGCTAAGATTCTAGGCTTGTTTCCCCTAAGCTACATTGCCAGGCAGGCTACGTAGTTAATTTGTATGTTAATAGTTTTTAAAATTGACTGCGCATATACCAGTATTTCCAGTTCATGTTTTTAAAATCTATTTGGCAGTTATTGAGTATGTAGTTGCATTCCAGACTGCGATAGGCTGTGAATGTAGAGAGTTTAACCAGACCTCTGGCTTCAGGGGTCCACACTTGGGTACTATGAAATTGTGCACCTAATTTTGTGTGATTCTACATTTTCAGGGTGCAGTGGGGGTGAACTGTGGCAGGGGAAGTAACACATTCATGAGATTCTCAAGAGTGTAAGGGCCAAAGTACTTAAGAACAGTGTGAATACAAAATACATCACATTCCAGCCTTCAGACAGTCCCGGGAAGGAGCCAGCACAGTTTCCAGTTTCACAGCTGAGGAACTGTGTGAGGGTCACAGAGAGGTTAAACCATTTGCTTTTGTTCAAGTAGCTAGTAAGTGGTGGAACTCAAACCAGAACTCGGGACTTTGCCATGTCTCTTGTGTACATATATGGTGATTTCATGATAACTTTGCTGCGCTTTGGAATTTGAGGTAAGAGAGTGCTTTTCCATATTAGTAATTCCATCAAAAGAGAACGTGTAAGTAAGGTAGTGTGGTACATCCTCTGAGAACACAATGTGTGCAGTGCTAGCCATCATTTTCTGGGTGGTTATTGGGCATAGATTGGCAGTTAGGTTCTGGGTCTACTTAGCGTGGTGATCTCTGTGAGAAGTATGCATGGACATACACTAGTGTATGACTTTGCTTTTATCCTCCTCCTCAAGATTTTTTGCATTGCTAAAATCTTAGTTGCATTTTCTTCAGAATTTGTAAGTTTGTGTTTCACTTGAGGGAGGAATATTCTGTTGCCAGTTTCAACCAGTGATTTATGGTGAGAGATTTTAGCTAGTTTTTCAGTTATATAAAATGTGGATAGAGGTTGAAACATTAGAAATAGAAGACCATCTGGACACAACTATGAGAACACTGTTTTTGCAAGCAATCAAGAATGGAAGTGACTCATCTTTAGGGTATTTCTGAGTGATCTATAAGCAGAGATGCCTCCTGGATAGAAGCTTGCCTTGTGATCTTAATGATTATGAGGAGCCTCTGTGGCCACTGATGACGTGGGGTTCCACTGAATGTTTATCCAAGTAACCGTAAGCTGTGCTCTTACCTCTGCCTAGGCTCCTGTCCTTAAGCCTTCCCATACAGCAGATGAAAATTTCCTTATGTGCCATAAGCTTCTGTGTTGTTTGTTTTTATATCAGTTTATTTATTTTAAAGTGACTTTGCTATTGTTCTTAGATTATTTTCTTTACATGAAAAGTTTCTCACGTAAGGCAATCTTTGAAAATAAAGATGGTCAAAATCTTTTATTATAAGGCAATGGAAAATATAAAAATGCTGGGAGGGATAGCATACTGAGCTCCCATATGCTTATCACCAGGTTGAACTACTGGGAATAGAGTTAACTTGAGTAAATGCTGACTTTAATTTTTGTGCTGTATTTCCTATAACTGCCTTGCAAGTCAGTGGGTTAATTTGTAAATTTTACTTTGCAGATGATGTGATGCCAGGTACTTACTGTGAAATTGACTTAGATAAAGAGAAGAGAGATGCATTTGTGTATGCTATCAAGAATCACTATTGGTATCAGATGTACATAGATGACTTACCAATATGGGGTAAGTTTCCTCTGTTACAAAGTAGGGTTTCAAGTAAGCAGTGTGTTAAGGTAACTGTTCTAGCTCATGATGGACATGTGTTTCTAGTGTTTGCCCCAGAATAGTCTTTAATGCTGATTTTACGGCTTTCTCCTACTGGAGGCATTTTTGATACTGCCAGACCTTATTAGGAAACTCTCAGAATGAAAGGTTTAGTACACTGTAACTTTTCAGACTCAAGGAATTTAAAGGCATTTGGAATAATCTGAAATTTTCTTCTTCCTCAACTTCTTCACAGCTTATTTCTCTTAAGTGTGGTTAGAGGGACTAAATAGGATTTGTGAAGTTTATCTCTTTACGTGACACTGTAGTAGTATGTTTTTAGGGATATAATTTCTTGAATGTTTTACTTATCAGTTCCTTTGTTATTTACCAAAACATTGAATATTGAAGAGATATTCTTGTCTAGCTCCTGTCTGTCCATTCTATTGGGGAAGAGACGTAATACGATTAATACAAACATAGGCAAAACCCGAAAATAACTTAATTAAATTATTTTAAATGCAAGGAATAAGCAGTTGCCATAGACAACATGTTTGATCACAAATATTTTTCTCGTCTCTAGACATATGCTCTGTGTATAAGTAATTATCTTTTAATCTTAAAATTGTTAGCTGATCATTATGTTCATCTGCAGCAAAACTGACTGAGCACATTAGATATGCTAAGGAGATTTATAAGAAAGTTAATCTCTGGGAGGAAAAGGCAAAGAGGATTTCTGTGAATTCAAGGCCATCCTGGTCTACACAGCAAGTCCCAGGCCAGCCAGCACTACATAGTGAGACCCTGCAGCAGTGTGTGCAGCAGCAGAGGTGCTGGTGAGGACAGAGTATGAGTTCTGAGTGTCAAATTTTTGACCATTTATGCTAAACATGTCTTCATAATTTTGTGCTAGTGTGACCACAGCACATGTTTGCTTAAGAAGGCCAGCCTACACATTTGCCTTGTGCTAACTAACCATGAAGATAATGGTAGAATTGCCTCTTTATGTAAAAGACATTTAGTGAATTTTTAGCTTCTTAGTGTTTGGAATACTAGGTAGTATTACCTTGTATAAAGTGTTTTTTCTTTTATAGGTATTGTTGGTGAAGCAGATGAAAATGGGGAAGATTACTATCTTTGGACCTACAAAAAACTTGAAATAGGCTTTAATGGAAATCGAATTGTTGATGTTAATCTAACTAGTGAAGGAAAGGTCAAACTGGTTCCAAATACTAAAATACAGATGTCATATTCGGTAGGTTTTAAAATAATTGTTTAAAGGGAGAAATGGTTATTTGTAAGCTTTAGAAAATAAAAATATATCTTAAAATTACATGCAACAAAATTCCTCAGAGTATCTACATTAAGTCTCCTAAAGGAAGAGGAAGTACCTCAGAGCTGTGGTATGGGATGCCACACGTTGGCCTAATGACCATTGCTGTAGGTGACAACTCAGCCGTGTATCTTGATGGTGTTTTTAGGTTGGAGAAGTTCATGTTTCTTCTCATTTGCAGTTGCAAATAGAGATGGTGTGAAGTTGTTGAGCAGGTGTCCATTGCCGTGGTCGGCTTTATCTGAGGAGAGCACTTCTGCATAGTAAGAGCTTGTCAGTCCATTCTCGGCCGTAAAGGTCATTTTATTCTTTTTGCTCAAAAATGGTGGAAGAAAGAGAGGAAGTCCAATATAGGGAGACTTTTCTCTCTGCCAGTTATTTTCCTGGTCATTGAGAAGAATCCCCTCGCTTATAGGCAATCCCGAAAATTCTTTTTGTCCATGTATATCCAATATAAATAGCTATTGTATAATTATGCAAAGAATTTTAATAGTTGTCATTAAACCATAATTTAATGATAAAAATGTATGTATTCTTATTTTAATTGGTTTAAATACTTGCAACATGAGTTGGTATTCATCCTGACACATGTGTCAAGTCAATACGTCAGTCAGCAGTAGTGATTATTCCTTGAAAGCTGACATGACCCATCTGAGGAAAGCTGTAATATTATACAACTTCTCAGACTGGGGCTGAAGAGATGGTTCAGTGATGAAGAGCTCTGCCTGCTCTTCTACAGAAGCCAGGTTCAGTTCCCAGCATCTGCATAGCAGTTCACAAGATCTTAACTCTGAATCCTCTTCAGGCCTCTCCTTGTATGGCACATGTGTGGTGCACAGACACACACACATATCCATGCACATAAAATAGTAAAACTAAAATTTAAACCTCTGGTTCTTTCAGTATCTTCTTAACATTTAATTTTAATTTTAAGTATGTCAGTATTTCTGATTTTTATATGAGTTTTGCCATCAGGTTATTCATCACTTATTGGCCTTAATTTTCAAGTGGGAATATTTTTTTTTCAGGTAAAATGGAAAAAATCAGATGTAAAATTTGAAGATCGATTTGATAAATATCTTGATCCATCCTTTTTTCAACATAGGGTAGGTGTTGTTTCTATTTAAGATACAGCATATATGTGCAAATCAGTTTCACATTGAACATCTTTACATATCTTTAAAATGCCTATGTCGTGCATTGTGCTAAGGACTATGGATTTCACGATATTACTAATGGTGATTTCAGTTATAAACTTAAAGTCATAAGAATGATAGAGAATTTTAAAGGAATAATAAAACTAGCTTGTTTCATAGTGTAGTGTAAACCAATTAAGAGGTATATAGGGAAAGGCACAATACATGGTAGCCAAAAATAGCCCTTTAATTGCAAATGATAGTCATATTGGAGAGTGTGGTTCATATCTATGGGCAGATGGGCTTCTTAATCCTGAAACTCAGAATTAGATGGCCTTACGTTGGTGATGAACTGTTGGCAGGCTTCTCTCCATGGACCCCTGCCCTGGTGATTGTGAAGAATCAGCAGCAGAGAGGATGCATCTCTTGGAATCTCATCTTGGAGATTCTTGGATGGATCTCACCTTGGAGATGAGAAAACAGTGGAGGTTTTACCAGTGGAAATCCTTCCATTCAGAGCTTCTAGAAAGGGAATAAATGTTTCCATAGTCCTCATTCTCACCAACATATGGAGGTTTGAATGAAGCGTCTAGGTCAGGGTTTGGCTGGGAACTCGTGCTCAGTTCAAGGCAGCACTGTTGGTGGGTGATGTTCCTCGTTCATTTCCATTTGTTTTAAAAATTCACAATAAACAGGGTGACACTTAGGATTAGTAACACTAGGGGGCAGTGGAGTGCAGTTGATAGGTTCAGTAATCTTTGCTGTTTGCTTTATTAGTTTTATACTTAATCTTAGCCAAAAAGCTGAGCAGTGATGCTTCATTATTTTTAATAAGTATTTTCTTGGTGTAAAAATTTTAGGGTTATACCACATTGTATAGTTTTTAGGGTATTGCCAAAGGAATGTTAGAAGTTTTAGATTAATGACAGTACATTATTGTAGGTATTGGTTTAAAGTTTATACCTTAGATTGCATATTAGATTAGAAAATAGCAGGGAACTTCATTAGGAAATTTAATACTTTTAAATTTATATTTTAAACTGATACATAAAACATGCTATATATATATTTATGTGGTAACATCTGATGCTCCAGTACCTATATATACTCTCCACTGTTTCAGCCAAGCTAAACATATTCTCTCAAATGCAAGTATTTTGTCATTTTTTCATGTTGGAAACATTAGGGGTTGGTGAGATGGCAGGTGAAAGTGCTTGCTGCCAGGACTAGTGACCTGTGTTCAATCCCTGGAGCCCACATGGTAGAGGGAGAGAACTGACTCCCAAAAGTTGTCTTGATACCTATATACCCACTGGAGATAAATGTAATAAAAGTTTTCTAAAGGAACATTCAGAATTCATCTTTTGAAATGTATTGTATATTATCATTATCTACAAAAGAAGATATCTATAGAAGAAACCTTTGACATAATTTCACATAGATACCTACAGAAGAAAAAGCACTCTGTGTGTGGTGACACACCAGGACATTGCATTCTTACCTACTTACAGCCTTGTATTCTGGATAACTTTACCCAGCCTTTCCTCTCTCCTGTTCTCTTCAGCCTCTGGATACCTGTTGTTCTCCTATCAGCTGCTCTGAGAGCAGCTCATGTATACACATACAAGTGAGATAATGGGGTGCTTGTTTTTCTTGGCTTTATTTTATGTAATAATTTTTAGCTCTATCCATGTGGGAAGTCTCAGCCTTTAAGGCACACATTTCTTATTACTAAGAATATGTAAAATTTTTCTCTTTAAAATCTTCAGCAGTTGACTAAAGATTAGAGTCATATATATATGTATACATATATGCATACATATATGACTATATTTTAAAAATTATATACATATGCACATACTTATATAATTACATATGTATATAATTTTTTCCCTTCTCTTGACCATTTTTGGGTTATTAATTTCCTAAGTGGAAACAAAAACTTCATCTTGGGAGACAGCTGCCATTTTATCTTAAACGGCTTTTTAAATTTTTTGGTGACACTTTTTTGATAAATTTACATAGCCTTTTAAAAAGTATGATGCATTCATTGTTCAATTTATAGTGCCATGCAATAAATAAATTGTTGGAGGAAGGAAGGAATGATCTTGTGTAAGGCAGAGACAGTCGGCTGTCTTCAGAAAAGGACTAGCTTATGTCTTCTCCCTGAAGCCCCAGGATGAGTAGCAGAGGCAGAACTGCCCTTCCTGTTCATGCACTTCTGTAGCACATTAGCCCAAGTGAAAATCTGCCTGCCCTCACTGTACAAGCCACTACACCCTGGGTTGTTTTCTTATAGCTCAGAGCAGAATTTCTGTGGAGAACTGCAGTATGCAAGTGAGAGGCTTATAGCAGAGATGGTACTATTTGACTTGGAATTGAAAGACTAGGGAGAATTTACCAAGGAATATAAATCACATGTAAGAAGAAAGTACATGAAAAATGGGAAGAGGAAAGTGGATGTGCTCTCCTTGGTCAGCGAGCAGGGCGAGAACTGATGGGAGTATAGGGTGTAATGGAAGGAAAAGTCGACGAAGGTATGGAAGGCCATGTTACAGCATGGACAGAATTCTGGGACATTGTAAGGTTGGCTGTGGAGAAATTGGGCTCATATGTTTTAAAATAGAGTAGTGATGATGAACATTACATTGTAGAAGATTTCCTTGATGACTTTGTGCAGCTATGTTGGAAAAAAAGGAGAGAGATCAAACAACAGCAAGAGACTGATTAAGAGAAAATTAGACTTGTTGACGTATAAGATTATACCATGGGGATGAAGAGGAAGGTGTAAATATGGAAGGAAAATAAAGTTTAATAATTAGGGCTGAAGAGAACACTCAGAGGCTAAGAACACTTACTGCTTTGGCAGAGAGCATGAGTTCAGTTCCCAGCATCCATGTCTGACAGTTCACAATTGCCTGGAACTCTAGTTCCGAGGGAGTCCCTCTTCTGCCTTCCATAGGTACCCACACAAGTATGTGTGTACCCATATACTGCCACATATATACAAATAAAACTGAAACCCTTTTCTAGGTTTAATAACTATAATGAAGAATTAAGGAGAAGGAAGGACCAGAGATAATTCTAAATTTTCAAAGCCAAATGCTAGTTCCAGTTACAGAAGCTAGAGGATAAGAAATGAGTGGTACATGTGAGGGGAGAGGATCCATTTACTGAGGGTAGTCCCAACTGAGATTCCATGGAGGCGTTTAAGTGGAAGTTATGGTAGATAGTGAAAGTCTGAAAGAGGATGCTGTATGAAAGCTGGGAATTTGAGCAAGTAAGGGCTGACGGTATTTCCAGCGTCATCACTGGAAAGCTAGTTAACAGTTCTTGAGCCCTGGAGTCGTGGTTGAATACCAAGACTGGAGCTTTAGGAAAAGTGAAAAGTTGGCCAAGGGTGAACAGAGGAAAGAAAGATGAAACCGAAGCGGCAGTCAGTGACTTGAGATGGCAGAGTGTCAGCAAAGGTTAAATCTGGCAGAGACAAGGAGGGGGGCAGATCACCCAACTGCTGAATCAATTTAGAGTTCACGGCAGGGGCTAGTGAGCTAGGGCAGTGGGAAAACTTACTGCCCCTCTAAGTTTTATGACTTTAGCTCAGTCCTTAGAGCCCACATGGAAGGTGACAACTGACTCCTACAAATTGTCTTCTGACCTGCACACACATACACATATATTCAAAAATTAATAAATGCTAAAAAAGAACTACAAAAATTCACTGCAGGGTCCGTATTGAGATCCACATTATGAAGAAGTGAGAGTAGAAATGTAGTCTTGTTTGAAAAGTTTGGTTGAGTTTTGATAGGGAAAAAAATGGAGTAGACACTGTTAAAGATGTGAGTAGTCACACATAGTGAGTAGTCACACATAGTAAGTAGTCACACATAGTGAGTAGTCACACATAGTGAGTAGTCACACAT
>NW_021604568.1:998878-1077360 GCF_004785775.1 Grammomys surdaster | reverse complement strand
TAGTCACACATAGTGAGTAGTCACACATAGTGAGTAGTCACACATAGCTGGCGATGTGAGTAGTCACACATAGTGAGTAGTCACACATAGCTAGCGATGTGAGTAGTCACAGCATAGAGATGTGCCGCACACTCTACTCTCTGTTTTCTTGACTTTTCAGATCTTGTGTTGATCCTAGGAAGTACAAGTGTAAATAGAAGCAAATGAACCCATTGGGAAGATCTGTTATTGCAGACTGCCGTCTGTACAAAATTTCAGTGGTACTTTTATGATAAACTTAATATTTCCCCTTTTTTCAAAGTTCTCAAAATGTGCATTCATTGTTTTGTTTATAATTTCAGCAGGTGCTCAGTAAGTAAGTAAGTTAGTGAGAAAGGGAAGAAGGAAGGAAGGTTAGTTTCTTGTGTGGGGCAGAGGCAGTTGGTGATCTGCTCTTCAGGAAGAGCCATGGCCATAGAATTTGTCCTGTCCCCAGAGTTCAGGCAGGTCCCAGAGCCAGGACTCCGTTTGCCTTAGTGCACATCCTCAGCACATTAGCAAGTTCAACCAGTTCTCATCGTACAGGAAAATTGCTGATGCTGGAGAAAGACGGTGGTGTGTGTGGGTGGTGGTGGTGGTGTGCGTGTGCTGGGTGGTGGTATGTGTGTGCTGGGTGGTGGTGGTGTGTGGATTGGGGTAGGGTACAGAACAAAAGAGGAAACACTCAGTCGGAATGGGATCTGTTGCCCAGTGGGAAGATTGTCTTGAGGTTAAAAAAAAAAAAGTGCAGTGTATGTATCCTAGGAAGATACATGTCAGAAATTACGTTGTACTGGATGGTAGAAGACTGGGGAAAGCAGGGCCTTGGGAACTTGAAGAGGAGAGAAACTTGAGAAATACCCTCAAGGACCTTTGAGAGGTTAAAATAGAAATGACAGGGTAAGTGTGCAAAGCCACAGACTTAAAGTCAGATATACTGAGTTCTAAGATGTCCTTGGAGATGAAGTAGTACTTTGTAACTATAGGCCAGGGTCTAGACAGGTGAAGTCAAAGGCAGGAACACTGAGGAGTTAGGAATACTGTTCTGAATACCATTGTTCTGGTGGCCGCTAGGGGTGACTCTTTGGGAAAGAACCTGGGAATGAGGGGGATAGGGCATGACTACCTGAAGAAGAGGAACATCTTTAGGAAGGAAGCCTGCATCTAGAGCGGCCTGCCGAGATGCTGGGGCTGTAGCAGTGTTGTCAGAGGTTTCCCTGTTGTGGTTAGACAGTGCCATGTCCTGGCATCCACCATCACTCCACCTCACAGAGCATACCGAAGCCACATAGACATTTGCAGAACTTACATTAGAACCTAAGCGCTTTTGATTCCACTGCCCATGTGTTTACCAGGAAAAGTTGAATTGTGCATGCCTTATGGCTAAATAATAAATAGTTGGTTAGTATATCTGACTTGAAAAATTTGTGTAGATGATAGCATGCTGTCATGAAAGTTGGTTGTAAAGAAGGCCAGCCCTTCATTTTGACTGTCTATCCCCAGTGTGTCTGAAGTTTAGATTTTTTATGTAAAAGATGAAAAACGGTAGTTTTCTCTTGTTAACCTGCAGTTGATATCATGAAACATGAATTTTATAATTGGCATTTCATATTGTTAACTCTTTATTTTCTGTTAATTTAGATTCACTGGTTTTCAATTTTTAATTCCTTCATGATGGTGATCTTCTTAGTGGGATTAGTTTCAATGATTTTAATGAGAACTCTAAGAAAAGATTATGCCCGGTACAGTAAAGAAGAAGAGATGGATGACATGGTGAGTAAACACTATATATAACACTATAAACACTATAGTTAATAAACACTAGTTATCCCATATACTACATTTTATTACTTTTGTGTGTATATGTGTGTACATGTGTGCGTGTGCATGCCTGGAGCTTGAGACAAGCCTTACTTTTCTAGGGATGTAGCTCAGTGGGAGAGCGCTCCTTAGTGTGGGATTTAATCCCCAGCATCACAAAGTTTAAACATGATTGTAATGTTAGCTGTGGATCTAGGATCATGTTCTGCTTAAATACATATTTTTTTCTAACATAACTTAAATGTTCTCTTAAGCAAGATAAAGAAACTTGTGATCTCCAGCCAAGTTTTGTCACCAAATAAGGACACATCATACTTAGGAAACAAAATTTAATTTGCAGAGTTTTTGATTTCAGAATCAGTCTAAAAAGAAAAAAGGAAACATAGGCTAATTTTGATATATTTTTAAAATATTGTTAAGTGTTGAGTTAAATTTAAGGGTTGGTAGAAGAATTAGTATACATTTAGTTTACTGGTTCAAAAGATTTATTCTTAATTTTTTATTAAATTACAGCATAAAAGCGTCCCATAGAATACTAATATCTAGATGTACTTCATCATTAAATAGACTTGAGAAGCGATTTAAAATGTCAAATTTTAACATGCTAAATATAGTAATAGTAAAAAATATTTCCTTCTTAAAATTAAGGATAATTGGGTTATTCAAGCTGAACTTAAGTTTTAAGTTTTTAAAATAGGTTTGGTTGCTAATAAAAAGCATAGCCAAAAACTACACAAAGGTAGGTAACTGACCTAGGACTTGAAAAACCAATACCATAAAACACTTTGTGATTCAAATTTAAGTTTGTTTGTTTTTTTTTTTTTTAAAGCTTTAGATGACTAAATATCCATATCCAAATACTTACCTTGGGCTATAAAGGGCATTTCTCTGTTTTTTAGGGCAAGTACTGGTCTAAATATATTTCTCTTCTGTGTCTTTGGCCATTGATGGTGGTGAGCCTTACTTGCTGTGTGCGTGGCAGGGTAGGGCCTGAGAGTGAAGTAATGTTACCTTAAGAGAGACCTTTACTCTTCCAAGAGGTTTTTTTCTTCTTCAGCCTTTTCTCTACCCACTTTTTACTTTCATCAATCTCAACAGAGAACACATAACAGTCTGTGTTATTAGGACAGGAATTATTTTAACTTTGAAATGTCTGTCCTCAGTATTTTGAATTATTAAAAAAGTGTGGAAAGAAGGAGTTTACAGCTGCATTTTTTTTTTTTTTTGGCCTGTGTATGATTTCACTTTGATTCTGAATGGGCTGATTTTGTCTGTACATACTTGCATGTATCTTCCACAGGACAGAGACCTAGGAGATGAGTATGGCTGGAAGCAAGTCCATGGGGATGTGTTCAGACCGTCAAGTCACCCCCTGATATTCTCCTCCCTCATTGGCTCTGGATGTCAGATATTTGCTGTGTCTCTCATTGTTATTATTGTAGCCATGATAGAGGATTTATATACAGAGTAAGTGCTGGTACTTTATCATCTTTTTATTGGTATAAATAGTTTCTTTAGTCATTGTAATCTATTGTTATTATCAAATATTTGCTTATTTCAGTGATTTTATTATTTTAATACTACCTGTGCCATTATTACAGAAAGATCTTGATCTTTAATTTTAAATGTTTTCAGTTGTGTACCCTGTACATGCTTAGACTTGCCAGCATGGCTGGACATTCCAGTTACAGTGGTTATGTCATTTAGAGAGGCAGAGGCTACTTCCAGTCTAAAGCTGTTTGAAAAAAGAAACCTGCACTTTTTTAGATTCAACTAGATCTTTATAATTTCAGTTACCAAATTAATATGTCACATTTATGCTCACACTGTGACTGCTACAGGAGTAAAACAAAGTGTTTTATGGTATTGGTTTTTCAAGTCCTAGGTCAGTTATCTACCTTTGTGTAGTTTTGGCTATGCTTTTTATTAGCAACCAAACCTATTTGCCAAACTTTGTTGAATTATATTGTTTATTTATCTATGTGTGCCTGTGTGCTCAGATGTGTGTGTCTGGGTACAGGTGTGCCACGGCACGTGTGCTGCAGTCCGAGGACGGCTGTCAGGAGGTGTTCTCTGCTTCCTCCATGTGTCCCCAGCGTTAAACCCAGACTGTCAGGCTTGGCAGCAGTACCTTTACCTGATGAACTATTTTGCTAGCCCAGTTTGCCAAAAGCTGTTGATTTGAGTCAGTCACAAAGCGCGGGGCTCTGTCGTGTCTCATTGTCACCTTGTTTGTAGAGACCCGAAGCGTGTTACGCAGAAATGTGCTGTGACATTGGGTGGACTCACTCTGCTTCAGACGTCAGATAGCAACTGTGCTGTCCTCTGTCAGAACAACTCCAGTTGCATTTCAACTCATAGTACATTCTTATATATGGAGAGCATTTCATGAACTAATAATAAATTGTACTGCTGAAAGAATTGCTTTTTACTTGTAAAATATTTAACCATGCGACAAGCAAGATGGCTTAGCAAGTTAAAAAAACAATCAGTTTCCCCCCAACCCTGAGGACCCGAGTTTGGTCCACTGGGGATGGAGAGGACTGACTTCAGAAAGTCCTGCCCTCTGCCTTCATATGTGTGCTGCAGTATGCATGTCCACACAGGCACAGATCATACACACATAAAAATAATAAATACTTTAAAAAAATTACCATATACTAAATTACTGTTCCTCTGCTGGATAGTTCCTTGAGAAAAGGACTAGACCTTACCTTCCTGAATGCTTAGACTACCCATATAAAGTAAATAGTGTTTAATGACTGATGGGAGTATGTGTTAACCAAAACAGCTGTTTCTCAGAACCGTCCGGGATGTTCCTGTAATGTAACCGTTGTGTTACCATTCACTAACCAGATTTTACAATAATTAAACTACATGAGAACTGCAGAGCTGCGATGAAAGTGTTCACATTTTAGGGTATAATATATTCTAAAGTAAAGTGAATCCTGAACAGGAGGAAAGCATTTCAAATCTGCAAAGCAGCCTTACTTTACATTAAGTGCTGATTCTAATTCATCATTCTTGCGTTAAAGCCAACCCTATTTATTCAGTGTTGTGATTAAAGGGTAACCTTTTTTAGCATCCTAGTTTTTGTTTTGAGTTGCTTTTCAAAATGATGTTGGAATTCGGCAACTCTTATTATTGCATACTTTATTGTAATTTAAAGCCCTTCAGTTTTGTTGTTTTAAAATTTATTCATGTATACAGCTTTCTGCCTGCACGTGTGCCTGTAGGCCAGAAGAGGGCACCAGATTTCATTGTAGATGGTTGTGAGCCACCATGTGGTTGCTGGGAGTAGCCAGGACTCTTAATCTTTGAGCCATCTCTCTAGCCCAAGCCCTTCAGTTTTAGGTGTAAGAAGAAGCTACTCTTCTATGGGTAGTGTTAGGGCCAGGTTGTGTGGTGTTCTGACAGTTACTGCAATAAGTAGGTGTTGTGTTTATGTAATGTGTGTACAGTTACTTTGAAGTGGTGAAGCTGTCAGTGTTGGTATGATGGAGAAGTGACTGATGACATCAGGGTCCCATGGTTTTCCTCTGTGCACATTTGGACCGTTAATGTGCACGTCGATCCTGTATGAGGACTGTTGTATTTCTATCCTATAGACAGAAAAGGGAAAGCTCAGAGAGGTGAAGTAATTTGACTAAATTACACTTTGCTGCTGAAGGGTGATGGATTGGTTTTGAGTGTAGGTAATTGTGTTTCAGAGTTTTTAATTTGCAGTGTTATGGAAATGAAAATAGTGATGACGCAATATGAACTAGTGAGAAGCTGAAACATTTGACTGTGAAGTTGGGACGATCACTCCAGTGACGTAATGGTTCTTAGGGATAAAGAGTAACTTAACCTTAACAGGTGCAAATTACTTTGCCTCTGTGATCACAGTGACAGTCAGAGGAAAAGCATTAGGAAGGTCTAGGTAGGACAATGCCACTGTGGTGCCAGTTAATGGTGGTGCTAGCTCTTGGGAGAGCCTGCAGATCCTGAATCCCGCCACCCGTACTCACAGTCAGAGTGCTGAGACCTCTTTAGCCTCTGTTCCACTCTGAGAATAGCTTCGGGGATGGACTTTTCAGTGTAAATGAAATGGCTTGTTTGGAGGGTGGGGATAAATGCTTGTAGAGTATTTTTGAACAAAGAAACAGAACATATATTTGAATGTTCAGACCATCCTGCGTGGGGACGGCAAACTTAACCCGGAAGTCATTCGACTCCAGGCCAGCCTTTGTGAGCTTTCTGTTGATAGTAAGAACTTCTGCCTGGCCTTAGGCTCGTCTCACACTAAAATTGCCCTTTGTATTTTCTTAGTACTTACATTTATATCTGCCATTAACAAGCACGCTTATAAAGAGAGTAGGTCATACTTGTTAGTCGTGTGTGGAAGGAGTAAGTTAGCACTTAACGATGTTTGAGTTCTTGGAAAAATAGATTTGATTTTTTAAACTGATTAATTTTGAGATCTGTGATTCTTTTAATTTGAGGATGACAAATTTTTTCACTTGGATTTAGTTGAAGATGGATAGACATGAAATCCTGCAGTATTTTATCTTCACTGGTGAGGCGTGCTCTCCATTTATTCGTCACTTACCTTTGTGGCCACTTAGGAAAGTGAGCACAGGTGTTTGAACAAATGCTACATATTGCAAAACTAGTAGACAGAAACATGTAGGGGGTTAATAAATAGTAAATATTTCTATTTTTACAACAAATTATACTGTCATTTGCTTTAATATTTTTCTTTTCAACTGGGCATTTTTAATTTTTTTTTATTGCTTTACTCAGCATGAAGGTTGGTTTAATTCTCTAGATGTCACTACTGGGAGGGGGTTAGAGACGTCAGGCTGACGTAAGGTTGTCTTGTGGACAAGTAGATACTTTTAAAAATAATTTTTACAGAAAAAAGTAAGTCCTAGCGTGTTGTGCTATTTAAAATAGTAGCATTTAATACAAACTAACCTACTTGAATTTTATTTCTAGTAAGCAGACAAAAAATCTTAGTGTTGAACCAGTTATACAAAAGGAATATTTTAATTTTTTTTTTAACAGAATATCCTATTTCATATGATGGAACTGCTTTGCAGAGTTATAAGTAGAATTTTAGTTCTAACTTGCCACTGGTGCCAAAGAAACGAAAAGTGTTTGTTTAGACTATATTACAAATTCAACTGTAGACTAGACAAAAGTAAACCCAACTTGATCTGTTTTTAGTTCACCTTTGACTGGGAATTCTTTTATGGTTTTCTGCAATCCAGGATGAGATGTTTTTCTGTTTGTGTTAAGTAGATCTATGATATCAAAATAATTCTGAGAAAACAAAGTCCAATTTTTTTCTTGGTTTCAATACATAATTTTATGCCTTTGCAGGAGGGGCTCAATGCTCAGCACAGCCATATTTGTCTATGCGGCTACATCTCCAGTGAACGGGTACTTTGGAGGGAGTCTGTATGCTAGACAAGGAGGTAACTGAGGATTTATCACTCTTGCACCTTTAATTATTGATGATATTCTTCTACTGTGAAGTCTTTGAGATTTTAAATAGGCAGCATAGGCTGTACACATAGTAAAGGCTCTTGTCATACCATGTGTATAACCTCTATCAAATCTGTTATGTTTTCTAGATTATTTTTATGGAAACTTTATGTTTTATTTCCTGAAATTATGAATAATTAATAGATTTTCTCCATTGTGAAGTTAGCCTCAAAGAACATATACAATAAGTTACTGATGCTCTGTTTCTTTGGGGTACCTAGCTCCCTAGATGTGCTCCAGGTGAGCCTGTCTTACATTCATCCTTAGTTACTTTGCATCAGTGAATATAAAAGGATGTTTAAAGGCTATGAGTAAAGCTTGTAGACAGTGGTCGGAGGTTAGAAAACAGGACTCATCAAAGGACTCCTCATGAAGATTTGTTATTTTATGTCAGTTTGTCAGGTGAAAGTTCCTTCACTCTAGGGTCAGAAAGGTACTTGCATTGATAAATATGCCTATTTTCACTTATGAATGAAAGGTTTTTGAAAGACCTTATCTACTTTGATTTTTCACAGCTTAAGCATGGTCAGCATTAGGAGACCCTGCCTTGCATTATATTGTCTGTCTGTCTGTCTGTCTGTCTGTCTGTCTGTCTGTCTGTCTGTATATATTTAGCAGTCTACTAAAAGCAGGGTAGGTCTGGGCACAGTGGTACATATCTCTAATCCCAGTACTTTTGAGGCTGAATCAGCAGGATTGCCACAAATTCAAGACTAGCCTAGGCTATAGAAACCAGGAAATTTTTATAGGTAGTAGGAAATCAGAGCGTAGGGTCTTTTAAAATCCTCCTGGATGGCCATGTTTATCATTGCCTATTTTGTAGACTTTACTAGATATAATGTGTTCAAGTGCCTTTGGTTTAGGCGGTTCTTTCGATGGCCTATAGACATATCATTATCTGTTCCTGACTGTTCTATTTAGATGTTCAAACTCTTAACTCTTTTCGTCAGACACAGGAAATAAGTGCTGCAATATAAGGTAACATCCTAAAGAAGTAAGAGCGCTTAATGTAATGTAACTTGTCCTACTGGAAACTAGCTAGGCTGAACTGTTTTGCTTATGACTCTGAAGTCTCCACAGCAGAAACAACTTTGTTTAAAATAGGAAATGTATTTATGTGTGTATATGAGTCTGCTTTTTGTCTGATTGTAAGCTAAGAACAGTTTGTCTTACTTTGTACTATACCTGTTCTTAAATGTTGACAAGCTCAGCTCTAGGAATGTCAGATCTTGCAAAGTATAATTTTAAGATCATGTTCTGATTGAGACTATGTTCTGATAGTTTTGTCTGAACAATCCCTAATAATTCAGGTGAATAAAGAAGTCAGCTCAGAGAGTTGAGACTATTTCAGGTCTACATTATAGTGTGGCTTCAGATCTTTTCAGTGACTCCAGCGTGCAGAATAGTGTTCTAGATCCAGTCTGAACCTGGGGAGAGCCTGGAGCCTCCCAGGTGTGAGGAGCAGTAGGAAGCCCAGCACAGATGTCTGAGCAACTGATTGTAATGAGTGAGACATGTGGGGAGAAGGAACCTACAGGTAGATATTGATACAGGTAGATTTCATTTGTATGTGTCTACACCTGACAGGATAAAGCAATGCACAGGAAGGATTGTTAGGTATTAGAATGGATTGGAATTTAAAAAGTTGAATAAATGTTTCATTTTAGATGTCACCCCTATAATTAATTATTTTAATTGCTGGCCATTGGAAAGGAAGGATTCGTGAGACTTCTGTAAAAAAGAACTTCTGTAAAAATGACCTAGAAGAGAAAGTTCAGGGTTGAGGTTTTTTGGAGGAATGTTAAGATTTGGGTGGTAACTCCACCACCAAAAATGAAAAATCTGTGACAGAATTTGAATTAGAAAAAAATAGCTTTATATCTAAGCCATAACAAATGACATACAAAAGGCCAGGACCGTTCAGTGGCAGAATCAAAGCAGTGCCATCAGAGTATGTATGACAGGCTCTTCATTGCAGTGCAGCCGCTGTCTAAACCGAAGGACTAGACTGGCCTTTATTAGATAATTGATTTGAGATAATTATTTGTATATCAAGTTTAACAACCTTTGTATTGAATTTTTGAGTTTATAATTTAGAACTATGTAATATGCTCTAAACATTAATGTGTGTTTGTCTGTGTAGCTTGACTTTTATAGCTTATCTTTTCTTTCAGGAAGGAGATGGATAAAGCAGATGTTTATTGGGGCATTCCTTATCCCAGCTATGGTGTGTGGCACTGCATTCTTCATCAACTTTATAGCCATTTATTACCATGCCTCTAGAGCCATTCCTTTTGGAACAATGGTACGTTACTTGAATTTTAATTTTAAACAATGCTTGCAACCATTCTAATACAAGGTCTGCTGCCCCTCCAGAGTCTCCTCCTATTGGATTGTTCTGAAGTTTCAACCAGTTCCTGTTGAGTCTCCATTTTTGCTAGGTTTCAAAAACTATTGGTTACATTTAAACCTAAGGTTCCCTATATTTTCTTGATTCTGTGAAGTAAAAAGTTTTTAAGCCCAGTGATGGTGCACACCTTTGATCTCAGCACTTGGGAAACAGAGGCAGTGGGTCTCTGTGTTTGAGACCAGTCTGGTCTACAAAGTGAATTGTGTGGGCTACACAGAGAAACCCTGTCACAAAACAAAGAAAAAGAAAGAAGGAAGGAAAAGAAAAGAAAAAGAAAAGTTGATTTGATAGCTTTTATCAGAAATGGGAGAGAACTAATGAATGAGTATACTTTAGAGGAAAAAAAAAAACCAGCAAGAACCATGAATGTTTTATTAAAGTGGTCAGTGTTCTGAGTTGCTTTTTTGTTTCTGTGATAAAATACTGACCAAAGCCAAGAAAAGAGTTTATTTGACTTAAAGATTATAAGCCATCATTAGGAAAGCCAGGGCAAGCAGGGTCTCAGGTAGTCTGAGACAGCAACCATGGAGGAATGTTGCTGCTTACTGGCTTGCTTCTGGGCTCACTTTCAGCTATCTTTCTTATACAGCCCAAGACTTACTGCCTACAGTGGGCTGGGCACTGCAGCATCAGTGTCCCACAGGTATGCCTACAGGCCAGTCTGGTGGTTACCGTTCTTTAAGTGGGATTCTTCTCAAGTGTGTTAAGTGAACAACTGAAGCTAACAATGGCGTTCTACCTCTTTTACACATGGATAACCTTTTCTTTCTTGTTCCCCAAGATTTACTACTATTAAAATATAAAATTCAGCATACCTTTAAAAGTACCCTCTTTAAAAATTTTAGCACTTTAAAAGCCCAATGTCTCTTTTAAAATTGAGTCTCTTTAACTGTAGGTACCCATAAACAAAACCATGTTATATACTTTCCAAAAGAGATAACCAGGGCATAGGAACAACCAGATTAAAGTATCCTCCCCCCCAAATCTAACAGTATAGATCAAGTATTGTAGCTTAGTGTCCAGAGTCTGGGACTGATCTGGGCTCTAAGAGATTAGGCAACTCCAAGCTGGAAAGGTCTTCCATCACAGTACACACAGCTTGTCTTAGGGACTTCAGCGTGCACCTATAAACCCTGAGTTTTCCCAGTTTTGTCCCTGAGGCAATAAATAGTTGGTAAGAGTAATGGGTGGTTTGTGTTATCATTTTGAGGTCTGTGTTAGCTGAGGAGGGGAATCTTGAATATAGTCAGAAATCAGATTTCACAAACATGTAGGAGGAAGATGTCCTTCCATGGTTACTTGAACAATAACTGGACTTGAGAACTCAAATTCTTAATATAGGAAATTCATGATGTGTAATCAGAAATTACCACAGTGGGGAGATGGAGACCAAATTAATGGTACCTTATAATAAGGACTATAAAGCTGCGTCTTAGAAGTAGTCAGAATATAGAATACCCAAGTGGCAATATGTGCCCCGTAGTGAAGAGCTGTGTTTGAAAACACGCTAGCTGACTGTGGGCGACGACCAGATAGACAATGCATTTTATAAAGAGACTTATAAGAAAGCCGCAGAACACAGACTCAGGACTGGAACAGATAAAATAGTTTTTTCTTTCTCTTCTTCATTTTCATCAGATAACTTTCATACAAGAAAAGGAAAAGGGAGCACTCTGCTGAGAAGGAAGTTAAGCTTAAGCCAGGCCATGTACTTGACTGTGTGGGGTGCCCAGCACTGCTGTCTGAAGTGTCTTGGTTCATGTGCATGTTTTCTTACAGAACATATTATATGGCAGGAGAGAAGTTCATGAAACTGGACCCAAATTTCCTTTTCTAGGAGAAAAGGAAGAAAGTAGATTCCACTTTACAGGATGAAGTGAATTTATATTGATGAGGCACAAGAGTTTAGAGTTGGTATTAAATATTTTTGAAGGATGGAGAAGTAATGAGCTTTATGAGCTAGTTCCTTCATTAAAGAAGAACGGCTAGAACACCGTCATTTCCTCGTTGGAGTTGGTGTTAGAAGCCTAGAGGAACACAACGGCGTAAAATAAACAGTGGCATCCTATTGGACAAGATTAAGAAATGTGGCCACAGTCATAGTAAAGAGGCTCTGAGCAGCACAGAGTGGAGCATTGAGATGTTACAGTGCAGTACGTATTGTGCTTTAAGTAGAATCTGAGAAACAGTTTGCTACAGAATGCTGAAGACATCTAAGGAAACCTCACTGGACTGATCTAAAGAGATTAGCTCTGATGGTGGCAGCATATTTTGTAGTTCACATTGTTTTCATAATCTTTATCCTGTTCAGTTTTCAAAGGAACTAAGTAGCGGTTGAGGGCATAGTTACTTGTTGCATGGAGTAAAACTCCAAGGCTATAAAAGCATAAAGCAGTAATCCTACTGTTAGTGGTGTGGATGGGTACTGTTCACTGGGTTTGTTGTTTATATTTTTTTCTCTCTTTCTGTCAAAATGAGTTTCTCCAAGTAGTGCCCAGCCATGCATGTAGGCAAAACTCCCATACACATAAAATTTAAAAGAAAGATCCCACTTGTTCCACACCAATTCCAGCACTTGTTACAGATAGTTGTCTGAAATGTAGCCCGTCTAGTTAGGACATAGTGACCCTAGAGCTCGTCTCTCTAGTGTGCTTCAGTCACATTGAAGGCTTTGTAGGGGAGGGTTGTTTATTTGTGTATACATCTTCTTTAATAGATGTTAAAGCCTTTTGTGCTTCTGTTTTATCTTTTCCCCCATTTTCTTTCCCTGTGGGTACAACTCAAAATGTAGACCAGGCTGGCCTTGAACTCACAGAAATCCACCTGCTTCCCAGTGCTAGGATACAAGGTGTGCAGCACCACACCTGGCTTTAGTTTTTACAGTTTTGTGCATGCACACACACTAACATGCGTGTGGTGGAGAGGGGAGCATGATGTCGTTAAAATGCAGGTGTCCTGAAGAGGACAAGTTGTGGGGAGAGGTCTGTTCTCTCCTTCACCGTGTGGGCTCCAGGAATCAAATGCAGCTCGTCAGATTTGTCAGCAGGCACCTTGTACCCACTGAACCACCTGCCCTTATTATTTTAGTGGGTATGCCTTGTTAGATGAGAAGAGTGTTTTATACATTGGAGATAGAAGTCCTTTGTTTTAAAAGTATTTTGCAGCAGTAATCTCAGTAATATTCTCACTAATATTCTTCTGTTTTATGTCTTGCCTTTCAATTTTCTCAAGAGTTTCTATTTAAGGGCAAAATCACTAAATTTGAAGAGCAGTATATTGATAGATTTTTTTTTCCCTTTTCTAGTTTGACCTTATAACTGTCCTATTTCTGGAGTCTTTCGCCAAACTAAACAGCAGAAAGCTTTCTATGTATGTTGTCTTTTAGAAATCCTGTAGCTCTGAAATCCTGAGATAAATTTGGGAGACTTTTCTTTGCGTATAGCACCCTCTGTTGGAAAGGCTGTCCTTGCCTGCAGCACTTGTGGATTTCCTGCTGACAGCTGCACAGCCATGGGTATAGATGGAGACAGATGGACATGGGAGTTTCTGTTATCTCCTTAACTGAATTGCCTTATAAAATAATACTGTGTACACACTGCACTAAAAACTGAAGTACTTAGGGGTAAGTTTAACAAAAGATGTACAAAACCTGAACGCTCACGTCTGAGTCAAATGGTGCTGAGAAAAATTATAGTAAAATAAAGTAAAGAGTCACTGTGTTTCTAATCCATCGTGTTTAGATTCAGCTCTTCCCCAAGTAAAGGTACAGACAGATTCAGTGCAGACCCAGTTAAAAAGTCAGTATGATGCAAAGATTATTAAGAAGCCAAATCAGCTTTGGAAGAAAAGTCATTCCAAAATGTATAAAAGTTACAGTAACCAAGGCACTGTGGTTAGAATGCAACTGCAGGTATTGGTTCTCTCCTGCTGTGTGGGTCCTGGGCCAGAACTCTTGGTGGCAGATACCTTACCTATTGAGCCATTTCACTGGCCCTTTTTTTTTTTTTTACTATTATTAAATTAAATTAATTAATTGTTTATTTAGAGACAGGTTCTCTCTTCATACATAGTCACTGCTGTCCTTGACCTGCCAATCTCTTGACTCTACCAACCAAGTGCTAGGATTAGAGACATCTACCACCACACGTCGTAGTTGCTTTCTTGTATTTTTCCCCTATATATTTTTTAAGTTGCCTATGAATAAAGGTTTTACTTTTTTCCATCCTTCCCTTCCTCCTTTCTTCTCTCTGTCACTTTCTCATTATACTGAGCAAACCTCTGGTGCAGTATTGAGTAGACATGGCAAGTGCAGATAGTTGCTGAGCTGGGAAGGCATACAGCTCTGTGCCTTTAAGGAGACCTTTGTGTTTGATGCCCTTCATCAGGTAGTAGAGTCCTGCTGTTCCTGCTTAATCGGGAGTTTCTGTTGGAAATGAATGTTGGGTTTTGCAGCAGCTTTTTTGCATTTTTTTTTCTGTATTTCTTTAAGAAGGCTCCTCCTAGATGTGGTCTCTGTGAGAAACAGTGGTCTGCAGTCTTCTTATAATGTCTTTCTAGTAACATTAGCTTTCTGCAGCACATTTTTCATTTCAAGTCTATCTTTTTATAGAACTGAAGTAACTCAAGAAACAGAATGGAGAGTTACGAGCCAGCATGTTGAAACTCTGTGGACAGTATACAGGTTTCTTAAATCTTTGCGTTAGTAGTGCCCTGATTATGGGATCCATGAGTTGGAATGTGTGGTTTGAGACTTCTGATTTTTAATAAAGTCATAAAGTATGAGTTAGAAATGTGGTTATAGAAGTCATCTGCTGTGAGCAGGGGCCAGAGAAATATTGGCACACAGTAATGGCTGGCAGTGTGCATCTCTTAGGTGGTGACCACTGACCTTCTAGCAGCTGATGACAGGCAGGAAGATAGGAAGCTCCCCACACCCCCTTCACACACACACACACACACACACACAAACACACACAGAGACAGAGAGAGAGACTGAGACTGAGAGACAGAGACAGAGAGAGAGAGAATTCCTAAGAATCAAAATAGCTATATGCAGTTAAGTCTACTTAGAATATATTACTTTTAACAGTTTCTCTTTTAGCATTCCCCAAATAGTTTGTCCTGGTTACATTACCCATACACACCATAGATTTTTCCAAAAGTCAGTCTCTAAGTAAATGTAGGTATTATATAGGTCTTTGGTTTTTGAGTGTGATTGGTCAGCTAGTAGATGTTTATGTGTATTAAGTACTGAGAGGCAGTGCTTACTTTGAACTTGTTCTTGTGTGGACACAGATCTCCCTCTGGGAAGTAATTCTGTCCCACCCTTCTGCTTTCCTCAGGATGAAGACCTTGTGTTGGTTTTCATCAGTGTAGTAGACAAATGGTTCTTGAATTCTTAGCTGCTAAGTTTCGTTTTAAAATGAGACCTTAGGTGAAAGCCTAGTAGAGGAACAAGATATAGTAACTGTGATCCTACTTTAAGTAACTCTAAATTTAAAAGGAGAGAAATAAGGTTTGATGAATGCAAATCTCAAGTCAAGGGTTATGAATGATAGGTAGTAATATCCTCAGGAATCAACTTCATACATAGATAGCATCAGTGTTTAATACTGATACTGAGAAAAACTCGGACTTGACCTTGTGTCGAATCTGTGTCATGTTTTCTTTTCTTTTCTTTTTTCTTTTTTTTTTTTTCAAGACAGGGTTTCTCTGTGTAGTTCGGGCTGTTCTGGAACTCACTCTGTAGACCAGGCTGGCCTTGAACTCAGAAATTCACCTGCCTCTGCCTCCCAAGTGCTGGGATTAAAGGCGTGCGCCACCACCGCCCAGCTCGTGTCATGTTTTCTTAACAGTTTGCCTTGCATTCTCAGTATTCTCTAAGTGAACTCATCTAGAATCTGAACATAAAAGAGTTAGGAATTGGTTTTAGTCTGATCGCTACAATCTCTAACCAGCTGCCCAAACTTCTTAATCATGTACATAAAAAAAGATCTGATGGGAAAACATTTTAAAGAGTGCTAAGCAGTTGGTAATTCTTTGACAGAGTGTTTATAGAATGTCTTATTGAGCTTTGTCATGGACATGGAATGCTGTGGTGCTTTGTGCCTCTGTGGTTAACTGCATGTAGCACACAGATATTGTATTCGTGTCTTTGCTTGTGTATGTTTTAGTGAACAAATGTGTGCGTGCTTGAATGAAGAGAGCTGTAGACCCACAGACCAGTGTTGATTTCAAACTCTCCTTACTCTGTGACACTTGCCAGAAGTCCAAATATAGACACAAAGAAGATTGAGAGAGAAACTTGATTCTGATATTTGCATGGAAACGAGTCATTCTGGCTAAGATCTCCATTTTGTTAATATTTTCTGTAGCATGTGTTTGGATCTATATTATTAGCTTAGGGACATGTAAAAAAGCCAACTGTTTTCATGGGCTGAGGAGGTAGCTGGGCTTATAGAGTGTTGGCCTATGCACAAAGTTCTGGTTCTGTCCCCACCCAGTACCATCTACATGTGATTAATTCCAGCACCTGGGAGGACTTGACAGGAGAGCCCAAGGTTCAAAGTCATTTTTGGCTACATAGCAAGTTTAAAGCTATCCTGGGATACATGAGACTGCCTCAGAGAGTGGAGTGAGCAGGATGAGGGGGAAGAAAGGGGGGAGGGAGAGGGAAAAATGAGAGGGAGAAAGACCCACTCCCTCTTTCCAAAAAAGAGTTCCAAATCAAATGCCTACAGAGGTCCTGTACCTTCATCAATAAGATTCTGTTGATGGGTTTATTAACATTCTTCTTGGCCATGGATCCCACATAGGAACATTCCCTTCAGTTTCTCTGTATTCTTATTTGAAGTTATTGATATGGTAAAGGAAGATACAGAGCTCTTTATGATGGTATGGTAAGCAGTGCTTCTCAACCTTCCTAACACTGCGACCGTTTTATACAGTTCCTCATGTTGTGGTCCCAACCATAACATTGTTTTTGTTGCTACTTCCATAACTGTAATTTTGCTACTGAGTGGTGACTCAGTTTCCAAGATTATCAGAAAGCCTGTTTTCTGATGGTCATGACCCACAGGTTGGGAACCACTGTGCTAAGGTATGTGATCTGACAGTAACTAACAACAGTAAGAAGGGACTCAACAGCAAACGGCCTGAGTTTGCCACCCTTGTATATATGCCACACTTAACTCATAGTATAATATTTAAAAATCCTAAAATGTTTGCTTATTTCTCAGATTTCACATGTCTTTGTTACATTAAGCATGAATTTGTGTCCTAACAACTGAGACAAGTAAGTTCTTGAATCTGATGTTTTCAAGAGATTGTTGTGACGCCATCTCTGTTGTTCCGTCTTCTACTTCATCAGTTTCTTCAGTTTCTACTCAGCATTCCTATACACTCCAACTATAGAATCCGGAGATCTTAGAGATAATCAGTTCTGTTTTACTGTTCCATAGTAGAGATGTCTTAATCAGATACTCTGCAGAAGAAAGTATGTCTGTGTCCTCTAAACATACCACAAAATAAACATTTTGATAATTATGGCCTTTTCTATAATTTTAGACTTTAAATGGGCAAAGGAATATTTGGAATATTTTATTATAGTAATCACACATGCACATGTTTCTGTTAGTGTCCTAAGGTATTATAGGAGAGAAAAGTACCCCCAGCCCGACAAATCTGAATTTAAATTTTGGGCTGGCATGTACTAGCTGTGTGCTCATGGAAAGGTAGCCTCACCTCTCAATGTTCTTCACCTTATACTTAGGGGACTAGCTTTTGGGGAACTCCTTGTGCATATTAGGAACTCAGTAAGTCCAATCAAGCAACTTGGTTACAATAATGAAAGATGAGGAGTAGACATCTCAAAAACATGACAGTCGACAGGGACAGATCTAAAAGGTGCTGTTAGGGGCAGCCCTGAAGCGTAGGCACAGTGGGAGCTGAAGGTGGGGACGAAAGAGTTCAGCTTGTGTTTGATTCTGCGGGAACATTTTCTTCTGTTTCCAGTAGTGTGTTCCTTGAGTCGTTTTAGCCCTTACTAGAAGTTAACATTTTTTTCTGTGATCAAAGGGTGTTTGAGTTTTCAGGTGTCTCTCTTACTTGTTTTTATTAGTGGTTTTGTTCTCTGAGTAACCACACACTTTTTTATTTAATTTACAGGTGGCCGTGTGTTGCATCTGTTTCTTTGTTATCCTTCCTCTAAACCTCGTTGGTACAATACTGGGCCGCAATCTGTCAGGTCAGCCCAACTTCCCTTGTCGTGTCAATGCCGTGCCTCGTCCCATCCCGGAGAAAAAATGGTAAAGATGCTAAAGTTTTTTTGATTGTGTCACAGTGTGTGACTTCTTAAGGCTGTTGTGTGCATACAATGTTAGAAGCGGCTTGTGTTTATGCAGATGACTGTATAAGTTTAAGAATTTGTTCATTTTTCCCATCAATCCTCATTGTAAAGAGTATAATAGGCTATGCCCGTATTTTACTTTCTGAATATTGGTGCGATTCACATATCAAAATTTTGATAAATATGCTAGTGTGTAGAGGTGGGTGGGAAGTAAAGCTTCAACAGTTCTTGACGCCTGCAGGTCACATGTGGCCATTCCCAGTTTTTTTTTTTTTTTTTTTTTTTTTTTTTTGGTTTTTCGAGACAGGGTTTCTCTGTGTAGCCCTGGCTGTCCTGGAGCTCACTCTGTAGACCAGGATAGCCTTGAACTCTCGAACTCAGAAATCCGCCTGCCTCTGCCTCCCAAGTGCTGGGATTAAAGGTGTGCGCCACCACCGCCCGGCTCCATTCCCAGTTTTTGTAAATAAAGTTTTATTGGAACACAGCCATACCCAGTCTTCACATACTACCTATGACTTTTTTTATTCTCTAGCATCAGAGTTG
Source organism: Grammomys surdaster (assembly GCF_004785775.1). Classification (NCBI taxonomy): domain Eukaryota; kingdom Metazoa; phylum Chordata; class Mammalia; order Rodentia; family Muridae; genus Grammomys; species Grammomys surdaster. Next base: position 1,058,689 of record NW_021604568.1, on the reverse strand, counting down.
ACAGAGCAGTAGTTATAACAGAGGCCATATCACCAGCAAAATCTGAAAGCCTCTCAATTGCTGAAAAGTCTGCCAACTACTAGTTTATAATCTCTTTTTCTTTCCAGATATTTTATTCTAAACATTAGCCTATTTAGTCCCATATAAGTCTACCAATTGAGAGATAAATTAAGATAGAGACCAGTTGTAATTAAATATTTGAACACAAAACAATCCAAAGATATACTAATTTGATACTCATATGCTAAAAAATAATAGAGAAAACACTAAAAGTCTTTGTTTTCTATGATTAAACCTTTATGTTTCTATAAGCAGAAAACTTTGTAGGAATAGTAAACATTGCAGTTTGTTACACGGTAGACTTGAATCGGAGCTCTGTTTCAGATAGCATTGGTCAGTGTTGCATGGCATCAAGTATGCACATTCAAGTATTCAGGACCAAGGGTCAATGAAGTCCCATGGTGCAGCATGGGTGAGCACTGCCAGAAACACCTTGGGTTCACATTTGTTTGATTTTGAGTTGATTTTTGGTCATTGAATGTTCACAAACCTTTTACTCTTGCTGAATTTTTACAGTGTACACATTTAGTTTTATGACCCATAGTCAAAAAGCTATTCCAATTTTAGGAATTACTACTATGTGCTTGTCTTTGTTATGTTGGTGCCTATAAGAAACTTGGAATTGAGTTTTGAATCTACTTTTTTTTTTTTTTAAACTACTTTCCCCCTAAGTCAGTATTAGATTACTAGGTCCCATTAATATCCTTGTGCTCAACTTATTGCTGGGAAGAAAGGGTAAAAGCAGAAGCCTAGTCAGAAAGCACAGGAGGTCTTTGGGAAGGACTCCAGGGAGAGGCTGAGCAACGTGTGCCCTCACTGCCCATAGATAGGCCTCTTTTAGGTGTAGGAAGCCTCGACTGTTGCTTCATTTTCTTGTTGGTTTTTAATCACATGGGAACCAAAATCTGAGTCCTTTTTATTGGATGACTACCTAGGATAGGTCAGTTTAAACCTCAGGACCTTGGCTTTCTATAAAAACAAGGAAGATGATAATAAGTGACTCAAGTTTGTTTTTCCTCTTTGTCTCTTCTCATTTTGAGATTGTTTTTGTTGTTGTTTTACTTTTTAAGTTTGCTTACCCCAGAGTTAGCAGTTTGGTATCTTTGCTTGTCCAGGTGCTGTTCTAGGTCTTGGGAATACCTAGACAAGTAGCATCTTCTGGCCAGCAGTCTAGTTAATGGCGTCTGATGTAAGTCAGTAGAGAGTTCAGTACAGTAGAGTAAGCTCTGCGGTGGAGGGATGTTCAGGAATCACCCTGATGGGGGGAAGGAGTAGAGTCTTCCTGGAATGCGAAGGGAAGGCTTTGAGAACTTTCCACGATTGCTGGAAAGAGAACGTGGAGTTGAAGCATTCCAGGTAGAGAGTTGATGATTTCCCTCAGGAATGTTAACTAGAGGGGATGAAGTTTGAATTTTATTTCTTAGTCTTTCTTTGTCCTCATAAATCAGAATTGACAGTACCTTCACCGTTTAACTTGTTGGAAAAGAATTAGAGCCAAGAAGACAGCAGATAAAGAACTGGCAAGGCCTTTATGAGAACTTCTTTCAGGCTGGGCGGTGGTGGTACACGCCTTTAATCCTAGCACTTGGGAGGCAGAGGCGGGCAGATTTGTGAGTTAAAGGACAGCCAAGGCTACACAGAGAAACCCTGTCTCAAAAAAAAAAAAAGAGAGAGAGAGAGAGCTTGTTTCAGATCGGGGCCTTGGGACTTTTTCTTTTCTTTTTTCCCCCTCCCTCCCTTTGAATTTCTGTAAGTAAATGCTTATAGAGTTCCCAGAAGTCATTAATGCTGGGGAACTGGGAATAAATACTTAATGTTTTTCTTGTGCTGCCTGTAGAAACAGTGTGTCTTCCTCAAATACTTCATTCACTCAGGCTCAAGTTTGGATATAGTTGATGACTAATTTGAAGTTTCACTCACATTTTTACGCCTGTTTGGATTTTGGTTTTTCTTTTTATTGGTTTATCTTTATCCATTGACATGATTTTTAAAGTATTAAATATCACCTATTAATAAGATTTGTACATATGAAAATCGTAATAGAAATGTACTGTTAATTTTAATGTTTTTTCAGGTTTATGGAGCCTGCAGTTATTGTTTGCCTGGGAGGAATTTTACCTTTTGGTTCAATCTTTATTGAAATGTAAGTTTTGGCAATGTTTTTGTGTTTTGAAAGATGTCGTTAGAACAAGAATTTAAGAATTAGAGTATGTTAGATTGGTGTGGAATCATCAGATAAGGTGGTCTCTCTGAAGTCTTTTACTGCTGTAATAGAATACTGAGGTTGTCAACTTTTGTAAAGAAGTAATTTTATTTAACTCACAGGGTTAGAGAGTGTAAGTCACGGTACTTTATAAAGGAACCTGGAAGCTGGAGCTGAAACAGATCACAGAAGAATCCTGCTTTCTGGCTTGCCCCACTTCCTACCCACTGTGGCTTGCTCAGCCTGTTCTCCTATACAGGCCAACCCCACCTACCCAGGCAGTAGTCCCGGCCTTCTTAAATCAATTATTATACTAGAAAAGGCCCCAGAGGCTTGCTTACAAGCCAGTCTAATAAAGGCATTTTCTCAGTCTCCCCAGATTATTCTATCTGGTGTTAAGCTGACAAAACCAATAAACTAAAAAGCAAAAATCTAACCAGCACAATTGACCCTTTATCAGGTTGACACACAGATACATCACTATGTAACCATAATTTTCCTTTTTTGTTTATCCCCAAGATCTCGTATTAATCACCCAATATAAAACTTAACTAACTATAAAAGTCCTATAGTGTTTAAAATTTTCAACACTTTAAACATGTAAAAATTCTTTAAAAGTCCAAAATGTTTACTGTATACTCTTCTAAAATCAAAAGTTACTTTCTTACTCTTAAGAGAGAAGAACAAGGGTACAATCACAATCAGTTCAAACCCAAACCAGACTCTTAGCAGTACAAACCACTTGGTGTTACACGTCTGTGGTTCACTCACAACCTTCTGGGCTCCAGAATGCTTGGGTAGTCGCATGCCTCTGGCTCTGCCACCCACAGAGCAGTGTAGGCTCCAGAGTGCTGCACAGTAGTGCTCACGCTAAGGCTCCTCTGACCTCTCGCTGCCAGGCCTTCTCTCCATGACCTCTCCAGTCCTGAGCTTTCATGCCTCCAGAATGAGTACTGTCCTGAAGACTCATGTTCCCAAGTTCAGCTGTGAGCTAGAGATACAGCAAGATGCAGCTTTGGCCTCTCTGGACCACAGCCATTTGTACCGACAACAAGAACATATTCCCAGATGACTTCACTTTAGTAATGCTTGTCCTTTCTTAATTAACTAGCATTAATTGTTCAGTAAAGCAAAGGTTTCACTTCAGTGGTACATGTCTTGTTAATCACAGCTGATTCTTAAGCACCAGTTGACCAGAAAGCAGATTCTTAATTCAAAGTATCCACAGAAAAAGCCCAATAGAATATTTCCTCTGAAACTTCCTAAGCCAGGTCTCAGTTATCTGCACTTTTCTCAATGTGTTTCAAGTTCCCACAATAGCCCATTAAAGCCCTGAACATTACTCACTTTTCAGCCCGAAGTTCCAGACTCCTTTGAGAATTCTCCCATAATTACATAGGTCTGTTACAGCAGTAAGCTCATTCCTGGTACCAATTTATGCCTTAGGTTTGCTTTCTTTTGCTAATAAAATACCAGCTTGGGGAGATGAATTTATTTGGCATACACACCCCAATCACAATCCACAGTGAAAATCAGGGTAGGAACCTAGAGGCAGAAACTGAATCCTGCTTACTGGCTTGCTCAGCCTGGTGTTGTGGTGTACTACCCAATACCACCTGCCCAGGGGTAGCACTGCCTACAGTGGTCTCGGCTTCTCACATCAGCAAGAAAATGTCCCAAAGGCTTGCCTGAAAGCCAGTCTGATGGAGGCATTCCCCCAATTGAGGGTCTTCTCCCCAGATTATTCTAGCTTGTGCCAAGTTGACAAAGAGCATAACCAGCACAACTTGTAAGTATAAATACATAAGTAGATCGGTGTCCTTTGTTGCCTATCAACTGTAAGTATACTACAGGCTTTGGTGGGCACCTGGAAGTGCACATCAGAGAGGCCAGGGTCGGCTTGTTACCGTGCTTTCCACCAGGGAGTAATCCCCTAGACTGTGGTGATATTTCCCTTACAATGCTGATCTTTACTGCTCACTTGCTTTCAGAATAAGTAAATAAAATAAATGGCTTTTTCTTTTTTGAGATTGTATAAAATTACTTTTCCCCCTTCCCTTCTTTTCTCCAAACTTTTCCACGTCACCCCTTAATCTGTAGCAAGGGATCTGTAAATAGTTTTTGAAAGAAGGTGTGATTGAAATAAATGGATTATAAAACAGGAGAGAATTTTTTTAAAAAGAGCTAAAGGACCCTGTTCTGAGTTAAGGATGTTTGAGCAATGGATTTTAAAGAGATTTTTTTTTTATCTTAATAAAAAACATTACTGCTCTTCATCTCACTATCCTCTGAAGACAGTCTCTGTCCGACTTTGACTTTCTGGTTCGTATGTTGGTTTTCTTTTCTAATCCTGTATATTCTCAGTTTATCACTTGTTTTTCTATTTAATAAAATGTTTTATAAAATGTGAAATATGTTACTTGAGTAGCGTTGTGTCTTAAAAAATGGACGAATGAAGGAATTGACTTTATATTTCAAATGTAGATGGGGCAGTTCTGATTTGTTCTTTTCCACATTTTAACTTCTTTAAGCTGCTAATTTGATCATTTTGTTCAGAGATAAATGCCTTTTTAAAGAGTTTGCTCTTTAAAAAAATCACAAAAATATATTTAATATTTAATAAATGAGAGTTAGGAGAAACTGTTGGGAATTACTAGGAAGGGTGATAGTGATTTTTAAGGGACATGAAAGTGAGAACTTAGACGAGTCGTGGCAAGGGCAGGTGAGCGTCAAGATGCCCTCATTGTCTCTCGTCAGGTACTTCATCTTCACGTCCTTCTGGGCGTATAAGATCTACTATGTCTATGGCTTCATGATGCTGGTGCTGGTCATCCTGTGCATTGTGACTGTCTGCGTGACCATCGTCTGCACGTACTTCCTGCTGAACGCAGAGGACTACAGGTGGTAAGTGCGCGCTGGTGGAACCTCTCGGGAGTTTTTTCTTTTTTCTTTTTTTTTGGCCTTTGAGACAGGATCTCTTTATTGTAACTCTGGCTATCCTGGAACTTGCTATATAGACCAGGCTGTCCTCAAAGTCAAAGATATCCACCTGCCTCTGCCTTCCAGGTTCTGGGATTGAAGGTATGTGTCACCACACCCAGCCACTATGCTAATATCTTAAAGTAGGTTTGCCTCTGAAACTTGTCAAGCCGAGGGGAGGACTATAGAGAATTGTGTTGCTGGAGAGTAGAGGGCCTGCGCAGGGCAGTGCACACTTGCAGTCCGAGCCATGGGGAGGCAGCTAAGATGGAAGCATACAAAAGATAGTAGAGGGACGTTTTCTCTAGTTGTAAATATGATGAAAAGGTTATGGGAAAATAGTGTTAGTCAGAACCGTTTGTCCTGTTTGAGATATTTCTGCAAAGTGTTCTACATTGAGCTTAGAGGAAGCATCTTTCTGTTTTAAACTTAAGTCTAAAAAGGGAACTGGAGTATTTAAAGTCACTCAGAATCTGACCAGACTCAGGAGTTTCTAGTTCCTAGACTTAATATTAAATAGTAAATATTTTTAAGCATCAGGTACAAAGTATTTGTTTTTAAGTATGCAGAATTATTAATGATATTTTTGTAAACTTCTTTGCCTTAAAATTTTGAGTGTCATTGATTCCAAAAGCAGAATTAGTTTTAATTTCGGTTTTTATTCCAGGCAGTGGACGAGTTTTCTCTCTGCGGCGTCAACTGCAATCTATGTTTACATGTATTCCTTTTACTACTATTTTTTCAAAACAAAGTAAGTTGAGTTCTTCTCTTATGTCTTACCCAGGGAACTACACTTGTCCTTTAAAACAGTGTAAAATCCTCAGATTGAAAGAAAAGTCTTTTGTGTTGAATATTATTTTATTGTATTTCAGGATGTATGGCTTATTTCAAACATCATTTTACTTTGGATATATGGCGGTATTTAGCACAGCCTTGGGGATAATGTGTGGTAAGTATTTTCTGCTCAAGCCTGACAAACCTGAGTTTGATCGCTGGAACCCAGTATAAAGCTGAAACCAGAACACCGACTCCAAAACATTGTCCTGACCTCCACGTGCTATGGCACACATGACTCACCCAGTAATAATTAAATAAAAACTAAGGAATGCTGTTCTTTTGCTTCATCAGGAGAACCAAAATGAATTCAGCAGTTTGACTTCATACTTTCTGACTCCCTTAAAATCTGGTCTGCTGGCTGAGTAATTTCAATTTTTTGTATTCATTCTAATGATGCTACATAGCACAGAATTCTTATGAGTAGTTTCTTATTTATACTGGGAATTGCCATGTTTTGATACTGTGATTTTCTGTGTTGCTTAGGCTAGTTTTAAACTTGAGGACACAGCCTCAGCCTCCCAAGGAGCTGGGATTACAAGTGTGTGGCACATGGTGCCGTTTACCATTGGTATTTAAAGCATGTGGTCATTGGAAAGGATTGTAATGCCAGCAGTTGTCAGGTGTTACTTGAATGATTTCTGTTTAGAAGTTTCTGTTGCTAAAAATACAGCATCTAGGAGGCAGCACAAGCTACTGGCAGTGGGTGCAGTATACCTGTTTAGTTTTCCACAGTGAATTTGGCTGATTGTATCCCTGAGGTATTTTGCCATGTAACTCTCCATTGCACACTTTCTTTAAAATAGTAGTTCAAGCTTAAAACAAAAAACAACCTATTTTACTCAATGCTTATCCAAGAATGCTACAATAGATGGTTGTAGATTTTTATTGGAGGCATGAGATGTATGTGAGGTTGGAAGCCATTGATAGTTACTGCCTACCTTAAGAAATTCATTGGTGGTTATAATATTGTAACTCGTACTTTTTTTCTGTTTATTAGCAGCGATTCCTTTATAAAAGCCTTTCCTCATCTGCTTTGTTACCTTGAGATTTGTCAGTTTGGGGAATACAAATAGTTCATGGTTGTAGGTGTAGCTCAGAGAGCTTGTCTAATGCAAAAACCCTTGGATTCAATCCTAGTACTGTTAGAAGAGTGACTGCTTAGATGGTGTGTATGTGTACTATTAATTAATTAGTAGAAAATTAATTTAAGGAATAAATCCAGTGAAGAGTGGTCATTGATCACCTGTCCAAAGAGTCCTGAGTTTAAAAGGCAAAACAGAGTTCCCCAAGAGTGTGTCTACAAAGATTACTTGATTGTTCATTCATTCATCTGCCATTTATTCACTTATTCAACAAACAATGATTAAGTAACTTTCATGTGCTACACGCTTTTAGACACAGAAGTATTTCATTAACACAATACTTTCTGAAATTTTGAACCCTGTTTAAGATTCATTGTTTGAAACCAACAGTTTAAAACTCCTAACCCACTTCCCTATCTCTTTTGTCTATTCCCTGAAGTACATAATCTTTTGTACAGTTTTTATAACTTACAAATAAAAAGGAGACATGAGAACGTACTTTCTCTAGAGCTTTAGCACTACTGGGTCTTGCTTCTCTCGATCCCCAAAGCTTCCCTCTTACAGTTCTGTGTGCTTTTGGAAGTATAGATTGATATTGCCATGCATGGCCATTCACACTTCTAATACAAGCACCTACAAGGATAAGGCAGAAGGTTCAGAATTCAAGGACAGTTAGGGCTACGTAGTGAGACTGTTTCAAAAAAAAAAAAAGGTAGCATTGCATTAATGGGCTGCATTTGTCATTATCAAGTCACTCTTTCTTTTGTATGGTGTATTAATCCAGTTCCTGACCATACTAATAGTAATTGTGATTTGATTCTAAATGGTTGCATAGGTTTGGCTATATATAACAGATGCCTTTAAAGCAAATGATGCCATTTAAGAAAGAAATTCAGAGAGACAATACTGTGGGATGCCAACATAAAAACGTTACCTTGAAAAAACAATAGAACTCTCTAGAACAGAGAGTATTTTAGTATCTGTAAATGGCAGACCCTGGTTCCATTTTATTTGTTTCAAAATATGTTATTTATTTATGTAATTTTTTTTTGCAGGAGCAATTGGTTACATGGGAACAAGTGCCTTTGTTCGAAAAATCTATACTAATGTGAAAATTGACTAGACGCCTGGGCCAGCCGGGGACTCCGGATCAGTTTCTCTTTCATGAGGGTGGAACTTGCACAGCAAAGAAGAATAATCGCAAGAAGAGATGTGGGCTTAACACTGGGTACTTTGTGGGTCTCTTGTGGATGGCTTCAAGTAACATCTATTTCCATTGATCCTAGGTTCTTACTGACTGCTTTCTCCAACTGTTCACAGCAGATGCTTGGATTTTATGCAGTAGGCATTACTACAGTACATGGCTAATCTTCCCCAAACTAGCTCATTAAAGATGAAATAGACCAGCTCTCTTCAGTGAAGAGGACAAATAGTTTATTTAAAGTATTTGTTCCAATAAAATAACTAGAGGGAAACTTGGATGCTAAAATTCCATAAGTAGAAATCTTCCTGGCACTTGGTGTTTCTATGTTATTGAAAAATGATGTTCCAGAAAGATTACTTTTTCTCTTATTTTTACTGCCATTGTTGATGTGTTGTGGGACATTTTTATGTATTGAACCTGGGTTCAAAAGACCTGTTCAGTTGTCCCTCCATTCAACTGCATCTTTTTTTTTTTAAAAAAAAAAAAACAAAAAACAAAATTAAAAACTATTAAATTCTGCATGGAATATATCTGCTGTCATCTTAATCTTAGTTGGATCAACCTCATTTATTTATCTTAAAATTAACCAGCTTTCTCAATTCCATCCAAAGAAGACACAGTATGAAAATAGAGAGGTACTCTCTAATACAATTTACTGTATAGATAGCAAGCAAAGTGTTAAATGGAGAAGATGCTTGTTTTTATTAAACATTTGGAGATTTAGATAATTTACATTTTAACTGAATGTCTAAAGTGATTATCTTCCCCTCCCTCCCTTCAATTTGTTTTACATTTTTTTTTTTTTTTTTGGGGGGTTTCAATGAAGGCTTTACATAAGAAATTATTAAAAAAAAAACAAGGGGGGCAATAAATGTATATAACATTAATAATGTCATGTAGGTGTAGGTTCCTGGATGCATTTGGATGTACAGATTGACTGGAGGTCTTTTTTGGGATGATGATTGGTGTAGAAACGTATGGGTTTGGGTGGCCTTTTACATCTTGCCTACCATTGCATGAAACATTGGGGTTTCTTCAAAATGTGTGTGTCATACTTCTTTTGGGAGGGGGTTGTTTTCTTCTTTTATGAAACTCCTACTGGAGCTAAATTTGTAATTTAGAAACATTTAATTTTGTTAATCCTGTCTGGGACATTTAAGTAACATCTAAAGCATTATTGCTTTAGAATGTTCAAATAAAATTTCCTGACCAAATTGTTTTGTGACAGTAGATGTGTTTATAATTTGAAGATACCTGCTCAAAAGGCCACTTTAAAAATATATATTTATAAAGCATACTTTTCAAATACAAAGGACACTCATTAAAAATCCCCAAACTCAGAGCCAGGTAGATAGTTTATGCCTATAATCCTAGCACCAGGGAAGCTAAGACAGAAGGTTGTAAAGAATTTGAGAAGTGGGCTAGAGAACTCTGTGAGTTCTGTCTTAACTCTGGGAGACCCTGTTTCAAGGAAAAAAAAAAAAAGAACAAAGGCTGAATGTTTGTCTCCATATAATTAATAAAGCATAAGTATTTCCTTTATATGAAATTGTGACCTACAAGTCTAAACATGCATTGGATTGCTGTGCCATGTAAAGTAGAAGGGACTGCAATGTCAGCTCATTTAGTGTATGATGAATGAAGGAAGGCTACAGTGATCTGAAAGAAATTATTTTAATTTGCACATATATTTCAGGATCTGCCCATATTGTGGAGTTTTCCTAGAACCATTGAGTTTCTGATTTAGTCATTTGCTCTGCAGATTCCCAAAACTGTACTGTATATTGGTGGTTTTAGAAAGACTCAGATCATCTGTGTTAAACCTTAATGTGAAACTCATGCATTCAGGGCTACAAGAGTTATTTTTATAAATCAATGGACTCGTGTCTTAAACTGAGGTGTGTGACATCTTTAGTGTGTGGGGTTTGGATTCTTAACCTTAAGCAAGTTGTAAGCAATGTGAATAGAGCTATGGTCAGTCATCTTTAACCCAGCGTTTTGGGTTCAGTGTCACCTACTAATTCTTATTTCTCTCTCTCGCCTGCCCTTATGATCTTAAACTAGAGCACTGTTTATTTCATGTAATGTTTAAACATGTAAAGTATTTCTGATATAAGAACACTTAGTCTATGTGCTGGGGGTGTAGCTCAGTGCTTGCCTAGCTTACACAGCCCAGGTTCAATCCTCCACACTGGATAAACTGGACGTGATGGAGCATGTTTGCAATCCTAGCATTCAACAGATAGAGGCAGGAGGATCAGAAGTCCAAAGTTACCCTCAGCTACATAGTGTCAGGACTGTCCTGTGCTACATGACATCCTATTTCTAAAAATGAAGCAACACTTTTTCTGTCTAATAGAGTATATATGAATTAGACAGCAAATTTTTGTCTTAATAAAATATTTTTCATAATTGTGCAGGTAAAGTGTAGAGTTTTCAGAGAACATGGTGGTTTCACATGCACTTATTTGTTCTAGGTTTAGGTTGAGCTCTGGAGTTCTCTGAAGTTTGCAATGAAAAATAATTTTTAAATGTATTAAGAACATTAAAATGGATATAAATTATCTTGAAAGATCCTTTATAAAATGACTTGTATTGATTGGTTTATAACTTCACACAGGAGTGACATAAATGTATATCTTGAAAAAGATGTAAGTCATAGGTGGCTTAGCTCTCACTAGTTCTCAGTTAGTAGAATAGTTCAAACAATATTACTTATGTTAATTAGAAGGGGCTTTTGTATTCCACTGATTCTGTATTTAGTTTACTAATACCTGCTCAGTCTGTCAGCTGATAGTTTGAATACTATCGAAAACTAAGAATATACTTTGTATCTTTAAGCATGCTCCCTGAAAATTAACTACATTAGAAATTGACATCCTTATACTGGTCTCCCAAGTGCAAAAGTAGGAAAAAACAGTAAGGAGCTGGCTAGAGAGATGCTACCGTGTGCTAGTGTGGTTTGTGGAGAAACCCACGCCCTTAGAATCATTGTATTTGCTATCTGTACCTCATGGCTGGTATGCTTGCGTGTTTCCACCAACAATGGGTGGCCCTCTTTCTAAAGGTAGTTGCTGCAAATTCCAGTTCTTCCAGAAGTCACTTGATTTAAGGGTTTATCCACAAATTGTGCTCATTTTGATATAGCATTTGTTTCCTAAATGTTTACTAATCACTTTATGCCAAATGTCTTGCAGATGTTATTTTTAAACTTACTGAATTTTTACAAATATAAAAAGGAAAAAGTATATTAGTGTAATTTGTTTAGGAATCGCTACATACCGAAGGGCTTCTATACATGAATTCTAGGGACAAAAGCCTTTTGTAGAAACCTGCACACTGCATTCCATCTGGGTTCTAAGTTCAGATGTGAACATTTTTTAGTGCTTCTTTCTCTTTCACTTTTTGAACGTGATAGAAGTGGTGAAGTTGAGAAGCACGGATGTTCATGTTTTCTATCATGTAAATTCTGTAGTTAAGCTGTATATTAACTGGTAGAGTGATCAGCGGGTGGTTTGAAAGACTATTGAAGACTAGACTAGATGTGCAGAAAGGGTAGAACAGAAGAGGGGCACACACCTGCAGACATCCTGCATGCTTTCTGGTTCAGATGAGCATGCCTGAAGGTTTCCTCATTGAACGTTCCTACTGGAGCCGTGTGTGAAGTGTGTAAAGGTAAAAAGTGATTTCACAGTTGCCATAAAAGGCTGCTGGTGAAGTTCTGGTGGACTCGACGAGGTACCGTTTGTTGATTATCCCACATCAGCTTAGGTTGTTTGAAAGTTTGTTAGTGCTCTAAGTAGGAGCTAAATGTCAGGAGGAAAAAGGTTCTCTGAAGAACAACAGAGTTCTGTAAAAACAATCTCATTTGGGCTTCTCATCTGTGCTCACCTTGAACCTACAAACTTCCATGGACAGTCAGCAGGGGGAAGACATGGTGTTTGCCCATATCACTTCCATTTTGTATACACTCTGGGTTTGTGTAGGCCGTATTCCAGTTGGCTTTTTAGTAATAGAAATCCCTCATATAATGTATCAGATACAATTGAGGTTCTAATCTAGTCTGTTAATTTATCTAAAGTTGCATTTTTTTAAAAAAAAGTAATAAAAAATTAAATGTACTTCCCTTGGATGCTTGCTTTCTTTCCTTTGTGAAACAGGTAAATTGAGGTGTGAGGGATAACTTGTCATCATCAGCCTACCTGTCAAGATGTAACCGATGGCATCCATCCCACAATTAGTAACTCAGGACTCAGCAGATAAGACCTAAGTTTATGTTGAAGACTCATACGGTCTGTGAGAACTCAGGCATTACAGAGCAATACGTACAGAACCCTAGGGCATGCCCTGTTGTGATCCTACCACAGAAGTGGCCCCAGAACAAAGGTTGCTGACTCCTGAAATGCAGGGATTAATATTTCAGAGTTAATTTCCATTCCTTCCTCTTTTGTATTTTGAAAAAACAATGTACAGGAAAGTGGAAAGAATAGTGTTGTGAATAAGATTTCTTTTTAAACACTGTTCTTTCCCTGACTCTCTTGACTTCTCCTTACAGATAAGCTTTGAACCACTGTCAGCCATTTAGGTTGCTTAGTGTAGATTTGGCTGTCTTCTGATCTTGTCTGATTGGAAAGCAGACATAGTTCTAACAGTAATTAAATACCTTCTTCAGAGAACTCAGTGCATCACCTCAGTGGTATAAAGGAAGGAACGAGCCAAGTACCTAATGTTATTCCAAGGTTCATTGCCTGTTCTGAAGGTAAGGATGGGAGTGGGAAATTGGCCTAGGTAGGGCAGTAAAGGAGACTAAATATAGATCTGAAGGAGTCTGAGCAGCTGCAAAATCTGATGCATTTGGGCAAAGGAATGAAGATACGACAAGCTGAACAGGACGTAGACTTTAAACGACCACTTAGAGATTTTCCACGGGGCCAGCGATGCTGAAGAGGTAACACAGAGATGCGGAGAAAGTAGTACTAAGTTGGAGGTCATCAAGCCTGTTCTAAATTGACCTCCACTTTCCCCATGAGATTTAGATTTTTATTTATTTTATATGTATAAGTGTTTTGCCTACATGTATGCCTCTACAACTTGTGTGTGCCTGGTGCCCAAGGAGTTCCAGATGGTAGTGGAGCCGGGCATTAAACCAAAGTCCTCTGGAAGAACAATCAGTGCTCTTGACTGATGATTGCCGTCTCTCCAATCAACCCTGGATTTAGATTTGAAATGCACTTTCTAGTTTACTTGTGCAGAGCAGGATGATACAGGCCTATAATCCCATCACTTAGAAGCTAAGACAGGAGGATTACCACAAGTTTGAGCTCAACTTGGCAAGAGTCTGTCTCAAAAGTGAAAAGCAAGTGTGGTGGTATGTGCCTTTACTCCCAGCACTTGGGATGCAGAGGCAGGAGTATCTCTGACTCTGAGGCCAGCTGGTATACGTAGCATGTTTCAGGACAGCCAGAGCTACATAGAAACCCTGTCTCAAAAAAGGGGGAAAAGATTTAAATCCATACTAGCTTGCTATGAGTCTAGTGTGTGTAATGGTGTAATGGATTAGTAGAAGTGATAGAATATTGGACATTCCTCTTTGGTCATTCCCACCTGAACTTCCTGACAGTCCCAGCTTGTGGTGCCTATTGGTCAGCAGCCAGAGAACCATCCGAACAAGCCTGGCACAGAGCCGAGCGGCTTGCTTATCTAAACATGGGTCTTCAAAATATTTGGATAAAGGGAATTGATGAAGAGATTGGCAGCTAACCCACCAGGTGGTGATTAGGGGCAATAAAAACTCCAGCTTCTGTGCATGCCAAAGACCAGCCTCTAATGTCTGCTTTCCAGAATTCTCTGTTAATGAGGAAGCCAATTGGCTGTTTTCATAGGGCCATCTGGAAGCCTGGAAGTGTCACAGAAGTTTGTTAGCCCTTTAGATGTCGATTTTGTGGACTTATCTACTGACAGGTGGTGACCTTCACTGGGGTGCATCTAGTGAACTCTGGCGTTGAGTTTGACTCCTTCCAGACGTCAGGCAGAAATGCCATTCAAACTCCTACACCTAGGGTCGATTTTAGTGGCCACTTGGCCTTCCTTGCCATTTGGTACCAGCTCTTCCCCTTAAGTCCCCCCTCACACCTGCCAGCTCCTAGCAGATCTTGCCCAACCTGGCTATAACTTTTGTGTTCATTTGATGACAGCCTCGGACAGGGTCAGCCCTCCATTTCTATGTGAGATTCAGAACCAAATGAAATACTTAATGTAACATTCTTCCTTTGGTTAATCACTACCTGTCCCGGTTTGAAGGATTTTGTTGTTCTACTTAATAGATGAGCCAGATGATGATAGCGTGAGACATTTGGAGCCTGGTGTAAAGCCCAGCTTTGGACCCGTTAACTGCTTTGTCATTTAGCAGCTATGAAACCATGTGGTAACAAGCTTCAAAGAGAAATTTAGTCTATCTTCTTGTATTAAATTTTTTTTTAAAAAAAATCTGAATGCGATACGCTCACAAATCTTCACAGTACATTGATGTGCTATAATGCTTGATTAGGGCAATTTACTTGTATAAAAAGATCTTTGAACATCCTCACAGTAATAGTGTTTGTCAAAGTGGATCAGTTCTGACAGTTTCTACATTGAAGGTACATCACATAAGCGAGTTTCAAATAACGTCTGATTATCCCCCTAAATAATTTGGGTGCATGTTTTTCACTGGCACAAAAATAACCAGGTTTAAAGAATCACTCGTTTTTATTTTATCAAACTAACGCCAAGGCTTGCTTGGTAGTCTGTAACTTTAAATAACAGTGCTGTTCCTTTGTTAGTCTTTGACTACCAAAAACATCCCAGACTGGGACAGTTTTACTGAAGGATAAGGTCATCCTTATCCTTCCTTACCAGTCCCACCCACAACTTAGGGGTTGGTGGATGCTGCGGCATGCACCTGTGCTGGCGGGACCTGGGCTGTTGAAAGAGTGGGAGAAAACCCTGCTCCTCGGGTTTTTTGTTTTGTTTTTGTTTTTGTTTTTTTCCCCTTTACTGAGGCAAGTAAGATACACTGCATTCAGCAGAGTAGCGAATTTCGAAAGCAGGAAGTTGACAGCGAGGTGTACAGGACTAAGCTGCTGGCCCTCCTGCGTCCTGCCATGCGTGCATCTGGGAGTTGTGAAATGAGTTACAAGAATGAAGTAGGGCGCGAAGCTTAGCCTCAGTGTTGAGGAGCAGTGTTGCCCGCCTGACAGTGTCAAAACAAGATTCTAGTCGGCCAGGTAGGCGCGCGCCCCGGGGGGCCCAGCACTTGTCAGCATCTTAGCTTTGCTTGGGTTCCTCCGAAGTTACCGAGGTGCAGGCAAGAGGAGGGGCCTCGCCTAGGGCGCATAAGTGATTGGCTGTCCGGGGCCCTTGGAAAGGGCGTGTGGTCCAGCCCTGGTGGAGAGGGGCGGAGCGGCCACTGTTCCTACCGCTGCCGCCGCCAACACAATCGCAGCCACCGCAGCCTTGGCCTCTGGGCAAGTCGTGTTGAGCAGCGGCTTCCCGGGTGTCCAGGCCAGACGGAAACGCCTTACTGGGCTCGCTCGGTACCCTACAGGTGCCTAGAAGCCAAGCAGCAGCCACCACAACCAACCCTGTACATGGTGTCTCGCTGGATCTGAGCTTCCTGTGCACGTTAAGTCCCTCGGGTCCCACTGACCCCTTGCCACTATGCCCCAGGCGGCCGCTCTTGGCACCCTGGTGCTACTGTTGCTGCTACCGCTGCCCCGCGGTGCTGAAGTGACTGGGGACCACTCGAATGTCGCCTTGGACTACGGAGCCTTTGAAGGCGAGGAGGGCACGGAGCAGCAGCTGCATTACCACGACCCCTGCAAAGCTGGTAGGTACCACCGCTGTCCTAGTCTCCGGGCAAGTCTGGCAGAAGTTTGCCTTTGAAATGCAAATGAGTGATGGGCAAGGCGGGCCACTCCGCTCCTGGGAGATGTCCCGGGCTCCCGCGGGAGAGGGAGGACAATGTCTGCGGGAAACTGCTTTAATACTCCTCCAAGTACAGGAGGATATCATGGTCCCAGGTTAGCAGTGCACATCGGGTGGCAGCCGCGGTCCCATAGGGAATCCCGGCGGATGTAGCAAGCAAAGCTTGTGTGGGTCACTGTGGGCTCAGGTCGCCTGTCAGCCTCTAGGCACCACTACCTCCAGACACTGCAGGAGCCCAGCCTGGCTCGGTGTGGCGCTCCAGGCTCCGATGGAATAGCTGGCTTCATCGGAGTTCACAGCAGTTGGAAGTTTCCCGCGAAGTTTCCCAAGATCTGTAGTTACTCTTGGGACGAGATTAGAAGACAGACAGAAAAGCTTCACAGGAGGCAGAAGGAAGAGTCCCCTAGGGAAAACGCCCAGGACTTGAATTGCTCCAGCCTCCCCGCACCTCCATCCCTACCCCCTGCAATCTCCTCAGCACCCTTCGGAGTTGGAAGTCAGCAGGTGCTCTAATTCCACCAGGAAGCTGCGCCCCAGGACAGCACCGGGCATGCCAGCCTTTGAGCACAAACCTTTGCCCAGCTACAGGGCCTGCTTCCCTCCAGCTACCAACCCTGTTTGGGATGTGTGAGAGGTAGAGGGTGGTGATGGAGCATCGCAGCAAAGGTTCCTTAAGTGTCTATCCTCCAAGGACCCAAGCGTATCCAAAATCAGGAGCAGTTACTAGCTGAGACCCAGAGAGGCGCAGGACTCAGACCACCTTCAGGCTGCTCCTGGATGGTGGCCCGGAGCCCCGCCAGTAGTGTTTTCCTTTGTCCATTGCCCAATGTTTTACTTCCAGTTGGCAAAAAATAAGGGATAGGAAGCAAGAGAGAGGCCTTGAGAATATTTGAGGTGGTCAGAGGTCAGAGTAGTTCTTCTGGGCACAGTGGCCCACCAGATCTGGGCCAATGCATTTCATTCCCTTAGTTCATGGAGACCTCTCCCAGCCTCAGGTTCCTCATCTCTAAATTGGAAGATAAATACGAGGACTCCTGTGGGAGTTTCTTGCCATTGGAATCAAGTAGGGCATTGTCCTTATTTTTACCGTTACTGAGGTGGCTCTAGTATGTAGGCTGGCGTCACTTCACAGTGCATGTTGTCTGGAGAAGATGAGGTTCCTAGGAAGGCCTCAGGTGTTCTTGAGATCAGAGGGGCCTGTGTATGTTGAAGGTCAAGCTGGGTGTGGGGAACTTGGTCTTAACTACAGGAAAGATGCCTGAAGAATCCACCTATATATGAGGCTCCGGGTGGGAAATAGAAAGGGTGATGATTTCTGGATAAATGAAGGCACCATGGCTTGACTGTGATATCTAGCCAGGATGGTCTGAGCACGGTTAGAATGGTGGCCTGGTCCTAAAAGGAGATCAACTAAGCTTGAACTAACTTAGAGGTGAAGAGGGGCAAGAGTCACACCTGTCCCATCCACCTGCCACCTCTGGGAGGTAGTAGAGGCCAGTGGGGCCAGGAGGGAGATTGGTTTGAGAAACGGGCTGGGTGTTTGTAGGATGCTAGTCTAGATGCTGCAGATCCAGAGGGAAAGATGCAGATCTGACTGCCAGTTCTCTCCTGGTCTGAGCCTCCAAGGATACCCCCGAGGCAAGTTTGCCTATTGGCTATCCAGTGATTTTAGAGAAAATGTCGGGAACAAAGACACAAATGCTCTGACTGTTCATAGACTGGATGGAATGGGCAGGCAGGGCTGGAAAGTAAGAAGCCTGCGTGTGGTCCAGCTGCTTCAGTGCATCCTCTGCAGCCATCCTTGGAGCCTTGCAGCCCGCAGCCCCCACTCCCACTCCGGGCCTCTCCCTGGACTAACCTGGTGCCAAGGGCAGCCGGAAGAGAGCGATGGCAAGGGAGACCTGCAGCAAGAACACAACTCAGGCCACCGATCCTCCTTCGAATTCTGTCATGTAGGGAGCACCCTTAAGGAAGGCCAGAAAACAAGAGGCACTTTGCCAAAGTCTTAGTGGAATGACAGCTTCCCCACTAGGGGGAACTGCATTTCCTGGTAGCATGTTTAAAGCTTACCTTCAGAAAGGGCCTCTATCCCTTTCTAGGGGAACCCCTAACTCCCTAGGAGCTCTAGTTAGAAGGCCAGCTCCTGGTCCCTGCTTCAGAGCTTCACATTTAAACCATTTTCCTTCTGTCCCTTCCCAGTGTGGGTCTCCATTTCTCTATGCATCCATAATGCAGAGGGAAGCATCCTGGCTCGATTCCCTACCCTTCGGTGGACAAGTTCTGTCTGCTCTAGGCCGTGGTTTTTCCCCTATAGAATGGACATATTGAATTTGTTTGGACTCCAAACTGACAGATCTGGGGAGCTTCTCACTTATTAAACATTTTTAAATTACATTTTTTTCATTTATTTTATGTCTGGGTGGGGTGCACTGGTGTACCACGGCATGCACATGTTGATGAGAGGACACCTTTTGGAAGCTGCTTCTCTCCTGTGTGGTCCTGGGATTGACAGGGCTTGGCAGCAGGTGCCTTTGCCTATTATGACATCCTACTAACCAAGAAACTCCTCTTTTGATGTGTCACCTGTCTTACCCTGAACCCACATGACACCATGTAGGGACTGGTGCTGAGTCCCCTACCTCTTCCCCGTTCGGTGTTCTGTGTTTCTGTGACTTTCGTTCCAGCCTAACCATCGAAGTGATACAGACTACAGTATGTGCTGCAACCAATGGTATATTTACCGTCTCACCACATTCCGTTTAACGTTTCTAACACTTTACCATTAACAACCATTAACAACTCCCACCTACTCTCCTATGTACAAGCTGCATGACCTGGGGCGAATTCCTTGCTCTCCCTGTGTCTCTGTGTCCTCATTGGTGGACAGGAATGATTTATGACAGGTTAGAGTACATAGAAAGAAAGATATGTCCATCGTTGGGTACATTATAAACAGATTTTCCAGAGACGTGTTGAAAGAACATCTTCATGACTGAAGCTTTGGATGCCGTTTTAAACCATCAATTCTAAATTTACTGACAGTAAATAGGGTGGTTACTAAGTCAGATGATGGGGGAGTGGGAATCTTCCTGGCATGCAGATGAGGAGCAGCCATGGGCTTCTGGGCACAGTGTTTATTGGTCCATAAGTCTATTACTGGCTTTTCCTTAGATATTGCCCACATAGTCAGGCACTATACAAGAACTCAGACATTTTCTGCATCACCATGCTGGCTGTATTCTCCCTGTCTGCCCTGCCCTCATCCTTTCGTCCTCAGCTGAGTGAAGCCAGGGGCTGTCTCCTCATTCCATCCCTGCCCCTCCTGTCTGTGTGGCTGGTGACACATGGTGCTGGTTACCTACTCATCACTTTCTGTAGCTGCAAAATGGAGGTGGTAGCAACCTCCTTTGCCTCTTAACGTAACCAGGATCAGGGCCACAAACGAGGACCTGTGTGTATACTGGGTATTTGGAGGGTGAACCAAGGAACAGCAAGGGGAGGAGCTTGGAGTGTAAGGCAGGGAAGGAAGAATTCAACGAGGCGAGTGGGATTCAGATAGCTGCTCTAGGTGGTGAGCTTTGAATCCTCCAGGGCCTCTTAGTCGCTTCCAAGTACCTCCTAGAATCATCTAAGCAGAGAATGGAAGACTGAAATGAATCCAAAGTTTGTAGCCCTTTGTTGTGAGCCCGCTTCCCGCTCACCCCTCACTTAGTATACAACAGCCTGACTGGTACACCATGATAATCGTGCCTTAGTGGATTAAGAACAGATAGGGTGGTGTGTGTGTGTCAGCCAGAAAGACCTGCAGGATGGACAATGAGGTGCTGGAATCCACCTGCTGGCTCCCGACCCTTGTGCCTGCCCACAGCCTGCCCTTTCATTGGATGGTTGGAGATGCTCAGGTCGTCTCCCCATGTGGCTTTGTTGGTTCTTCCTCTCAGCGCAGCACCTGGATTCTCAGTGGATCTAAGAGGAGCGGATGGGAGTTTGCTGACCACCTCACATCCTCACACCCAGCTTCATGACAAGCCCCTGCCCCAGCTGGAGCATGACTCCCTTTCACCAATGGGGATAGCTGTAAAAATAACACTGAAAAGCAAGTAGATGAAGGAGTGTTGCAACCAGATTTGCAAAACTGGCCTGCCACGCTCTTGGGGGGCATTAACTGGGTCATCTAGATTTAGGCAAGGTTCTAAAGTAGAAAACTGGGGATAGGCAGTGGACACATGCAGCTTCCCAGGGTTGATTTGGAGAGTTTGGGACTCAGGTCACCAAAACTGCCTGCATGAGGCTTTCCTGATGCAGAGCTGCTCCGGCAGCCCGTGTAAATCCACGGGAACTGGCTGCCAGCCTGCTGACACCTGCTTACTATTTAGCTAGTGGCTTGGCAAATGCCAAAGGCATCGGGCAGCTGTGGGTGCTGGATTCAAATGCGATGTGTGGGGTTGTTGGCCCCCGATGGCCCAAGAGCCAAAGGGAGAGCTACAGTGTGACAAATGGCTCATCACTCAATTTGGGCTATCCTTGGCCTCTGTCCGTGATTTCAAATCTCACTTCTGTCTAGAATTTAGAGCCTCGCCCTACCCTTCTCATTTGCTTCAAGTTACCTTATGTATCCCAGGCTGTCCTGGAACTTGCCCTGTAGACCAGACTGGCCTGGAACTTACTCTGTAGACCAGGCAGGCCTCAAACTCAGAGATACAGCACCTGTCTCCTGAGTGCTGGGATTAAAGGTGTTTGTCACCACCACCCGTCTTACCAATGAGGTCTTTTTGAAGGTTCACCCAGAGACCTTTCGGGGAAGCTACTGTGAGCAGACCTCCAGGTCCTCATGTAACGTCAGAACATTCAACTTTCTGATATCTGGGCCTCAGTCTCTGCATCTGGTACTGGGAGCAGCATCCAGCTCACTGTGATGTTTGTCAGTATCTGCTGAATGAGGGAGGTGGGAAGGATGCTAGCCTTAGGTGGATTGAGTTCATGGCTAAAGGAACTATATGTTTGCCCTCAGTCTGGGCCATGCAGCAGACCTTACCTAAGACTGTCAGGAGAGGAGGCAGGGGACAGTAGGGTCAAGTTGTCTCTCCTGGAAGTTTGTCTTTCTATCCCTTATCAGTCTCCTAAGGCTCAGACCTTGGTGAGAGCAGCTGGCATTTTTACGTCTTCCTTTAAATCCTCTTCTGTCCTATAAGGTCCTTGCTGGTGGGCAGATGGTTGATTTAATGGAATTAAATTTCTCTAAGGCCTTGTACGTTAAATGCCTTTCCAGTCTCCAGGCAGGAACAGCATCTGGTCCACCTGTCTGTCCTTTTACAAGGCTATGCGAGTGTGAGGAGTTACTGAACCGCCCTCACCCTGTTTTCTCAGTTGCCAAGAAATCATCCAGCTTTCAGGATTGCCACAGGGACTAAGTGGTAGTCATTTCCTCAGTTTCTGAGCCCAGTTTCTAGCACCAGGAGGTACCCAGAGGTTGGCATTTATGTCATCAGAGGATGGAGCAGGTGCTCGGAAGTCCTTTTCACTTGCTGAAACGCTTGCAGTAAGTGGTCTCATATTTGCATAATCAGAGTTGGGGATTCACTATTGTTAAACAGTGTCTCAAAAGTAAGAGGGGCCGCTCTTCCACAGGACTAGTGTTTGATTTCCAGGACCAAAATGGTGGCTCCCAACCATCTGTAACTCCAGTTCAGGGCATCTGATGCCTCTTCTAGCCTCTGTGGGCACCAGGCGTGCAAGAGGTGTACAGACCTACATGCAGGCAAAATGCTCACACACACAAAATAAAAACAGTTAATTTTAAAGAAGTATGAAAGCTAGTGAAGGGTAAGTTTTATGCCACATTCACTATATTTCAATAAAAATAAAGTAAACAAAGACCAAGAGAAGGACATATGTCTAGGGAGGGGAGTCGCTACCTTGACTTCTGTGTAAGGGTCAGCCAATCGGCTCGGTGCTTAGCTCTTACATCTGCTCAGGCAAGCAGACGCAGCTCATGTACATCAAATGCTGACTGGAATCCAGGGCTCCCAACAATGGCCAAGCCGTTTGCTGGGTAAGCAGTGTCTGGGAAAGTGTCAGACTCCCTCCCCCTCCCCTAGGAGATGGGGCTGTTCTGGGAGCCCAAGCATAATAAGAAACACCATCCTGTCCCCTTCAGTCTCATCCTCAGAGGAGACATGCAATATGGTGGCTGCTACTTTGCACAAGGGGGAAACTGAGTTTCAGGCTTGGCCTTTCTGACACGCCGTTGGTTTTCAGCACCATCTCTACGGACTCAGTAGAAAGAAATGTGCACTGTGAAACAGCAGAGATAGGCTCCCAGGTCTTACATTACTGGGACCCATCCTGATGGTCTTTGCATGATCTTTCCTGGGGATATCCTTTTTTCCTCTGCTCAACACAGGGGTCAGGGATAATGCAAATAACCTCGGATCTGCAGCATGCTGGTATGGGTGGTTGCCACACTGGTATTAAAGATCTAAGAGCTTGCTAGACTGTCCCTTGAAGACTGCCACCCAGACTGGACATGATTGGCTCCGAAGGATGATGCCTCTGGATAGAAGCCAAATGGACATATCATTCCATAGTGCTTCTGAGGTCAGCTATGGGCCTCTGTCTGACCCTGCCCCCAGGACCTTCTCCTACAGTGTTCCACACCCACACTTTAGCCAAGTCTCACTCAGTAAATGTGCACAGCTGTATAACATTGTGGCTCCCTAATGACCTGTCATGGCTCCAACTGTACAGATTGGATCTGTTCATGTGATCGCTGTCTCTATGACTGGGAGACAGCTGGGACAAAACAAGGGTACCTGTACTGGGAAATGTCTGAGTTTGGAGTTAAAACCTCCGAGAAGACCTGTCTTAGCTCGCTGGACAAATAAAACAGTATATAAATACAGACCACATAGGGTCTCTAGGTAGATTACATGATTTCATATTCATTCTCTTAGGAGAATGCTTGGAACATGGGAGAGTTTTTACTTCCAAAACCGTTTACTATTGCTTGTACTGTTCTCACTCACTGAACCCCAGCAAGCTTTCTGAGTGGCAGGAAACCCAGTGGCTGAAGATTTTAAAAGACCCGTGTTTTCTTGCCACGCTGGTGTGTGTAGCCCCTCTATGTTTAAGGAGATTTACCTCAAAACTGCCGTCAGCCAAGAATCTCATAAGCCCAAGAAGGTGTTGAGCTGAGAGCTCGCCAGCAAGCCGTCTAAGAAACCAGTCCCAACTCTAGGGGTAAACAGTGTGACCTGGCTTCTCCTGACTTCTCCAAGGCTATGTTCCTGTGACCTCCCCCTTCCCAAGGGTCTAGGTACCAGTGAGGTTGGCTTCCATGGCACATCTGAGAGTGGTGTGCATCTTCCCTCAAGAGATCTTGTCAGACAGTCCCTTCATGAGTCCTCAGATCGTGGCTTCTCAGCCTTACCGTGGTTCTGAGTGGAATAGTGGGGGCGCTAACCCTCCTTTGCAGGTATGCCTTTGAGCTTAGGCCATACCTGATGTTTTATAAGGGGCAATTCTGTGGAAGCCCTTGGAATATGACCTGGGCTTTCAGGCTCTTGCTGGCCATGGTCTAGGTTCTGCTCAGGTAAGAACCTGGGCTGGAACATTTAACTGGTTAGCACAGGGACAGGACATCAAATCCTTGCAAGATCCTCCCTCTACCCACCAGCAACAAGCACACCTCTATTCTACCCAGTCTCTAGGTGATCAGGAAGCCATAGGCAAGCCTCTCTTCCCTGATTTTTCCCCCCTTGGCTCAGATCTTGATAAAGATGAGAGAGTTCTGACCCCAAGATATTCTTGGTCACAAGGTGTTGGAAAGAATCAACTAATTAGTGCAAGATCTTGAAATGTATCTATCTCCTCTTCCCCATATCCCTCTTCTAGAAGGCCCCGGGACAGAACATGGCTGGAAAGTCAGGTGACAGTGAAGGATGCAGCTATGTTCCCCCTGAAGAGGGAAAGGATGGAAATGGGCCAGTTTCCCAGGGAAGCCCTTGTTTGGAGGAGCCAACATCCCGTTGAAGGCACTGTTGGTGTGACGAAGACTATGGCTTGCAGTCCATGGTGACCTTACTACCTGTGTGATGTGACCAAGTTTCCCAACCTCTCAGAGCCTGTTTACTCCTTTGGGAAATGAGAGAGGCATTCAAGTCTATCATGATGGTTGGTTTGGAGATTAAATGTGGCCGTCACTGCGTTGAGTTTAGTGTGCTGTCCTTGGTCGCTCTTCTATGCAGTTGTATTGTCTTTCCCTGTGAGTGACAGGCTGGGTTTCTTGTGTGTACTTCTCTCTCCCTCTCAAGGCTGCAGAGTTCTCTTGGGATCCACAGCAAGTGACAAGTGTTAATTTCCACTGCTTGTTGACTCTTAACCGTGAAGCGAGGAGAGGGTGGCAGATACCAATATGCATAAGAGGTTTTTCCTCGTACCCACTCAGCCTGCTCACAATCTACTTCTGCCTGGAAGCAAGCCTAGCAACAGGAGCATAGCTTTCCTGCTGATTGGTTAGCGACCTATCTGTGATCACGCCATCCTCTAACTGCGCCTGCCAATTGCCAATCGATAGTCTCAGACTCGCCCGCACGATCACTCAAGTGTTGGTGTTCAGCCTGGGTCTGCCTGCTTCACCAGCTGGGCCATTTAGCTCCCCGCTGCAATGTGCCCACCTCACTTCCGTTTCCTCCCACCCGGGTCACTGGTGGATGCTGATGGGAATCCTTGAAGCCTGTTCCCACACAGAATTGTCAAGCTGCCTGCTCTTTAACTCTTCTCTAGGCCGCGGGTCAGTTGTCCTCCGTCAAGTTCTTTCTTTGCCTTTCCCTATTGGCTCAAAAGTGGTCGCAGGTGCAAGAGTCCACCCGGATGCTTTAGCAGGGCACCTGGTTGCAAGCCATTGACTTTCCACACTTTCCGCGTAGCCCAAACCAAGTCCTGCCTGCTATGGGTCCAACTTTGAGCCTTTCTGCCTCATTCCATCCCTACTGCTGCCCACTTGATCTAATCCCTGTTCCCCATTCACCCCCCACTCCCCGGTTTCCCCACCCCCCACTCCCCCACCCCCTGACATCGCCATT
Organism: Grammomys surdaster; assembly: GCF_004785775.1. Lineage (NCBI taxonomy): Eukaryota > Metazoa > Chordata > Mammalia > Rodentia > Muridae > Grammomys > Grammomys surdaster. The sequence continues at coordinate 1,033,276 of NW_021604568.1, read as the reverse complement.
CCCTCCCCCACCCCAGCTCCTTTGCGGATTTCTACACTCCCCATGTTTTGCATGCCACAGGCAGCATGGTCTTTTAAAACTCACATCTGACTACTTTTGCAGAATCAGACCCAGTTTAGAACGGTTCAGAACTTCCCAGGCATTTGGAGTGAGAAGGTTGTTAGTTCTGAGCCCTCTGTGGCTGCCTGCCATTTCCTGCAGGCACCTCCCTATCACCTGCCACTCTTCCTTGGGGGAGGGTCTTCCTGGCAACCTCTCAGGGCTCTCCATGCTTCTGTAAGACTCAGCCTGCACATTTCTCCATGTCGCCTGCCCAGCCCCTTATAATATTGGATTTTTTTTTTTGTAGATTGCTCATTATTTATAAAGTGCCTTTATTTTTCCATATAGCATTTTTTTTTCTAAATAGAACTGATTAGAACTATTCACGTGCCAGACAATAAACTACTAGGAAAAGAAACAAGGCTCCCTCAGTTTCCTGTCACCAGCACAGTGTCAGCGTCTGGACAGTGTCAGTAGTATTTGTCAAATGAGAACCTAGTAAATAGATACCATAGGGATCCAAAAGGTGGGACTCACCATGGGATAATTAAGGAAGGATTACTGAGAAAGGGCATGGTAAGCCCCCAGCTTAGACTGGAAGGATGGGTGGGATTTGGAGAAGCTGGGATGCAGGCAGAATTCTGGAGAGAATAGTGTGAGTCCAGGGGAAGCCTTGGATGCTCCGGATGTGATGGGGCTGGGGTTTACCCTGGCTTATTCTGAAGAACAGCAGAGACAAGATTGAAATAATCTTGGGGAAAAAGGGAATGTGAAGTGGAGTAACTTGAAACATATCTTATGGAAATGCGGAGCTACTGACAGCTTTTAAGTGGAGGACTATTTCAGGGAAGATAGACACACTGCTTAGGATCTACAGAAACAAGAAGCACCTGGCCAGGACGGCTAACCCTGGGGGAGGAGGCTCATTATTATCCTGGGAGTGGGAAGGGAGAGAGGAAGGGACTCGATCGTGCTCTATGCTGTGAGGGCCCTGAGCTGAAATGGGCAGAAAGGCCCGAACAGCATCATGACGAGACTATTGAGACACGGTCAGCAATCACTGGGGCATCCTTGGGATGGAAAGGGAGGGCAGTGCTTTAACATAAATTGTTTTCCTGGGTTACACATTGTGGTGGACAGCTTAGAAATTACATATAGGAAGGACTGAAGATGTTCCATCATCTCTTGTCCTAAACAAGACTGCCCTTAGCAGGGCTCGTAGGCTTCCAGGCCCTCTTGCTATGTTTGTAACAGGAGTTCCGCTTTCCTGAGTATACTACGCAGCTCCAAACCTTCTACTCTGTTTCCTCAGTGCCATGGACCTCTCTGTCTGTGGCAGTGAAGATGCTTATGTAACAAGCAGACTTGCATAGATAGCATCAATTTAAGTTGTGTTCCTGGTTGCATAGATACATTGTCATTTGCTTAACAAGTCCCCTTTGTAAGAGACACAGATTACCGCTCCCAGTTGTTTCCTTTATCTTTTGTAAGCAATGATGCTAGAGTCATCCTTGTGGCTGGGTACTTATTTACTGCATGCTGGAGAGTGAATTTGGGCAGGGCCTTGAGCATGTTACAGAAGCACTCTACCCACGGCTTGTTTTGTTATTTTGAGACAAGGTCTCACCAAATTGTCTATGTAGGCCTCAAAATTCCCTATGTAGCCCAACCTGGTCTTGAACTTGTGATTCTTCCACCTCTCCTCCGCAAATAGCTAGGATTATGTGTAAACCAGCACTAAGTTAACTAGATCTTTATACATGTCTTTATTTCTTTATACTAAATTCCTATAAATAGAGTTGCTGAAAGTAAAGATGCTCTTGGAGTCTGGGCTGTGGACATATCTCAGTGGTACAGCACATGTCCAGACATCCAAGGCTCTGGTGCAATTCCCAGCAGAGCCAAAGCAAAATGAATCAAATAGTCACATTTTTTTTTCTCTTCCCTGCATTCCCATGAGGATTGATACTGTGTATTCTAGCTTTTGAAGATCAGTGCTGGTTTGAGAAAAGCATTTTGTTATTTTTTTTTATAACTTGCAGTTACAATTTGATTTGCATTTCTTTTTCAAATGATTTTGAACACTCAGAGATGCCTTTAACATTAAGTGGGCTCTCTTAAAGAGTAAGAATGGCAACTGTTCTCTGTCATATTTGTCACAGGTCACTTCTGGAGAGATTATTTATTTATTTAGAGGGCAGAAAAGGCACTACATACTATAAAACCCTTTTGGCCTCCACCACCCATGTCTCAGTCAAGATTAAGTCCCTAGTTACTGACCCAAGTTAGTCTACTGTTTATCACAGTTCAGGCGAGAGACTCCAACCACAGCAGGCATTGTTAATCTGAAAAAGGAGACAAGAGAAGGTAGACAGAACTCAGAAGAGAGCAGGGGTGCTGGGCGTACAAAGGGAGTACTAGGAAAGGCATGGGCTCCCCACTTCCATCCCACAGGCTGAAATCCAAACTTCTTGGGAGAGGGTATGGCTATGGCCCTTGGAGGTTGAAGTTCATGGAGATACCCTGGCTCTGTTTGTGTTAGGATTATGCTCCAAGACCTCCAATGAATGACTAGAGCCACTGAAAGTACAGAATATTGTCTGTACTTGTGTTTCCCACAGTGCCAAAGCTAATCTGCCTCAGGTTTCATGCCTCAGAGCTTCTTTCTTACCGTGTTTGATCTTGTCCCTTGACTATGGTCAAGGAAGATATAGACAATCGGAACACAGACACTGTGACATACCATGGCAGTGGATCTGATGACTGAGATGACCCACTAAATGACTAATGGACAGGTAATGTATACAGCATGTGGTTTAAAACAGTAATCATCTCTTTCTGGAACTTTCCATTAAATTTCTTTCAAGTACAGTTGATTGTGAGTAAGTGAGGCTGTGGGCAGATGTTCATCAGGAAAAGGCCTGCTGGCAAGGAGCTGCCCAGTGGAGACTGGGAGATCTCGGGTGGGCAGATGTTCATCAGGAAAAGGCCTGCTGGCAAGGAGCTGCCCAGTGGAGACTGGGAGATCTCGGGTGGTTGAAGCTGGTGGTTCTTCTGAATGTTGCTGTCAGCAACTCTTGCAGGGGCAAGAGATGAGGCCAGCAGAACCATCGCACAAAGGTTCTCCCTCCATTATGCAGTGGCATCTAGGCCTCTCTCCTCATGTGACAGATGGGAGAGGGGGGATTTTTACAGCTCCCAGCTCCCAATCAGCAGAACACGAGAGAACAGGGAGGATTGGCGCTGACAGGCAATGTGTGACCACAGCTGGAAAAAAGCTGGACATCTGTTTCTTTGTCACATCAGATTCTGGAGTCTGCAATCCAGGCTCATGGAAGCTCCATCTTGGAGCCAGGCCCCTCCATCTTTCCCTGGGAGAGGTTCTTCTCTTCATAGTTCAAGATGGCAGCCAGAGCCCAGACCACCACTGGCAGTCTGGCCTTGAGAGGCAGGGAGAAGAAAGTTGCATAAAGACCATGAGAAGAAGCTTCCCGTTTGCCATCTATGCACCGTCTCATTGGCTGGAATGTAGTCACATGACCACAGATACCTGGGAATCTGGAGGTTTTATTGTCAAGAGCACTTGAGCTCAAATCCAAGGTTCTTTTCTTGTAGAAGCAGAAAAAGAAATTGGTAGAAGAAAACAAAACAAAACAAAACAAAAAACAAAACAAAAAAAGCTTTCGCCACAAGCAGCTAAATGTGCCGGGCTTTTATGCAAATGGTTCAGTTAACATAACAGGCCACAGGCATTGCTGTAGGCTAACCAGTTCAGCCAAGACTGATGGAATGTTGGAGCTGGGAGGAACCCTTGGGGGTGTCTATTCTAAATGTCTCACTTTCCCAGTGAGAACCCTGTGGCGTGCAGGGGCAGTATCTTATCAGGAATCACAGGGGGAGCTATGGCGTGGCTGGATCGAGGCCCCAGGCCTTTTCTTCTCTCCACCTAGTATCTCTTTCTGCTCTGCTCACTGCTGAGGTCTCCAGGGGCCTTCAGCCTCAGAATGAGTCACGCACAATTGCTCATGTAATTTATGGCTCTATGAAAGATCATTCCACAGCGGAGAGATTAGGACTTATGAAATGCGCCTGGTCCCATAGTCAAACACACATGATGTACCATTAAAATCCAAGACGCTCTTGGCTTTTAGGATGTAAACTGCACCTTCCCCGCTGTTATTGAGTAGAGTCCGTGTGGGCTTCTGCTGTGGGAGGCGGCGGGAGATGGCAGAAAATCATATCGTGCTGGAATCTAGTAATGAGGAGCATTGTCCAGGTCAAAGGGTTGCTTAGCTCCCTTCTTCTTCCTTAGCTGCAGAAATGACCAAAAGGCTTTCTCACAGCAGCTACGTGACTGAGGATGTCCTGCGGGAAACAGGGTCAGCGTGCATGTTTTATATTAATGAAGGATCTAGTGAGGGACACACAGTTTAAGGAGTGAAGCAAGCAAGCTCTCCCGGAGGTGAAGAATCATCGAGGAAACAATGTTACTGGCATCAGAACACATAGGAGGGGAGGGGAGGCAGCCCCATGAGACACCAAAGCCAGGCCTAGAACACCACAACAGAGAAGAAATACCCAAGCCTCCCACCCAACCCCACCCCTGACACTGTCTGCAGCATTTTTGTTTTTGTCCCTCCCCCCCCATTGGTTTAAAGCAACCACAGTAAAAGTGGACAAGGGAATTAGGGGAGGCAGGTATAGGAGCTGGCCTACTGGGCAAAGGACTGAAGAGAAAGCTCATTTTTCTGCTGTTCATTTACAGGGATCACGATAGGTTAAACACATTACCAACTCGTGAGTGGAAAAGTGCAGTGCCCCAGGGCTGGCGACAGACTCTGCTAACTGATTTAGCTCTTTGCAGTGTGCCTAAGAAGTCACCAGTTGCGTGGGAATGCTCACAAGACGAAGTCTATCTGGAGCTTTAAAGCATAGGTACCCTTGCAGCTCTGACAAGCACATCAATCTGCTGTGTACATTTTATATAGTTTCAGTTTGCTGACCACTGGCTTTTTTTTTTTTTATTTCAGTGAGTCAAGCTGTAGCATAGCCATTGAAGTATCGGTGTGACTGTACTCTGATCTATAGATGAGGAGTCAAGGCAGAACACAACAGCTACCTTGAACAACACAGTCACCAGCACAGGCTCCAGCCAGACCCTCTTGGCTCATCTGCTAGGAGATGCCAACAGCTTGGAGCTGTTCTATAGGACCCAGCTGTGTAGGGCGCTCTCCCAGGTCCTGACCGACCCAGGAGTCCCGTGGACACTTGGATCCCACAGGGTCTCTGATGTGTGCACTCAGACCCCTGAGTCAGACTTTAGGGGATAAGTGACTAGATCATCCTTAACTGGAACAAGCAAGTAGTGGGTTCTGTCACAGTGGAGGGTGGAGAGGACAAGTGTCTACTTGGATGCTATTTCTCAGGCACCAATGGGTCTATGTGGCTCTGTGCCAAGATGGATTAAGAGGTCATGTTCAGGTTCAATGGGTAGGAGGGTTGAGATCAATGAGGGACATTTGTTCTGGGTGAGAGCAAATCAGAAGAGGTCCAGGTGTGTCTGGTACTTGTCACCCTTCATATGAAGAAGAGAATGATGGAAATACAATGTTTTGCTTCCCTGGATTCCTCCAGTGAAGAATAAGTACGTTGTTTGGATGGCTTTTACATTTTTTCCATCTTAGAAATTCCTGGATCCAAATTTGTGTTTTTCCCCTTAAGAATACAATATAAAACTCACAATGAATCTATTTTGCCCAATTAAAATATTTACTGTTTCCTACTCCTCTCTGCCATATGCTCACATAGCTTAGCCATCCATCCCTCAAGAAGGCCGTTTCTCCAGGAGCAGCTGTGGACTCTGCAGACAGGAGGCTTCCCATACTAAACAGATCCTGCCCTTTAATCTGCACCCAAAGATCCAGGAGGCACGATTCACTCTTGCCTGCTTCCTCCCTGGCCTCACAAGCCAAATCTCTCCCCACCCACTTGCTACCGAGTGCGCTTGAATGCAGAATCCTGAAATTTAGGGTCATGGTTTCAAAGTTCATGGTCCTGAGAATAAACAAAAAAACTATTGTGGTTGCATAAAGCTGTGGACCCCATTAACACTGTCCCATGAATATTTATAGCTGGGAACCACAAAAGAACATAGAGGCCATATTGTATTCCTAGAGCTTTTCCTTCCATGGGGTCCTTTCTCTGTGGGTTACTTTAATGTAAGCTTTGCTGATTTAGTTGCACACTTTAAGCCGATTAACTTTTTACTAAAAAAAACTCCTCCCTGTTTGTTTGTACATACACTTCCCTGACAAAGATTCACACAAAATTGCTTCAAACCTGGTAAATCCCTCTGCTGGAAACTCACAGAACTAAAAGCATCTCTGGGTAGGATTTCCCTGTAATTCTTCTGCCTCTGGCCTCTCCACCACACCTCTGCAAGTTTCCTGAGTGGAATGGCAGTAGTTTGAACCCCCCCCCCCCATATTTAGTTCCTTCAGTAACCTAGGCTTATCCCCAGATGCCTCGCTGCTTGAGATGCCACAGGGATGGACAAATGCCAAGCTGGAGGCGGATATCTCTATATCTCTAAAAGACACAGGAAGGGAACCAAACAATTGATGTGGGGGGACTTAGAGACCCTTGGTTCCCAAACTTGAGTATGAATCAGAATAGGGCGTGACAGAGCCTGTATTTACACGTGTGTTCCCGGGCTCTGTTCCTGGAGGTGTTGATTTCATCACTTTGGTTGAGACTCGGAGTTCCGTACATCAACACCCTCCTTAGATGCTCATTGCAAGTGGATTGTGGGCCAGACCTCCAGCAGCTTGGAGCTGCTCAGCTGTCTCTTGTGCTGGCGAAGGAATGCCAGTGAAAGCAAACGTTACTTATATGGGATCATGAACAGCTTCCTGTGTGAGTTGTAGAAGTGTGCACTGTGCCATCTTTTCCGGTACAGACATCCTGAGATGTAGCCCCATAGCGTGAGATTTGTGGTTAGGCAGGATGGGGATAGAAACGTCCCATAAGTTCTAAGTGTGCATGAGAGAGTAAGGAAATGGCCGGTTGGGAGAGGGGAGGGGAAGAGAGGAGGGAAGTGGAGGGGAGGGGATGGGGGAGAGCTCACTGCTGAAGGGCTCTTCCATGCAGAGACCAGGTTTCCTGGGGTTTGGAGAGAATTCCTGGGTGAGTCATGTGGCCAAGAGGCTCTGGGAAGGCTAGGGTCCTGCAGGTCTGTGCTATCTGGGAGCTAGTGGGGCATAGATTGTCCAGGGTGGCTGGTGCTGACAGCATTGGTGAGGGGTCTTCCTCTGATTGGCTGGGCTGCTGCCTGGCTCAAAGACTTCCAGCTCTGTGAGTCCTTAGTTAGGCACCTGGTTTCATTAAACACTTCCAGCATCCCAGTGTCTCCAAGACTCATAGAAACTCTAATGAGAAGGGTTCTGAGGGACCTCCAGGGCACCTTCCTATACTCTGTCCCCTCTAAGCACCTGTCTGGATGGATGTCCAGTCTTGGCCATGCCAGGTGCTCACCTGAAGCAGACTGCCGAGCCCATGCAGGGTCTTAGTGTCAGAAGCTGGGCCTGTGTGGGAACAGAGAATTGGGCTCAAATCTGAAGTTGGAGGCAAAGGTCTGGTTTCTCACTTACAGCCTCCCTCAGATCTTCCAGGAGATTCATTCATTCTTTTCATTTATCAGTTATGTAGGTCAGGGCCAGGCCCTATGCTGGGAGCTGGGGGAGGATGTGTACACAGAAGGGGTGGCAAACCATGACATGTGATGCCGAAGTGAGAGACTCCTCAGAACCTCTGCACCCTGGCTTCTCGCCCAGCCCTGGATCGCCATTCTGCCATAGACCATGCCTACTATTCCTTGTCTGCCCCTTTACAACCTCTTGGTTCCTGTGACCTCATGACCTGCCATCTTCAGGAATCCAAATGGCTATGTCCCACAGTACTGTTAGCTTTCCTTCCTTCGCTGGGACCACTTCTGATCCTGCCCTGACAAAGCCTTGCTGTTTGTCACATCTTTGCATACATCATTCCTTTGGCCAGCATGCTTTTAACTGTGCCCCCTGCCTAGGTTCTGTTCATTTTCTGTTCCCATGCTTAAGTGCCACTCTTTGATGCACTGTCTGGTGCTAAAGGAACCACACCTTAGCAATGAGGCTACTTACGGCATAAGAGTGGAAGGAGGTCCCCCTCTGCCTGGCTGGGGACAGAGTGAGAGTTACTGTGGATGGAGAGGAACAGAGTGAAGTGCTATGCTGAGCACACCTTGGGGTGGAGGATGCTGGTTCCTGTCCAGTGACTTGTCCCTGTCATATCGTCCTCCTTTATAGCTACAAGGGGCAGGCACACATGATAACCCCAGGCAAGAATAGAATTAGGAGTTGTGACATGGTATGCACATACTGCCCCATCAGCTTGTGAGAGCCTCTTCAACTCCTCTAACTTTACCTTCAGTGACTAAAATCAGACATGGCAGCAGCTTTACACCAGGGAATCAGCCAACATCACTAACTAAGGCTGTGTCTGCCTCAGCCCACCACTAAACACCAGTGTACGTACCACTTACTGAGTAGTAGTACAAAGTTTGTTTTTAGGGCTGGTGAAATGACTCAGCGGATATAAGGGTTTACTCTGAATCCTGACAACCTGAGTTCCATTCTGAGAGCTCGCATAAAGACGGGAGGAGAGAACTGGTTCCACACTCCTGGCCTCTGGTCTCCGTGTGCATGCCATGGCGTGTGTGTGGCTCTCCATCATGCACACATGGGCAGTAACAATAAGTGAAACAGATCCAAACATTTTAAAAAGAAGAAACACCTTTAAAAGTTGATCTCTTTTTAAAATTTCTACATTTGACATGTACCAACTTTAAAAATATATTTGAGGAAGAGAGTGATGGAAAAAATATCTGATGTTGACCTCTGACCTCTATGGATAGGTACCTATCTGTGCTTGTCCATCACCTACACACATGCACACACTTATACAAACATGTACTTACACCACCTACATATGCATACACAAATTTCCTTCAACTGCTTTGTAAAGATTCCCTCTCTCCTTCCTTTTTTCCTTCTTTATTTTCTTTTAAACTTTGGAGACAAGGCCTCTCTTCATAGCCTAGGCTAGCCTAGAATCCGTTATCTAGCCCTAGGCTAGCTTCCTGAGTACTAGGATTACAGGTGCAAGCCTCCATGTCCAGCTCCAAGTTTCTAACGTTTATATCTGAAAAGCGTTCTTCTTATTGTAGAGCATTCACCATCTCTTCCTGAAATGCCCTTACCTTATGAGTCAGGATGCCATAACCAAACTGTACCTCCTGGTGACAGCTCCCTGAATTGCAGGGTAAAGCTCTAGTAAGGTCAGCCAGTTGGAGACGAGGGCAGAAGGGATTTTCATGGAAATGCATTTGAGATTCTTTCTATGACTTTACATTTTCAAGTTCCGAATCTCACAAGGGTTGCCCAGCTTGGTTTCTTTATTACAGTCATGAAAGACACAGCAGAAACGTCAGGGAGCCTGTGGCTCCAGGGTCACCAGTGTTGGAGACAGTCTCTTGTTGCCATTACTAGTGCTATGCAGAGTTTAATGTGTATGTAATTTATTTGAGTGGTCTTTTAAGCATGGAAGTCCTTTCTCAATATCTCCAGGATGGCCTCTGGGGTTATGTATTTCTGTCAAGCTCCAAGATGCCATCAGTGCTCCTGGTCCATGGATGACAGTCGTCTGGCTCAATGGCTCCTGGTCCATGGATGACAGTCTGGCTCAATGGCAGTTGGCAGTGGAAGAGGTCAAGGGCATGCCTGGAGAATTTTCTCATAAAAGGGTTTCATGGGTCATACTCTATTTTTGAGTAATGTTTCAGTGGCTGTGTTTTTTTAGAAGTACTGTTTTCCCTTGGTATCTGTGGGGACTGATTCCAGCATTCACCATGGAGACTGAAATCCACAGATGCGCAAGTCTCTTAGGTTAAATGGTGTCATACTTGGTGTGTAGGACTATGCACTCCCCCCCATAGAATTCCTGACATTATGCAAAGGCTTTATAAATAATTGCTATACTCTATTGCTTAGGGGACTATGAGAAGGAAAACATTTTGTATGTGTTTGTACAGATTTTTTTTTTTTTTGAGACAGGGTTTCTCTGTGTAGCCCTGGCTGTCCTGGAACTCACTCTGTAGACCAGGCTGGCCTCGAACTCAGAAATCTACCTGCCTCTGCCTCCCAAGTGCTGGGATTAAAGGCGTGCGCCACCACTGCCTGGCTACAATGTTTTGTTTTTTTAAATTGTTTTTCATCCATGGTTGGTTGAATCCAGGTATAGAACCTTTAGTACGGAGGACTGGCTATAGGCTCTGACTACATTTTGTTGAAACAGTCTTAATGTTTTATTTGTTTGGATTTAATTTTGTTGTGCGGAACACAGTTCCAAGGCAACTCAAGATTCCCTTACTTAGCTAAGAGTCATTTGTTTCAATACAAGCCATCGAAGGGTCTCTTGCTTCCCACAAATCTGTGAGACCTCATTTTTCAGGGTTTTCTTACACAATCTAGAGTCTGGTTCTAGACTATTCTTTATGACAGGGCTGTGGCAATTCTGTCACATTCTCTCTTGACTGTCCTCACATAATTATAGGAGTAAACTTTAGATAATTTTGTCAATAATAAAAAATATTGTGGTTTTTGAAGTATATGAACCTACACCTCACCTTGGGAAGACTTAACCTTCAAAATTATAACCTTTCTCATTCATGACTATAGTATGTTTCTCCTTCAGTGTTACCCAATTTTATTGGTTTTTTTAGTTTTTAATTTTTGTGAATTTATTTTTGTTTGTGTGTGTGTGTGTGTGTGTGTGTGTGTGTGTGTGGCATTGTGTGCGTGTCAGGCTCAGAGAATAACTTGTGGGAGCTGACTTTTTCATTACATAGTGTGTGTCCTGTGGATTGAACTCAGATCACAGGACTGGATGGCAAGAACCTTAACCAACGTGCTATCTTGCTCACGCGCTTTTATAGTTTTAGCAGGAGTCTGTGTTTCTTAACACAGTGCCACATTTACTATTAAACTTATTCCAAGCTATCTGATTCTTTTTGGTTCTTTTAAATAATTGTATCTATTACATGTCATATTTTTATTACATTACATTCAACTTTATATTTGTGGCATGGACACTAGCCATAGGTAACAATTTAAAAATTAATTAAAGTAAAAATAAGATTTGAAATTTAGTTTCTCCTTCATATTAACCACATTCCAAGTGTCCAAGAACCACAGAATGTTGATGGGTACCACACTGAAGCTCAGATACTGAACCCCTTTAAAAAGTGCTACAAGTTTCTATTACACAGAGGTCTGGTGTGTAACTGTTGATGCATTAACTTTGAACCAGTTATTTCCATTTATCTCTTGGATTTTGCAAGAAAGCAGTTGCTTCCACCCCCTGAAATACCATGAGACCATCTCTTTCCTGTCAATGAAAGAAGAGTTGACAAACACGTGTCAGAAGGGTTACAGTTCCCCACTGTGCCCATGGCAGTCATTACTAATCAATCACAACACTTCTGCTATTTCCTGAGTTATTAAAACCTCCTTCTTTAGTGTCCTGCTCTTCTCTATGGAGACACAATATTAATTACAGTGAGTTAAAGAGAGAAAACTAAAGGCCCTCCTCATGGTTTGAAGAACACATTGTGACAGGAGTTTGCTGAATCTCCACTGAACACCATTGTCCGAACGCCAGATGACTCTGGAGAGGGTACATTTCTTAGCTGTAGGCGGGAATCTTCTTGGAGTGCCTTGGGTGGCATATCTGTGGGATCAGTTTCAGAGGTCTTGAGATGGAATCCAATGGAATCTGTAGGACAAAAGGAAGAGTTTGGGATCTGGATCTTTCACAGGAAGCCCATGGAGGCCACAGGGAGGGAAATATGACTGACTGTGGCAACGCTCTCTGGGCCCTGAGGTGGGATGGAACCCATTGATTGAACACCAGATCTGCCAGTTGTGTGATACCTCAAAGCCTGCCCTGGACCCTCTTGTGGCTGATGTGGGTAAGGTTTACCCTGGGCTAGGTATTTGTGAAGGGCAACATTCCAGAGGGTGATATGTGTGGGAGGTCCCACCTAACTCAGTCTGACTGTATATCACTACTCAAGTAGACATTGCTGAGGATTTTGAGGTCTACAGGACAGAGATATATTATCACATTTACTTAGTGGGTTCAGGTACTGGCTTTGTGCTCAATACTTGTTCACACCACCTCACCTGATGCTCACAGCAACCCTGGTAGGAAGCAACATCACTGTTTATCCCCATCTGAGAGATGTCAATGCTCAGACCGAGGGAAGTTGTGTGCCTGGTTCCTCACAGGCAGTATCTATGCGATTCTGTTGCATACATCATGCTTCTGGCTTAGTTTTCTTAGTGTGGGATGTGGGCTTTGATAGATGAAATGTGTGTGCATAAAACCAGAGCCTGTCTTCAAGACATTTAGAATCTTGCCAAGTGGGGGAAGCTGGATAGTTCTAAATGCTGAGGGGGCTGTGAGGTGGAGGGATGGGGCTGGAGAGCAACCATAACTGCAGTCAGCTCTGCCCCTTGCTGGCCATGTGACCCTGAGTCTGATTTTCTTTACTAAGACTCTGTTTTCTGGTTTATAAGAGGCTACATAATCAATCTGGGAATATCAATATAGGAAAGGGGAGATGGACATATAGGTTGACTCCACTGATCACTGTAAAGCATAAAAACCCTAATGCTAGTGTGCCACACAATCCCAGCTTCATCTGCCGGAAGCCTGGCAGGCACAGGTACAACACCTGCTGGGTGAGTACATGACACAGTTTCATCTTACAGCCACACGGAGTCAGGAAGGGGTGTGCACAGAATTCACCAGAGCAGACGTGGGAGTTGTGGCTGGCAGGGTCTTCAGGATAGTGGGTGAAGAGGGGAGAAACAGGTGCCAAGGGAACTCATTGAGAATCAGGGTGGCCCTGCAGGTCACCGAGTACTCATGTGTCCAGTCCTGTGCTGCAGTTAGCAAACCTTGTCTTGATTATGTCTCACACAACTCTGAAGTCCATTTCCAACATTACCCCCAGGTGAAGAGGCCAGAGCTGAAGTGAGCCAGGTGATTTGCCAAACAGCACCAGGGCAGTGCACCTGCTGGAACAGAACTACTTACCTTATCACCAGAGTGTAAAATAAAAAGGGAGGAAGAGTCTAGGCTCATTCTCCCAGTTTCATGGCCCCACTACCTCCCGGTAGGGCCCATCGAGGTCCGCACCTTTACTACATGGGCCTATGTGGACATGTCGCCAAAGTAGAATGACCTAGCATCCTAGAAGCCATTTCTGTGTTCTACACCATCTGTGCTCAAGATGCCAGGTGCTGGACATGGCTATCTAGAACATTGCTTGTCCTTAGAGAAGGAACCTGTAGAACGGGGGAGTTGTTCACAGGGAAGGGCAGCAGATACTGCCAGCAATAGTGTAAGTGATGGCATTGTGACTTTTTGTTTATATTCTGGGGACAGAAGAAGACAGAAAGAGCCATCTCTACCTGATGGATTTCCCATAGCTGCCTGAGGCTAGGGTGAGAAGAACTCTATAGGCCAAGCCTCTGGGTTCCCACAGTGGTTGGCCCAGATACTATGGCTTTAATACAATGATCTCCGAGACTCCAGGAGAAATTTGATTGTCAGCTCTGTCTTTCCTAGGATTTGCTCCCTGCATCTGACAACTTCTGGAGGGTTAGTTACCAACCCCCCTTTTCTGACCTACAGGCTTAGTTGATCCACTGTGTTTTCTCTTGCTAGCTGTCTTCTGGGGAGATATTGCCTTGGATGAGGATGATCTCAAGTTATTTCACATCGACAAGGCTGAAGACTGGACCAAGACACCCATGGAAAAAATGGGACACGACACTGGCAAGTATTGGCCCCCTCGTCTGCTTGGGTCCCAGTGGGCTGCTTGAGGGCTCCATTAGGAATCTTTGATATCTTTCACCTGTATGTCTAGAGACCTATGTGGATGACCTAGAAGGACCACACTACTTCCTCCGATGAAGGCATAGATCTGGGACATTAAACTTAGCCCCCCCTCACTTTCTCTCTCTCCTCTCTCTCTGTATATGTATATGTGTATATGTAGCATCTACTTGTTCACATTTGTGCATGTATGTGCAAGTGTGTGGAGGTCAGAGGTCAAGGTCAGGTGCCTACCTAGCTCTTTCTCCACCTTTTGTAAGGTATAGTCTCTCACTGAACCTGGGGCTCGTCAGTTTGGCTAGGTTGGCTGGCCCAGGAGTATGTGCCTCTCCTTGAGCCTTGCTCCCAGCATTGTGCTACCACACCTAGCTTTCTAACGTGAATGCTAATCATTCCGATCTTCATGATGTACAACAGGTACTTTGTCAACAGAACCATTGTCCTAGCTCAAACTTAGTTAATCCTTCTAAGAAAATCTCTAGTATCCTCTGTTGGAGGGTTCAACCTGGAGCCTAGTGTTGGTTCTTAAGACTCTAGCTTGAGATTTTGTTTGTCCCAGATGGGAGAGAATTGCTAAGTGAGATGAATTTAAATGATCTCTGACAACACTGTCAATGGTAATGACCAGGCTAAAATGAGATATTTGCCCATGGAAAATCATGCACTTGTTTGATTGACAACCAGGCAAGTCCTTATGTTGTCTGGGCCAGGAGAACCACCCAGTTTTCATTATGTGGCTACTTTCTTCTTTCTCTCTTGGATGCCAACCTTGAGATGAGGCTGGTCCCCTGCGTGCTCCTCACCCCCTATCCTCCACACACTAGACTCAAGTGTCCTTAGCTTTGTAGCCTCCTGGTCCTTAGAAGTAGTGCAGGGCACTGCGTATGGGATTGGGAATCCTCATGTGGTGGATGGTAACTTGTTATTTGATGACTGAGGCTCACAGCATCCTGCTGTCTGTGAACCTTTTCCTCACACATCCTTCCTTCTCTTGAAACAATTTAAGCTTCATCCTGGGCCAGATTCAGTGCTGATGAGAGAAACAGAAAACAGTCTGACCTTTGCCTTCATGGAGACCCTCAGAGCAGGCAGATGGGTGTAGATCTGGTTCCATGTCCCTGTCTGTGAAACAGGGGTGAAATTCAGACTCATTCCATAGAGGTTTCGAAGCTGATGACAAAGGAAATAGTCAGTAACCTGCCATGTGCCTGGCAATGGTAACATACCAGTGCCTGGCATGTAAGATCTCAAGAAATGGTGAGTTGTAGTAAATTAAGAACAGTGGGAAGAGACAAGAGTGGAGGAGTCTTGGGGCATCATATAAATGGCACCCTCATCTTGTGTTGTAAAGGAGAATTAGGAGCCCTGAGTGAGAGAGGAGACTTCAGGTGAAGAGGAAGACAGGTACATAGTTAGGAAACACAAGAGGGGGTCTGTATGGAACAGAGGTAAGTTGTGATCACCAGAGGATAGCCCTTTGGCAGACTTCTTTAGGTAAATATCTGGAGAGGATAGCTAGGGCAGATGAGAAACAAAGCTTTATTGTCTACCCTAGTGAGCCTGAGCTCAACCTGTGTACAGCAGGAGTCCTCTCTGAAGGGTCTCAATAAGACTATATATAGCTTGCTAAGTATGGACTTGGCCATTCCTTGGTGGAGAGGCCCAGTCTTCTCCTTCCCGTAGCTTATTAGTTGCTCTGAGGATGCTGAGTCCTAGCTGAGGATGTAAACAGCTGGTCACATTGATTGCTAGTAGTGATGTCATGGGTGTATCCCTAATGATGTACGTGGTGATGTTAGGAATATTCCTGAAAACCAGAGAGAGGAGGATGAGATGTGTCCAGAGTCAGAGGCTCCAAGGTTATCTGAGGAGAATGAGCGGCTGGTGGGATTGTCTACAAAGCTCCCCACAGAGGGTGTCAGATGAACAGCCAGTGTTGTCAGTAGGTCATGGAGCCATTGCTAGTGTCTGGGAACACATCAGACTTCCTCTGTGGTGTCTGAGTCTATGAACAACATTAAAATTTGTGTGGCCTTTTCTATATGGCTTGAGAAACTGACTAGGGGTTCAAATGAAGAATTGAATTTGTTTTTAATAACAGCATATCCACTGCTTCAGCTGTACTCCAGAGTAACAGGCCATCTCTTCATGAATTATCACAACTTCTATTCATCCTCTTCCTCAGCCCCTCCCAGGGGTCTGGAGAAGATGATCTAAGGAATTTGTGCTTAAGGTGGTTCTTAAGCCTCATTCACAGCATTTCTTCAAATTACTGAACACTGAATATCTTGCACACTCATTGCGATGAACTTCACACTATGATGTCCATGTGGTACGTTTCAGACCCCAAAGTCTCTCCCTCACAGTCAGTGCTCATCCCAGGATCATCACTAATCTGACCCTCATCAGCATCACCCTGCTTTGCCTGTGCAGGCCACACCCCGCTTAAGCATTCTTCTGTATCTTGTATTAGCCCGCACTACTACAAAACACACCCATAAGGTTGTGAAATAGCTTATCCCTATTCAGGGCTGTGAACTGTTCTGCTACATCTTCTGTTGACAGACGTTTGGGCAGCTCAGGGTCTCCTGCTATATATTAATGTGATAATAGCAGAATAGATTGCCTTAAGCCCCCATTGCCCCTTGGCAAGCTGCCCTGGGTGGAATGGTAGGGTACTGGATTCAAGTTGATATTATCAAATCAATTACCAAAGTGGTTGTGCCAATTCACACTCCAGACGGGAACACACTTCCTTAGAAAGCAGGAGTGGTACCCATGCAGAGTCTGCTATCAGTTTTGGATCTTGAGCTCCTTAACGTGGGTCTCCTACACCCTCTGGCTCACACAACAGGCCCATGTGCCATCAGGAATTCACAGGGTTTCCCCATCCGCTCTCTTTCACTGGTCCTGGGGCACTTGCTATGGCATAGCAGTTGTGAGGGAAAGGCTCCAGAGAGACTAGGCAGTGGTCAGACACAGTAGCATGCATAGCTGCTAGAGAGGCCCCTTCACGGAAGGTTACTAAGGATGCTGTGGGCAAGGGATGTCCAGTGGTTCACCAGTTGCAGAATGCTTGCTCAGGATAGATGTGGAACTGGCATGTCTCTCTGTTCTGTCCTTATCTTGTGAGCTAACAGAGGACAGCTCCCACATCACATTCAGCTTTGAACTCCCCAGAGGCAGGCCAGCGCCTTGGACCTAGAAGGTGCTGACCAGTGTTGGGACAAGAAGACAGTGGTAACAGAAGCTGCAGACCCTGGCCTTCTCCAGGTCACGGGTGCCAATGGCGCTTTGGCCTCAGAAAGATGCTATGAGCACTGATCACAGTCACAGGCTTGTACTATTTGGGCTGAATCCCAGAGGCGAGCCTCAGGTTTTTTATCTGCCAAATGAGAATAGAAATAATTCTTACCTCAGAGTAAGATGATGAGGTCGTAGGAAAAAATAAATGTGAGGTGTCTGGCACCTGATAAATGTTCAATAAGTGTTGATTCTTCTTCATATTTGCAGAGAGAAGATTGATGTAGTAAAGGATTAGAATTTAGACCAGGGGAAATTGCCACGTATGGCAGGACTTGGGGGGTAGGACATGGTGGCTGGACACCAAGGCTCTGAATATACCAGTGATGTCTCCTCCTTTCTCAGCTTAGTGCAGGTTTTTTTCTTCCGTGTGTTTTTGTGGCAAGGTGAATTTTTATCCCAATTACTTTTCTCCGAGGGTCAATTGTATTTTGTAACTATCTAGAATAGTTATTTTACTTTCAGGTTGGGAATATTTTTTATTGATTTTGTTGATTAAACTAATACTGCTTGATTTTTTTTTTAAAGTGCAAACGATCGTAAGTGGAAAAGGAAAATCCTGTTATCTCAGCCCCAGGGATCACTGGCACTACTTGCTGGATATCTTTTTGTCTTGATGTACCATGGCCTTGTATACACACACACACACACACACACACACACACCTTTTAAACATAAAGATTTTACTTCTGGAATGTGCTGGTATAGTCTACATGTTTGGTAACATCGATGTGAAGACTGTTTCCCTTTTAATTTAATTTTTAAATGGTGTTTCTGGGGTGAAGATTGTACATAGATATTTAAGCTTTTTCTGGGTTAAAAAAAATAAATTTAAAGGAGCCATTCCTTAACCCAGTCTCGCTAGCTCAAATGCGGGAAAGGATGCAGTCTTTATGATAGCTCACCTAGTCTCTACACTTTGATAAATGCAGTTCCCTCCCTTGGAGGCTGAGAAGAGAGCTCCATCAGGAGAGAGCTGGAGTCCCTGCATGGGGCAATAGGGAAAAGGCTGTCACTGCAGGGCAGCCCACAGGCCACTTCCCTGGCTTTACCCTGTGCAGATGGAGCTACTCTCCAGGCTTCAGAACAGAGGGACATCAATTGCTTCTAAGGGGGGCCATCCAGCCTCTTTGTCCAGAGGTGTCATGGAGGTGCTAACGTTCTGACTTCACTCAGTGGCAGCATCCCAGCTCCCAGCTTGCTGCATCCTTCCCTGGCCATCCCCAGCCATTTTGTCATCAGGAAGGAATGGAGAATGGTTGGATCATGAGGAGCCATGCTCTTGTTTAGAGCCCATTCGGTGTTCTGCATGGACACAGAAGCTATGGAAGGCTTCAGGGCTCCCAGTAGGGACTTCCATCGCTGTTCACTTAGGCCACAGGTTTGAGCTGAGTCCTAATGTGCTTCCCTGTCTCTGCTCTCTCCCTCCTCATCTTGCTTCCAGATCATCTCCCTGGCCACTGTATCATTTTGTACTGTTTGGAGTAGTGTTCCTCCCATTCATGTCTAATAGAACTCCAGAAAGTGACCCATCGAAGAGGAACTTTGTAGATCTAGTTAGTTAAGAAGCGTAGGATGAGATCCTCTTGCTTTAGAGTGGACCCTTAAATTCAGTGACCAGAGTCTTCACAAGAGGAGGAGAGGATGCAGGACACAGAAGGAAGACACGCAGGGATGGAGGCAGACCCTGGAGGGATGGGGATGCTGCCACAGGCAGAACACAACCCTGCTCCTTAGACCCCTTCAGATGTTCCCATTGCTTATCTGAAAGCTTCCCAATCCACAGGCTACAAAGACAGGCTCCCTTACCCTTCTGTCCTGTGTCCAACCCAATGACATCGTGTCTGTCCACACCCTGAGCTTCCTTCCGTCCAGCCTTCTGTTCCAGCGATTCACTCTGCTCTAAGTCCCCATTCTACAGACAAAGAAATGAAGACCAGAGAAGGCTGGTGACTCATGCTTAGTTCTGCCACTGGGTGCCTTTGTGACACCTCTTTATTTGGCACAACTGCCAGCGGCAGCATGCCACCTGAATGATACCACTGTTGAGATAGAGGCATTTGAGTGTGTCATGGAAAGAGGGCTGGCTTCTCCGCTTTTGGATGGTCTCATTCCCCAGCCCTGGGAGCTAGCTGACCAGCGGATGTGGCGGTGGCATTTGGATGTGTGTGGGGCCAGGAGGCAAGAGCTATCCTTCAGGGAGAGTCCTTCTGTACGCTTTTGATTTGCTGGGAGAAGAAAGGAGCTTTGGGCAGGCATGGGCCTAGCTGCTCTGTGAATGGAGCTCTTGAATTAACATTGTGGAGTTTCCTAAAGCTGCTAATCGGATTAGCTGTGTAGTGAAGGAAGTACTTAGCGGGAGACACACACACAAGCACACACACTTTCCAACCCTCTTGCTTCTCTTCTGTATGCCTGGCAGGACCTGGTTGCCCTGTTTCTGAGTCTGAGTTTCCTCTTAACAACACAAGCTGGGCAGAAGCCTGTGTGGTCAACAGGCTGCATTTTTTGTCTGTTTGTTTGTTTGTTTGTTTGTTTGTTTCTTCTTTCCCCGAAGGGCTGAGGAGGCTTGAACATTTCCGTCTTTGCAAATGTACTTTGAGAGAAAGTTCTGTCTTGCGGTTATCTCTGTTGGGATAATGGATCTGAGTTCTTGATCTCTATAATAAGAACTCTGAAAGGGGAAGCAGTTTTAATTACTTATTGGCACTGATGGAAACTGATGTTTCCTGCCGTGTCCATTCTGAGCCACTGGGCTGTGTCCATCCCCATTGAAGAGGCCAAGCTAGCCTCCTCTTACTTCCTTAGCTCCTGCCATCTGTGCAGAGCATCTGCAGAACCCCAGAAGTTTGGCTTCTGGGCTCAAAGTAAATAAATGAGCAGAGGTGAGTCTAAGACATAGCAGCTTGTATCCTCTCTCTGGGTGTCATCTTTGAGTCATAAAGTCTTCACCCATCATCCCTTTGGCTTCTAGATTGCTACTCCTGATCCTGACCACAACCTGGGGTGGCAGAGGGTACCCTCATTTACCATGTTGCCATTGTAATAGAAAAGCCAGTGGAACCATATCCTCATTTATTTCAAGACCATTTAAACTCTGATGTTTCAAACTACAGGAGAGCTGTGACAAAAGACAGGCATCAGAGACTACTGTGTACCTGAGAGGCATGTAGGTATCTGAATCAGATACTCTAATTCAGGGTTTCTGGCCTATGTTTTCCAGGAAGGGAGGATCTGAAAACAGACTCGGTATATATGTGTTCTCTAACACATTTTTAACCTCAGAGTCCTTGAGGGAATTAGAGGATGGAGTGATTTTAAGCAGGTGACCCATAGACAGACTATGAGTTGTGAATATCCACACCCATGGTGAGACATTCTCCAGCCTATTTACACGAGTTCTGCATTTTACCAATTCTTTTCATTGAGGTGGGAGGGCCCCTAGATAACACAGGTCCAGGTGAAAGGTGGGTAAGTGGGTGATTCCTGTGGTGTTCTGTGGAGGATCCACGTCCTAAGTATAGGAATGCTGGTCTGACCTCTTGCTAGGGCAGTGCCCAGGATTCAGATCTGTCTGCTCACACACAAGAAACTGCCAGGTGCCATCTTGGACACATCTGGCTGTTGGAGATCTGTGTTGCTGGTACCTCTGGCTTGGGAAGCTAGAGAGGGTCAGAGGGCTTAGGGAACTTTTCTCATCCACATCCCTCCCACTGGTTCCTTAGGAGCTGGGTGGGGAGGGGATGAATAACAGGTTTGGTGACTTTTATTTTTACAATATGTTGCACTTGACATATTGACTTTTAGGGGAGTCTGATGAACATCAATGAATAGTTCTCTGAGAAAAAGGCACGCACGCGCGCACACACACACACACACACACACACACACACACAAACGTTTGTTTGGAATTTCAAGGAGTTTAAACACTATTGATCTTTAAGTTGTAAGATTGTGGCCTGCATCCTTCCATTTCTGGGTGCTTTCGTACCCTTGAAGCTGTTCACTTGGGCTCTGACCTTGTGGATTTGTGCTGTGGATGGGTGTTCATAAGAGCTGGGCAGGCTCAAGTTTGCATCCCTGGCTCTGTATTGATTAGCTGTGGCTTTAGACTAACTCATTTCCTATTTATTAGATGGGACACTTAATGTGTCATCGTCTGTACTCCAATTCTTACCTCATGGGAGAATCAAGTAAGTGTAGTTAGTGGAGACATTATCCCAGAGTGTCACAAAAACCCTGTAGTATCCCCTTCAGTTGACATTTTGCTGTTTTCTTATCTCCTAGTCTTTCTGGTCCTTATCTGTGTCCCAGACCTTGGGCTTCCCAGGAATTCCTTGCAATGCCCTGCCATGACTCAGTGTGAACACTAGAGTCAGGTCCATAGCAACACGTGTGGGCAGGTTCTTGGATTTGGTCCAACTAACATGTAGGAAATCTGTTAGCCCCCAAGATAATGATGTCTCTTGTTATCTCAGGTTGAATTTTAAGGTCTATACTTTATTGCTTCTAGAGACAGCCTCAAGTGTTGTCCCCAATCTGTCCCCTTGAGCTGCTAAACGCTCAGTCCCTCCATTACCATCCTCAAAGATGTGAGTTCTGCAGGCATGTGGGAGAGCCCTTCTCATCCTGCACACAATTCTTGCTTCCAGTCAGCATCCTCTTGTGTTTAGCTTACGTCTTTCCATTGTCGGACCTCAACAGTACTGACTCATTTAGTTTGGTCTTGACCTTCCTTAGTGCCAGTATCAGGCTGGGTGTATAAATGATGCCACTTGTGGACTATAGATTCTATACACTGATTGAACCCAACCAGGGTCTCAGAACTGCATAGTGGCCTTCCTGGCTCGCCCCAACCTCCCCCCCCTTCCACAGAGGCCATTAGGGTTAGGCTTTTATGCTTGACTGTGTGTGCTGTCTAAAGGCCCTAGGAGTAAGTACGAGTTCAGAGAATGGACTCACCCTCGGAATGGTAGTCTAGGGCTGGGCAGATCCACGATACCTTCATGGACTATCTGAAAATGATGCCCATTAGTCACATGGGCAGCAGCTTATCTCACTGGTCCCTTCCTACAGATGGAAAACATGGTCCTCAGGACATCTCTGAGACAGAGAGAGCATCTAAGTTTCTACCCATGGCTTCAGCCTTTCCTCTCATGGTCAGCCTGCTCTCCCAGGAGACTTCTCTTGGAGTTCCACAGCATGGAACTTGATCTTCATGTGCTGTCCTCCACACCCTGCCCTGGGCGCTGTCACGCAGCTCTGCTGTCTCTCTGATGTCATGGTTCACATTGCTCTCCCTTTCCTCCCGTCTTTCATATAAGGAATACTCACTGGGGAGGCCTCTGTACTCAGTACCAAGACACAGCTGTGACCATGCTTTTTCCACCACGAAGTGAGCTGAAGTGACAAGTGATTGACAAGTGATTGTCAGAAGCTTCCCTTACCATAGCTGCCACTCACCTCCCCTAAGACTGCTTTCCAGGCAGGGATAAGTGTGGGCCCAGCCTGGGAGTACAGGGACCCAGGCAGGCAGGACTAGGAAGACCCTTAGTAGACTTTCTAGTTCCATGCTGGTAGCTGTAAAGAACAGGGCAGGTCAGACCCTGGTCCTTATGGAAAGTGGGGGTTGGAGAGATCATAGGAAAGTGCTAGCCCAAGAGAATATGACAGGGACAAGAGTCAAAACTAAAGCAAAAGTCCACAAATCAAAATCAGGGGTTGAGGTAAGAGCTACTCCTAAAGCCCCTAATGAGGTCAGAATACCCCAGAGCCTGTACTGAGCTGGGGCTGGTGGTCAGCAGGCACAGGGACCGGAACTCCAGCATTAGAACCACCGAGGCTTGGCCTTGTCTCTACCCAGGAAGTCTTTTATTTGGTGAGATGGTTTGAAATGATAAAGAGGCATTTGATAAAGTGCACATCTGCTCTCTGCAAAGGAAGGAAGGAAGGATGCAACATAAGGATTCTATCATCTCTTCCTCTGGGGCCTCAGTCAAGGCTGACTTACACCTTGGACAGCAGCCAGCGCTCACTGAGAATTTCAAGTTTTGGGGAAAGCAAGCTCACCTCACTGGAGCCTCAGTGGGTGCTGAGCCACGCAGGCAGGTACTCTCAATCTATCCAGGGAGTCGCTGCTATCAAGGGCCATGAGTCTTGGCGTTTGAATCAGAAGCAGAAGATTAGCTTGTGACGCTGTGACAAGCAAGTTGGTAATGACTGACAGTCTAGTCAACCTGTTTCCCAGGTGTGAGATACAGAATCCACTCAAGGTAGCTCTGAAGAAAGAGTTTGTTCTGAGAAGATATGGATGGTTGATTAATAATCAATGGATGATAGATATATGAGGGATAGAGAGATGGCTCAGTGAATAAAATTCTTGCTGTGTCAACACGAGGACCTGAGTTCAGATTCCCCAGAATGCACATGGAACCAGGAGTGGTCGTGTACATCTGTCATCCCAGAACTTCTACTGTGAGAAGGGGGGGAGTGAGGAAGTGTGGGGGATGGGTCAGGACAATCCCCTGAGGATCACTGGAAAGCTAGCCTAGAATATGCAGCAGTGACCAACCAAGAGACTTGTCTCAAATAAGCTGGAAGGAGATGACCTACAGCAGAGGTTGTCCTCTGACCTCTACAGATGTGCTGGGACATGTAAGTGTCTTCATTCACACGCATATGCTACTCATATACATAATCATATATACACTTTATATGCACCCATGATGCAAATGCATACACAGAAGATAAGAGACAATTAATAGGTAATCAATAGGTGGGAGAGGGAAAAGGGAAAGGGAGAGAGGGAAGGGCTTGAGTGGTTGAAACAGAGGAATAAGGCTGATTTCATTTTTGAGGGACCTCAAATGCCCTTTGTCCTTGCACTTGCTCGGATATGGCCACCACATGAAACTTAAGTGTCTCCTACCATGGAACCTACCTGTGTAGGGGTTCTGTGAAACTGCTGAAATTTATGGGTGTTACCAAGATAATTACAGAAAGACTCGGTGTAGGCTGACAACAGGGCTGGGGACTTAGATATAGATACTGAAAACGGTGTGGTCCCATGTCTGTGGGCTAAACCAATGGATGCAGCAGTCTCTGGGGTTGGAGGAGGAAACAGGGACCCCCCTGCAGAGGCTTATCTTCCTTTGGGGTTAACCTGTCCTTTAGGGCCAAGCCTCAACATCCAGCCTAATGGGATATCAGTTGCATTGTCATTTTCCATGGAAAAATATGAGTTCCCATCAGCCATCTTAACACATTGAGTTTGGAACCATCATTCAGGAGAGTTGTTTCATGTGACTTTGAGCATCGGAAAGATTGTGCCTCAAACACTATTATTTGGTTTTCCTTAGTCTGATTCTATCTTTCCTCTCCTTTAACTGTGGATGTGCTTTGTTTGTACTGATGGTATTCTTAATTTAAGTAGTAGCAGATTTCTAAAGCATTATAAAATGAAATGACCCCGCTAAAGGTACTTTATTAATGTAGTCCCCTAATAGATATGCCCAGATCAGTGGACTAGCTAGGAAAAAAATTCTCTCTGACCAAAAAGAATGCTAATGTAAGTCCTTTTTGTAAAAATGAAGGATTATTCCTTATTTTTTTTGTTTGGTTTTGTATAGAGTCTAACTGTGTAGCTAGACTGGTCTCTAACTTGCCATCCCCCTGACTCAGTACTAGGATTCCAGGTACCACCATGCTCTGCCTTTCTGAAACTTTCTCAGTTGGTATTTCTTGTCTCACTTCAGTGTGGTCCTGGGAGTCTGAGTCTTTGTCTCTGCCTCTCTCAAGTTAGTTGGTCCTTGTGACCAGTGGAAACTGCCCACTGGGGTACATACACCTGCTGATCTAGCGTGTTCTTCTGGGCACAATGACAAGCGAAACAAGCTTTTGACAAAATCAGTGTCACAACCTTGGAGTTCCCTGTGACAGAGCAGGCTTCAAGGACAGCTGAGGTTTTTATCTGCGTAATGGTTAGATAGACTTCTCCTGAGAGCCAGGAATTGGGGGGTTTTGTTGCTGTTTTGATTTGATTTTTGTTTTTTGTTTGTTTTGTTTTTTGTTGTTACTGTTTTTATTCTGGTAAGCTTCTTGAACACTGTGAGGACTGGACATGTGGCTTCTGCTGCTCATGGTGCAGACTAGGTCACAGTAATATCTTTGGTTTGCCTTCATCTGATGCTTTGTGGAACTTCAGAACAATCTGTTTAAATTTCATCCAGTAGAGCACCTTATAAAAACTTCCCAGAGGGCTCCCAGAGGTCAGGAGCATGTGACTGTGGGATAGCTTTGTTCCTTCTTAGAAAACTACATCAATGAGCTAGACAGAAAAGCCAAAGAAAGCCCAGACTGCTTCTCACAAAGGGACAGGAACTAACCTCCTGAGATTGAGTGATCTGGGACACTGCTTTGGGTTGTGACTGGGTCTGCTGGTGTGAGTCTGGGATGAGGCTTTCGGCCCGCTTACTCCAGGACGATGCTCTGGATGACGTGGACCAATCTCTGGTTTTTAAAGGACTCCCTATACCAAGGTTGGTACGCCATCATTTCCGTGGTTTCCAAGGAGATCCAGAGAGAAGATGATAACATTGCTGTCAGGCAGTCACACAATGATCTGGCCATCTTGTCTTTCTAGTCCTCTTTAAGATGCTTGCTTGACTACAGATATCCGGGAGATTTGCTTCTATGCCCTGTGCTCTCCAACACCCTTTCATTCCCAGGCCTCAGTGATGATAGCCCAGGGCCTTGCTTCCGGGCTGTCCTTAACATTGCCTACAGGCATGACTGTCCCCTCCACCCTCCAGCCCAGAGGTCCCAAGCTGTCAGCCCCCCAGCCAAATCTGGTCTGCAGATGTGTGTTGTTTGTTCTGTAGTGCTTACATTTTTAAAATTTACTGCCAACATTTGAAAATCAGATTTCTCATGGAAACCCGGAGCTCTGGCTTGTCTTGTAGAGCTGGAAGATACAGTCACACCAGCCCAGAGGCCACATGGCAACAATCAGTGGGTTGCGTAATGGGACTGAACTCAGCAGGGCCAGGTTCTCTGCGAGTTGCCACAGTCCCATCATTTCAGAGTCCTCTTTTGACACCTGTGTCACCGGCCAGGTCCCTGGCCTTACTCAGTTGAGCTTGCACAGTGACCCAGCAAGGAAGAGGCACAATCTTGGGCCCTAATACAAGTCCTATAATGCTGGTCAAGGTCCCTTCTCTCTTCTTCCTTAAGATACGCTCCTAGAACTTCAGGTATTACCTGGATGGCTGAGAAAAGGTCTTAATCTGGGGCCTCTTTACTTCCTTCTGTTGATTATTCAGTCTTGGGCACCTGCTGGTAATATAGCATGCTACCTCCTGAGCTCCGGATGACAATAGGGGCACAGGAAATGCAGGTGGAGAAGACACATTCAGTAGTTTGCCTGAAGGGCTTGTGGCCCTGCATACAAGTTGGCATCAGACTAGGCTCTTCTTGTCTCAGTGAATCCATGGGAAAGTGACTGTGAGTATACATCAATGTCTCTGCAACACTTCTCCGACATGCCAGTACCCAGAGCATCACTTATGGTAACCTCTACCTTCTGATGTCCCCGTCTCTGTTTCTCTCCTTCTCTGTCTGTCTTTCTGCCTGCCTGTCTGCCTGTCTGCCTCTCTCTTGTGTGCATGCGCACTATGTAGTCTAGGATGGTCTTGAGAAGCTCCTGGCTAAGAGATGGCTTCGGTCTGTTTTCTTTCTCGAATTCTTTGCTTTCCCGAACTCTTGCTACTCTTTCTGTGATTTAGCACGTGGAACTTGCCCTTTGAGATGTCTGCAATCTTTATTGGGCATCTCTGCAAAGAGCATGGGATAAAATTTTCTACAGCTTTTCCTGAAGCTCTGGCTGGGCAGTAGGACGTCCTAGTCCCTGTCTGTTCATAGTCCTTTCTGCTCCTCCAAGTTCAAGCTCACGGTTCAGTTTAGTATTTAATCCCAGCCAGTATGCGCATTGGCTTGGGTGTATATTTGTTTGCATTCTGTCCGTGCAGGAACATTTTCTATTTCTGTATTTAAACATGCATTATGGATGTGTCTTCACTTGAAAGCAGACAGTATAGATGTTACAGGACAAGACTGGGCACTGCCCATAGGCTGATGTTTCAGCATCTATCTCCCGGGAAACTTTACTCATTGGATATATTATCTAGTGGCCATTGGCTGACCACTCTAGGTGGCCTGTGCATGTGAGCAGTATATCATATCCACTACTGTTACCACCATGCAGGTGCAGGACAGCCTGAGCTGTCACGCTCTAGAAGCTTCTGTTGAGAAGGTGTCCGTCTGGCCCGTTCCCTGTTCCCACCACACAGCTCTGAGCTCCCCCAGCTCCCAAGAGAGTGATCAGGATCTTCTCTTCCTTCCTTTGGGGCTTCTGTGTTCTTATGTTTTCTAATTGCCTCCTGTCCCCCGGGTCAGCTCCCACAGGGTGGGTAGCTGTATTCTATGTATCGCTTTTAGATCATTTGGAGTCTCTGTGCTTCTTGCTGGTGATTTGGCCATTTAATGTGGTACCCAGTCATGGTACTGAAGGTCTGCCAACATCTCCTGGTCCCAAGAAGGTTGCAATGGGCCTTGTAGAGGTACTCAGGCGAGGCACTAAGGACCAAGTTACACAATCACTAGCTGAGAAGTCAGTGATGGTGAATGTGTACGAAATAGTAAATAAAGTATCTCTGAGCAGAAACACACACGGGATTACAGTCACTAGTGGTTGAAAACTCAAACAGGATAGCACAAAAAATACTTCGTGCTGTGTTATATGTAGCTGGCAGTGACATGCTATGCACAAGACAGTCTTTCACTTCCCTAGGAATTGGACTAAGGACTCACTACCTTAGCACTCACAGCCATGCTAAGGAACATCATTGCTAGTGATGAAGGTGGACTAGATCTTCTTTCTGAAGACCAAGCAGCACCTAACAACACATTCCACGTTGCCCCGATGTTCCCTCCTCGTCTGCTAGACCACCAAGGAGAAATGAGGCAGGGGCTGAACTCAAGCACTCGCTGATGTCCAAGCAGCAGCTGGTGTCTGTAGACCATGCCTCACTGAGCCTCGCTTTCAGCTAACCTGGGGTGGGGGGTTGGAAGGGGACAAGGATGCTTTTGCCCCAGATGCATTGTTGTGATGACACGTGTAAATAGTGCTCAATCTGATCCAGTCTACTTGAGCTGGACGCATTTGTATGCTTGTATGTTTGTGTATGTGTATGGTTTATCTGTGTGGGTATGTATATATGCATGTGTTTTCATGTTTGTATATGCACCACCATGCGTGTACAGGTACCCACAGAGACCAGGGCGTTGGATCCTCTTGAACTGGAGCTACAGGTTATCGGGAGCTGCTTGGCATGGTTGCTTGGAACTGAACATTGGTCTTCCACAAGAGCAACAAGTGGCCTTAGCCACTGAGATGGCTTTCAGGTGTGTCCAGGGGCACACACTTGCTGAGCATGTGCTGTAACTACAATGTGGTTGGAGGGACCCAAGCTGTTCTCTTGGTCCTCAAGGGGTAGGACAGCTTTGTAGGAATGGCACACTGACAACTTACTCACAGAGAATTGTTTCATAGGCCAGGGAGGAGGACACCATCAGTGGATAGGAACACTTGATTTGTAAGTCCAAGGACCTGAGTTTTAATCCCCAGTACCCACATAAACAACCTGGTATGAGGACACAGGTAGATTCCAAGAGTTTGCTGATCATCCAGCCTGGTCAAAATGTTAAGCTCTAGTTCAATCAGAGACCCTGTTTCAAGGCAACAAGGCAGAGAGGGACAGAGGAGACACTTGATGTCTTTCTCTGACCTCCATGAGCTCAAACATAGGAGTGCATACCCCCATACTTACATATGTGAGGTACTACGGAAGCTTGTTAAGTTGTGGTTGGGCAATTGAGTGTAGAACCATGAATGGAGCATATAGAAGGGACATGACTTCCTGAAAGAGGATAAGGTGGGGGCACTGGGGAGTTTTGATTGGATGTGCAGTGGGGATGACATCACAGGAGAAAGCAAGCCCAAACACACTCACGGTGGAGGGAACTGGACTGTGAGATGGAACATCCCAGGAAGCATGGTTCAGGGTGGATAGCTGCAGGCATGAGGATGGAGAGGTGAGTTGGATAGTGGGTGGGATCAGACTGGTCTAAGGCTACCCCACTCCTGTAGCAATGCCTGGATAGTCTGAATCCTTCCCTTCCTCTTCCCATTTCAACCTGCTTTTCCTTCAGGCTCAACCAGTCCTTCTTAGGAAGCCTGTGGATGCTCACACATCTTCCAGCAATGCCTGCTTTAGCCTTGTGTGTTCTCAGTGTGCTGTGATTCCCTACTGCTCTCTTCCTGTCTTCCTGTCATTCATGAGATCCTAAGACTAATCTCCTCACTGCTGTCACCCTAGCCAGTCCTTGCTTCATAAATAACTCTCAGAAGCCTCCAGAAGTCAATATAAAGAACATCTTCCCAGCAAAGGACCATGAAGAAGTAGCAGTTTCCCTCTGGGGTTTCACAGAACCCAAACTGAAGAGTCATTTCTGTGAGGGAGAATGCACATTCATTTCCTCTGTCCTGCTTTCTTCCCACATTCGTTTTGCTCCATCTCAGTGAAACTACACCACCATCTCACACCCGGGGGATCAAGGCTAGCATTCTATCTGTGCATGCGGGACAGCCTTGGCTTAGGGCAAGCTAGGGTGAGTCGGGGCTGCGGGGCTGTTTGGGAAGAGCCTCTTTTGGAGGAGACAGAAGGTGGTCCCAGCAAGGTTGTAGTCTGAGTGTAGTCATAAAGATTAAGAGGTTGAGGCCTCCTGAGGCAACCTGAAAGATGACAGTGAGGCTACATCCCATACATCTTCCTGCTATGGATACATGAGATGTTAGGTCCTCTAAAAACCATTCCATGAACAAGAAAACAGCCTGGGAGATTAAGCATCTACCAAAGATCACTTAGGTCCAACCCTCTGCTGAATAACTGGATATTCCATTCTGTGCCTGCATCTTCTCCTGCCAGACCCTCCCTTTCCTGAGTCTTAAACCCCTTCTTGTCTTCCAATGCCATCCTTAGGAAGTTCTCCTGGACTTCCAGGTTGGGAGCCAGAGGTCCTTCCCCAGGTTACTCTTCTGTCTGCTCCCCAGCTGTGTCTCTCGCACACCAGGAACTGGACAATTGCGTTGCAGAACTGGCTGGAATCAAAGCAAGAGGTGGCTCCTGGCAATGGTGGGCGTGCCTTGCACAGGTCTGGAGGAGTTCTAGGGTGGTTCTGATCTCAAATGAGAGTGAAGAACCTTTCTCATACCCAGAGGGGACCATTCTCTCTTCCTGAGGAAGGACTGTCTTCATGGCTGCCTAGCCTGATCCCTGGTTTGGAGACTGAGAGTTCTGGCTGAGGCAACTATGTTCAGGCAGCCCCTGGTAGGATCCCCTGAGAAGGCAGAGAGGAGTGGACAACTTCTCTTGAGTCTTGGGTTCCATTTCTCACCTGCTTTTATTCCCCCTGCTCTCCTCCTTCTGTCCCCCTTCTTTGGAGGCCTGCCTCTGTCACATGGGGTCTTCACATCTCACAGGATTAACAAGGCTCCCTGGAGCCTCCAGAACCCGCTCTGAGATTCACCCAAGGAACACTTGTTGTGAGCATGACCGGTTATCTTCCAGCTGACCAGGGAGCAGAGATTTTCCAATCTCTTTCACTGGGACACTGGCTATTCATGATCAAGGTTGGCATCTCTAGTCCGTGGGTACAAAGGCCACCAGGAGAAGCAGGTGGCACTAGGACTGCCCTCCGGGTTCCTGCTGTGTGCCTTCAGGTAACATTAAGGTGCTTGAAGTCTCAGTTTTCAGTTAAGTGAAAGTTAGCAATAATGCCTACCTCATACAACCATGCCAAGAAGCAAATGAGAAAACACATAGTACTTAGCACACAGGAGCTTGGTACTCAGGCAAGTACCTAAAAGACCCCAACATGAGTCTATGAGTGCTAGGCTACAGTTTAAGAACCACAGAGAGAATCATGACCATTCGGTGCCATTCTTCCAGGGGTAACAGGATAAATAGACAGAACTTGGCCTCTGGGATCTTTCCTTAAGGCCTGCCTTTCCCTTTTGTTACCTGTATCTGTGTAACCTAAACATGGTTATAGACAAGCACCGTATGAAGGGGTCTTAAAGAGATACGATCCCAGTCGCAGTGACAGGCTTTTGTTTCAATGACTGTTGGTTCCCGCAAGACTTTCTCAGTCTGAACTTGAATTCGTTAACTGTTAAGGAGAACGTGAACTTTTATCTTGGCTTGTGATGCTGGTATGAAATGCTCTGCCCAGGTGGTCGGCTGTTCCATCCATTTCTACTCCTTCAGACTTCAAGAAGAGATGGAGAGTCAATGATACCAATGATGGTGGTTTCGTCGAGTGCTGGGGCTGAGGTTTGTCAGTAGAGCACTTGCCTAACATGCACAAAGCCCTGGGTTTGTCTCTAGCACCTCATCCCAAGTTATAGGAGCTGAATCAGTGAGTGCTGGCTGTGTGCCAGGTGTCATTCTGTGCACTGTGTGTATTCTCTCTCTCTCTCTCTCTCTCTCTCTCTCTCTCTCTCTCTCTCTCCCTCCCTCCCTCCCTCCCTCTCTCCCTCTCCCTCTCTTCTTCCCTCCCTCCTTCTGTCCCACTCTCTCCCTCCCTCTGTCCCTCTCTCTCTCTTTCCCTTCCACTCCCTCTCTCTCTTTCCCTCTCTCCCTCCCTCTCCCCCCTCTCAATTTACCTAACAACCCTGCAAGGAAAGATAGTTTTTGTACACTAAAAGATAGTAGATGCAGCCAAGAAGGCAAGGCCTGGCTGGGTATGATCGAAGTGGGCTGGGTAGACAAAGGTACAAAGCAGCCTGGGGGCAGGAGGAATCTGGCAGTGGGAAGCCTAAGCAAAGGGTCTGTGTTAACTCATCCTCCAGTAAGGGAACAGACACAGGCAGATACAGCAGTCAAGGAGAATGGAAACCTAATACCAAGCAAAATGGTGACTCCAGCCTGGGATCCCGGCTCTTAGGGGAGTGGTGGAGAGAGGATCGGAATCACAAGTTTGAGGCCAGCCTGGGCTATGTAGTGCATTCCATTTAAGCCTGGATTACAGAGTGTTGTCCTCTCTCTATATCCTTTCCCATGATCCTCTGCCTAGGGACAGGATCAAATTCTATCAACCTATGCTGTAACACAAATATTCTGTCTGTGAACTTAGAAAAAGCGGGTCGGGTCTTAAAAAGCCTGAGAGGGTGCTGACAGTTTCTCTCTGGATCCCACCAGTGAGATGCCTGCCCACCAAGGTGTGGACTCTTTGTTTCTTCCAGTGGTGAGAAAGAAAAGTGGGGTGGGGTGGGGTGGGGTAGAGGGGATGGGGGGTGGTCTATGGCTTTCCCATCTGCATAAACACAACCATGTTTCTTTCCCACCCAGAAAGTTTCCTTGGCAACTTGTGTGTGTCTGTGTGTGTGTGTGTGTGTGTAAGCATACTTGTACTTACATATGTGTGTAGAAGTGAAGAAAACATGTTTTTTGGCAAATATCCATTGGAATGGAGTTCTTTAAAATAATTATTTCTCTATTATAAAAGCATCATGGAGGATAAAATTTAGAAGTTACAGGAAGCATATAAGAATGTAAAGCCTGCTTCTCAATCCCCAGGCAAAGAGCTCCACGATGGTCCATGAGGCCTTTGCCAGTCATGGTTGTCCCATGTATTTTGGGCTTTTTATGAGGCTATGCTGTGTTCTATCTGAGTTATACCGGGGCATTATTTCTTAACCTGTTGGTTTGTGGTTTTTATGTTGCCTTTTAAAATCTTACAGTATTATGGTTTTCTATTTGGTGAACAGCTAAAATAGTTTAAAAGGAACAATTTGTAAATTGTTCCACTGTATCAGAGTTGGTCTTAGCACTCCCCTAGTGTGGGTAGAGATGCTACCGACTATTTTCAAGGTTGAGATGAATGACCCCTGTCCTCCTGCAGATGCATTTCTCAGTGAAGACACCTTGAAGACACAGCATTGCCTGTGTTAGAAGAAGCTGATATATCTTAGAAAATTACAGAATGCTACTGGTTTATGTTTCTCTTCCACCGGAACTGTAGCAGAATTCCTGTCATTATTCCCTCGCCAGGATTAAATCATTTCATTGACAAAATCTGGCAATGATCTTTTAACTCATTTTCCCTTTCCCTTCTGTAGCATTTGGGATTTGAAAGCTCCTTGGCACAGGCTCCCTCAAGATCACACATTGATTACCATAGTGACCGGCTTGTTTGTTCTTGGATCGACCTTTTAAAGGGGCTTTGCCTTTTCCCCTAGCGAATTATTAAAGCCCCAGTGGAGCAGTTGTGTTTTTGCTAGTTTCTGGGGGAGGTGTCCACTCACTGGGCCTTGTCTGGGCATGGCAACTTAGGCACACCTATCCAGGTGAGGGACAAAGGCATGGAGTACGGTGTTGCTTCTGGACTCTGATGGGCCAACCTTGGAATAGGAATGCAAATCCAACTACTAACTGCCTGGTTCGCAGATTACAAACCTCGGTTCTCTCTTATATAAAATGGGAACCCTTCGTCGGAGGGTTGCTATGTGTTAAATGGACCACTAGCCAAGGTGATGAGATGTCCCCAGATAATCCCTCTCAGTGCTATGCCTGACAGGGTTAGGCTGAGCTCCAATTCCAACCACAGATCCTCTGTCTTTCTTGGGACCTTGACTTGAAGTTTGGTTTTCTTTGTGACTCTGCACACAGGGACTTGAAGTTTGGGTTTCTTTGTGACTCTGCACACAGGGACTTGAAGTTTGGGTTTCTTTGTGACTCCACACACAGGTGACTCCCTCTCTTATATCCCAGCTCACAACCACTTACCATCTTTCACAAAATTTGCTTACAGTTTTTCCAAAGTTCTTAATTCCTCCCTGAAAAAAAATGAGCTTATTGTTTATGCTAATCCATTAGAATTCAGACACCATGAAGGCAGGCTCCATGGGCCTGAACCTGCATGAAGGCAGGCTCC
>NW_021604568.1:958280-998868 GCF_004785775.1 Grammomys surdaster | reverse complement strand
GCAGGCTCCATGGGCATGAACCTGCATGAAGGCAGGCTCCATGGGCAGGAGCCTGCACCATTTTGCTGCCCAGGGCAGGTGCTCAACCAGAATGTTTTGAAGTGAATGGGCTGCTGGCAAACTGGGTTTTAGGATCTTGTGCTTGGCTTTTCTTTAAATTCTTCTTCTTCTTTGATTGATTCAAAGGCATTTTCTGCTATAATTATCTATTAAGGACACCCTAAAACAATCTGCAGTTAAGAACAGTAGCTACTGTGTTTAAGAAAATGAGGGATCAAGTAATGTTATGCTTTAAGAATGAAAAATAGAAGGAATAATTAAAGTTTTGTTTATGCATTTCCATATAATGAATATTCATAGTCACTATTATTCAAACGGGCAATATTGATTTATGAAACAAGGTCCCCTTGGGGTTTGAAGGAGCCTGTCTCTTCCTGCCTGGATATCTTGGATGTGTATCGTTGATATTTCATTAATTATGCTGAGATGAAGGGGCGTTGTGTGTACACCAGTGTCTATGCATGCAGTGTTGATGCATGTAATTAAGGCATTTTTTGTTGGGAGCGGAAGAAAATTGGACTTTCCCAAAGAAAAGCAGCCTGCTCCCAAAGTTGCTAACAGATTGCTTCTTAATTGAACTTGGGAGGTGAATTATATGGTGAATTAGAAAAAAGAACAACTTGGAATTCAGTGAATTGCTCCATAAAGGAAACTGTGGGATTGGATTGCAGATGCTGGTTAGAGACATTTTAGCCTGGCCTCATGCATCACGGGCCGCTGACCTCCACTGTGTTTCAGAGAGAGTTTGGACTGGCCAAGCTCTCCTTTCAAGGCCTGGAGGGCTTTCTTTCCCAGAGACCAGCTGTAAGCCTGGGTTTCTTATGCAAAGGAGACAGTTTGAATAAACCCCTGTGACTAATGAAATTTACAAGGCTTTGCATATTGTTACACTGAAGAGATAATTAAACAACTGCCAAATGTATGAGATATGTTAGTATGTATGTGCATACATACCTGTGCATATGTATGTGCCTGTGTGTGTGTATAGACATGTGTACACATATACATGTGGACTTTTTTTGTCTTGCAGCCAATTCCTTAGGAAGAATATAGTCCTGTACTATGAATGAATCCAGTTGCCCAAATATGGTTGTTTGTTTGGTGTGTGTGTGTGTGTGTATGTGTGTATACAGGTTTGTTCATGTGGAGGCCAGAGGACAGTCTCAGGTGTGATTCCTCCAACACTGTCTGCCTTTCCTTCAGAGACAAAGTCTCTCTGACATGCTCAGAGCTTGCTAAGTAGGTTAGGTTGGCTGGCCAGTGAGCTCCCAGGATCTCCCATCTCAGCCCCTTGAATGCTGGGCTAAGTTTGTCAGCATGGTTCCTCACATGGGTTCTGTGGTGAAACTCAGGTCCTGCTGCTTGCAAGATAAGCAAACACCTTGCTGATTGACCCTGGCCCAGTTCCAGTCTTTCGTCTCGTCTACAGAACTTACATCTGTAGTCTCAGCCTGAGCCACATCTGTCAAGGAATAGTTGCTGTCATTTTAGGGGTAACACGGCTTCTTCTGGGGTTGTGTGAGTCTAATCCCAACACTACATCTCCAGTTCCTAGTGAGATTGTAAGGAAAGGCCTCAGTTGTTAAGACGATCATACAAGGTTAGCCAGGCTTGTAACAGCTGGAATTATAAGCACATCCTGGCTGCTGTGATCAATCCTGATTGAATCTTCAGATCACCTGGGAAGCTTTTCAAAGTCTCCATGTCCAGGAATGCCCCAGGTTGATTACAGCAGAGCTTCTGAGGGTAGGCATGGGGATAGGAGGCAGGCTTCAGTATGTCTAAAAGATTTCCCAGGTCATTCTAAATTGTGGCCATTGTTGAGAGGCATTATTCAGTAGCTGCCTCCCTCTCTCTAGTAAAGCTGAGAAACACATTTCCCCCACAACATTAAACTGAGCTGTATTTAATGATTGGTGTCATCCTTTGAAACACCATTAAGCTGCCTCTAGTGTTTTGCTCCCTGGACCATCCATCTTTTGTGTAACTAGGTGCCTGCCTCGTGGCAGATTCTGAGTATTAGGACTGGTGTGTGTGTGTATGTGTGTGTGTGTGTGTGTGTCCTTTCCTTTATGTTACTAAATCTAGAAAGTTACTAAGAGGGTTCTGCTGAACACAAAACCATGTCAAGCATGTGTAGTGAGAAAGGGTAGTGGGCTGAGGAAGCTCAGAGGTGGTAGGCTTACAGCTGGGAAGAGCTGGGGTGCCAGCCTGCAGTGTCCCAGAGGAAGTGAGGTCCAGCTAGAGAGTGGGAAACCAGTAAGATGTAGCCAGGCCCAAGAGGAGGACAAGCTTTAAGAAGATGTTTAAATATGTAAGGTGGTCCACATTTGTAATTCCAGTAACTTAGAAGGCAGAGGCAGGAGGATTTTGAGTTTAAGGCCAGCCTAGTCGGCATAATAAGGTCCTATTTCAACAAAAATAAAGGAGGATAATGGGAAATAGAAATCCACTTCCTACAGCTTAGGGTGGCTCAGTTAGTGGAAGTAGAGGCAAGAGGTGAGGCAGAGGAGCCTCAGAGGGCCAGGCCAGTAAAGGTCTCAGCCATGCGCAGAGCAGAACACATCCCAAAGGCAGTGGGATGCTTTGTGTCCAGAAAGGGCAAGGCTGGTCAACTTATGAACTCTAGGTGGATCCCAGACAGAGCAGGAAGCCTGGGCCTGGTATCTTCAGAGGATGAGATCAGAGAAGGGACTGTGCTCTTTGTGGTTTGGTGATAGGTGTTTTGTTTTGTTTTTGTCTTTTGAGACAGGAGCTCTTGTAGCTCAGACCGGCCTTGAGTTTGCTACATGGTCATGAACTCCTGATCCTCTGTCCCTAGGCTGGGATGACAGACATGTGCTTCCATTCAAAGCTGGTATTTGTGTTCTTAACTGCCACAGCTCTGTCAGCTAATGTCAGGCATCCTCTCACAGATTGTCAGGACAAGGCTCTGGGCTCTGTGGAGTTGCCTATACCTCTGAGTGTAGGCAACAGAGTAAGCTGTTCTTGCTCTGATGGGGAGTCTGAGGGGCACAAGGACTTTCTGTGACTGACACCACGGTGCCCTCAAGGCAGTTACCTCTTGGTGTGTGTTCCCTGGTCCTTCCTTGGGTGTCTATGAGGCTGGAACCCCCGTGCATTCTTAGCTTGTGGCTAACACCTTGGCACTTTAGTTAAAAGATTCTTTCAGTCATACTTACTTGTGTCTGTCCCATCTCCAAAGCTTTTCACCTGTTCTAGCTCCCAGCACCAGAGAGTCAAAGGAACCGGAGAACCCTGCCTGCATCTTCTGCCTGCTGTAGAACCCAGGGGCACCTGGCTCCCTCCATCACAGCCACAGCCTTCCCCACAGCCCCAGCCTCTGTCACTGCCCTAGGTGCCTCCATTAGAAGCTCCAGCTCATCTTGAACCAGGGCTGTGTCCAGATATCATGTACAGAACTTTCTCCCTGCTCCCTCCCCTGCTTCATTTTGGGAAGTGGAATAGGATGAAACTGGCTGATATCTACACTGGACCCCCACGGCTTGTAGACACTTATTCTAAATCTCAGCTCCCATGCCTCTCTCTTGTCCAGTGTTAACAACTCTGGTTATGCAAAAGGTGGATGCGGTTAAATGCCTGAATCTGATCTAGGATGCTCCAAGATGAAGTCCAGAAATGCCTGCCTGCAGGGCCCCACACTGGCTGGTCTTGCAGTTGATGGCTGACAGGCTCACTGCCATTCTCTCTCTTTTCCTTCCATTCCTGGCACCCCCAGCTCCCTGCTGCTGGGCATCTTCCCACCGTAGGGCCTTTGCACCTGCCATTCCTCAGTTTGGAATGCTCTTTACCAGATATCTATAGACTTTTTTTCTATAGAAGTCTCTCTTCAGACTTCTGTTCTTCTTTTCTACATGAAGTGGCACTCTAGAATCTCCCTTTTTTTTTCCTTCGCACTTACCAGCAGCCAACTTAAGTACTTAACTTTTATTTGTCCCCCTTTCCCCTCCCTCCATCAGAATATAATTTCCTGAGGTCACTCCCCAGCAGTAGTAACAGAATCTGGCACATAGCAGGTGTCGGATGCATATTTTCTGAATGAACACACATCTAAACAAACCCATTACCTCATCTGGTCCCCGCAGCAGCCCATTTGACAGACCAAAGATGCTAACGCCCAGGTTCTCGGCAGCAGTTGCGCAGCCTGCGGGGCGGAGGCTGAGCTGGACTCGCCTGGCGGGGACCCACCCCTCTCTCTGCAGATGGCACATTCCTGTGCTGAGGAACGACTTCATACCGTCAGGATTTCCCCTGACCTTTAGCCTAAGAGGAAATGATATCGCAACTGGAATACCCAAGGGCCGAGAGCTGGCAGCGCAGACCCCAGCAGCTGCAGGAGTCGTGTGAGCGCATTCCTAGCTGGCCAGCCAGGCAGGATGCAGGGAGTCTCCTGTCTCTGCCTGGTGCTGGGGGTCCTTTCTCTACAGGAGGCCAGGGCAGCTGCAGGCCTTGCCTGAGTCACAGCGGTGGATAGGCAGACTGCCACTCAGGAGCTGGTGAATGGCCACATGCTGCCTCTACTGGTGTGGACTTGGACACAGGTTACTCATTGGACAAGTGCGGTGCCAATGTAAGCCTTCCTCAGGCACTGATGGCTCAGGGTAGGTCTTGGATCTTTAACCAGGAGACCATGTTCTGAGCCAGGCCACCCTGGGCTCATTAGCATTCTCCTCGGCCTTGGCTTCTCCAAGATGGGGTTGTGCACTACCTAGCCCAGAGTGTTCTAATGGGGGCAGGGAGATTAGGGAAGGTTGCTTCATAAGCTTCAGGTTTCTCAACCTATGCAAAGAAACGCCTTCTTGTTTGTCAATAAATTCTTCTTTGGAGGCTTTGATATGGTTTCACGGTCACTGTATCCCCTGGGCACAGATCTGCTCCCTGGTACCCTACCCAGCACCCACTGATGACTCTTCTTACTCTCCCACAGAAGCCCCGACCCTCCTGTCAGCCCATGCTAAATTTAATCTTCAGAACTTGCAGTTAGCTTCTCTGCTCTTATATCCAGCTCTGCATTTAGAGAGTGCTAGCGTTGAGACAGAAACACTGCCTTGTCTGTGGTTGAATCTGTAGTCCTGGGATTGGACCCAGCACATAGTAGGACAGTTTGTCTTTGGAGATTGACATCTTTTGAGTGAGATAAGTGCTGACAACATGTCTAGACATGGCTGCCCCCCACCCTTCACGTTTAATCCTTGCTGCCCTTGCTCTACCGTGTCTGCAGAGTCCTGTTTATAAACCAAACTCAGCAGTTTTCTAAACTTGATTCTTCATATGGGGAAAATAGAAGGAAAAGAGAAAGCCCAGAACAGCAGCATCTCAGTGAGGGAGCTCTAGCGGAAGTTCGGCAGCCATGCTGGACATCACTCGAATGGACCTGACTCCAGAACTTCCTTGTGCATCCATTCTGTCTTCTCTAGGTGGATGAGGAGCTGACCTGGGACTCCCCACAAACTCTATTAATTCCATTCTGGGCATCCCTGGCTGACCAAGGAGGATGGTAGTTTTGCTAGTTTATGAGTTGTTATTAAAATAAAAAGGCATTTATGGACACAATAAACTTTAGTTGACCAAATCCTTGCTGCCCTGGTGGTCACCCAATGGCCAGGTTTGCTCCTTTGATGCTACTGAAAGGTGTGTCTTTACCTCTTTTCTTGTCTTCTTTCAGGTGGCCTTGAGGAGACATCTGTAATGTGGCCAAACGATACAGCTTCTAATACCAGCATCCAGGTGCCAAGAAAGGGTAATGTCTGTGAGGCCACATCAGGCCTCTGAGGATCTTTTATTTTTCTTTAAAATTGTGGCAAATTTTGATAAATAACCTAAACCCTTTAACCATTTCAAAGTGTAGTGTGTAGTGGTGTCAGGTGCATGAACAATGTGGCGTGACCTTTTCCATCTTGTGCATACCTTTAGCATCACTCCCGAAGGAGACTCTGTACCCATTAGTTGGTATCACCATGCCCCAGCCCCCAGCTTTGGGTGTCTTCTGGAACCTCCTTTGTCAACAGCTGGGCTGGGCATGCACACGGACAGCAATGGGGATAGGCAAATGTTTCCTTTTGTGGAGTGAGGGGTGGGTGAGTGGGGGGACTTGCTGTGTGTGGGAGATTGGGTATGGAAAGATGTCTTGCTTCATGCAGGGGACATGGAAAGTTGTCTTGCTGGGATGGGGGAATGGGAAGCTGTTTTTCTGCAGGGGTGGGAGGTATGGAAAGGTAGGGTTTATTGGTTGGAGATTGCTAGAAAGTTCTGTCCCCTGGGTTTGGCTTTTCTCTCTGGTTACTTGGCTTGTGTGTTGAAGGCCTGAGAAGAGAGATGACAAGGCTTACATGTTTCAGAGAAGAGGGTCTGTAAGGCAAGAAAGGAGAGTAGATGTGGGGTAGTGGTGGTCGGCCACTGTAGACTGGAGTCTGCCCAGGAAGGGATAACAGAGGCAGGTGGCTGCTTGTGGCCGGTCTAGAGCCTTCCTAGAAGTAGCCCCATGGCCTTTCTACATGTGAAGGTTCAGAGGCCCAAGGGTCAGCAGTACTATGAGCTTCTGGTGGTATCTGGACATATGTCAATCTTGGAGATTCAATTCTCATTCAGGGCAGTGCTGGAGTTAACTGGAGAGCAAAGGAACAGTTTTTTAAATGGTAGAATCCCTCTGTAGGGATGAAATAGAAACCATTACTTGTTATAGTTTATGATTTTGCTTCAATATTATTTTCTCCTACACATGTGAATATTTAAAACTTCATATACATTTACACAAATGTACAAACGACTTGATACCACCATGTATTATTCTTTAGTGTTCTGCTTCCCCCTTATTTTGGCTACCCCCATACATGACCTACAATCACCTTTTTCTTCTCCCCAGATAATAACATTTCTCCTCTTCCCTACATGTTTTTGTGCATGCACTTGTGTTGACATAGGAGGACATGTACACATATAAGCACACATCAACATGTATGCATGCATAGGTTTTGTCATTATTTTTTAAATGCAGGATTGCATTGTATACACATTTCAATGCAATGTGCTTTGTCACTGATATCGTGCAGATAACTCCTCCAAAGTAGTTGTGATTAATTTATTCCTACAAAGAGTTGCAATTCTTTGTATATTTGATTATAGTAGTTGTAATTCTTAGTTGTGTTCGTAGTAGAGACTGACAGTTTATCCAATTGTTCCTTTGTTCTAAACATCCTTGAACACATGCCTTCACTTATGTAGTATGACTTTTAAAGACTTACTTTTATTTTTAATTATGTATATTCATCTGTGTGGTTATGTGTCTGTGGGTAGGTGCCCATGGAGAGCATTGAGTCCCTGGAGCTGAGAAGAGGGTTGACAAGGCATGGGGAACTATGTATCTCAGAGAAGGGTCCATGAAGCTAGGAAAGACCACAGATCTGGGGTAGAGGTGAGAGGTCATGTAGACTAGAGTTGTGGACAATTGTAAGCAGCCTGACCTGACCTGGGTGCTAGGAACCAAACTCGTGTCCCTTGCAAGAGCATCATTCTTAACTCCTAATCCATCTCTCCAGCCTCATTCAGCATGTTTTTAATAGATGTTGCAATATTGAGTGTCTGCAGGAATAACAATCCATGTTTCCATAGTAACTTATGAGGGTTATCCCTTTCCCCAGAGCCTCACTAGTACCAGGTATTTTTAACCAATAAGCAAAGGCTTATTATTACTTAGTTTGTGTTCCTTTATGACTGCTGGTGGCTATGAGCATCTTTTCCTGGGTTTGCTAATGATCCGGGTGTACACATTGGTATTCTCCTCTTTGTATGTTTTGCTTATGTCTCTATTGGGGTGCTGATCCCTTTCTTCAAGTTGCCTTGCTTTACAGAGCAGCAGATTCTTTCCCTCCCCTACCAGGCTGCTGGAGGAGTCTGTTTGTTTTCAGCTACGTATCTTATAGCTGGGATCACGAACAGACAGTCCCTTTAGACTCTTCTCCTTTCTTTTCTTCTTCTCCCCTCCCTCCACAACTCCCAGGGCTGCAATTCAGTTGTATTCAGAGTATTTTCATAGCATTCATAAAGCTCTGGGTTTGGTTCCCAGCATCATATAAACTAGGCATCAAGGTGCGGACCTGTAATCCCAGCACCTGGCATGTAGAGGCACGAGGATCCTAAGTGCAAGGTTATCTTCAGCTAAACAGTAAATTGGAGGCTGGTCTGAACTACACAAGACCCTGCCTCAAAAAATAAATAAATACAAACAAACAAAAATATGTACTTTTCTTCTTTTGCTTATTTGATAGTTGACAACAATATCTTTATTAACTCTTTGAAACTTTATATAATGTTTTTTGATCATTTTCTTCCCCATCCCCCAACTCCTCTTAGATCCACACCTCTCCCCACACCACCCAACCAACTTCATGTGTTCTCTCTCTCTCTCTCTCTCTCTCTCTCTCTCTCTCTCTCTCTCTCTGACCTATTGAGTTCAGTGTGTTGCCCAATTATTCTTGGGTGTGGGGCTTGTCCTGGATCATAGTTCACCCCAGATCACCCTTAAAGAAAACAGACTCCCTCCCAGCAGCTATCAAATGCCAATAGTTTCTCGGTTGGGAGTGGGACTCTGTGTTCCACCCCACTTATTGGGGTTTTGTCTGATATGAGCTCATGCATGTCTCATGTGTGCTGTCGCAATAACTTTGAGTTCATATATGCCTCTGCCCTGTTGTATCCAGAAGACACTGTTCTCTTATAGTAATCTATCTGCTCGGCTCCTGAAATCCTTCTACCCTCTCTTCCACAATATTCTCTGAGCCTTAGGGTAGAGAGTTGGGAAGGGGAGTGTGCTATGGATGTCCCATTTAGGGCTGAGCATGCAGAAGTCTTTTATTCTCTGCATATTGACAAGCTGTGGATCTCTGTGTTAGCTGCAGAAGTTTCTCTGATTTAGTCTGAAAGATGGACTAATCTATGAATATCACAATAACACATTAGGAGTTATTTTAATACTATGGCCTTAAAGCAGAATAATGTCAGTAGATTCTTCCATAGGGCATATTTTTCTATCTAACAACAGGTCCTTGGTCCCAATAACAGTGCCAGGTCTGGGTTTCTAATCATGGAGTTGGTTTTACATCCAATCAGAAAGTGGTTGGTTACTCCTCTAATATTCATGCCACTGGTGTATTAGAGGACCTATTTTTGACAGTACTTATTATAGCTGATAAGGTTCATATCTGGCTAAGAAACACTATGGATTGCTTTTCTCCCCTGATAGCACGCATAGCACCTTACAGCTCCGTGAAAGCTAGCTTGGAAGGATGAAGCT
Source organism: Grammomys surdaster (assembly GCF_004785775.1). Taxonomy (NCBI): domain Eukaryota; kingdom Metazoa; phylum Chordata; class Mammalia; order Rodentia; family Muridae; genus Grammomys; species Grammomys surdaster. The sequence continues at coordinate 989,498 of NW_021604568.1, read as the reverse complement.
TTCAGGTCAGTAACTGTTTGATTTATCCATGTTTTATGATGCCAACATATGGCGCCTCCAGCTTCTCGGGCTTCAGGCAGATACAGGGGCTCTTCATTTGGCTGCAGACAAGCATGGTGGTAAAGATGGATCACAGTGTGTGGAGAAGCAGCTGGAGAGAGTTGTCACAGCACTGAAATGGCATCGGTGCCATGCTGAACCTTTCTCTTCCATATTTATGTGATTTCCTGCTGTGTAAAAACCATCCTTGAAGTTGACTTCAGACAATGACATTTCATGGTTCTGTGGAGTGACTGGGCTCACTCAGTGCAGTGGCTCTTCCCCTATTGTTAGCAAGGATTACCTACTTGACTACGTTTTAGCAGCTGGCTTGGGCTGGATGGTTCAGAACAATTTTGTGCTCTCTCCTCTTCAATGATCCAAATCTACAGCAGGGTGGCTGGCTAATCAAAAGGTGGAAAGCATAAGGCCTGGATGAGAACCCCAATATTACCTCTGACACATTTGATCAAGCCAAATGTCAGAGTTCAAGGAGAGAGAGGTGGATTCCACTGAATGTCAGCATTGGTGTGAGGTCACAGACTAGGGTACTTGCTGGTCCACATAGGATACTATCATCATTCTTCAAGTGTTCATCAGGAATAGATAATACCAGGGTATTTGTACTCACCCGATCAGATAAGCAAGGAGAATCAGAAACACTTGGGTTTGAATCCCAGTTAGTAGCTACAACATTGGTTACTTTATTTAATTCTTTATTTGGAGCGTGGGGAGAATTAGAAATATTCATATAAAGTACAAACATTAAACGCACTTGAGTGTAGCTCAGCTTTCCAGTTTTTGTTCTGTTTTGGAGACAGGTTCTCAAAGTGTAGTCTAGACTGACCTTGACCTCAAGATCTTCCTGCCTCTGCCTCCCCTAGTGCTGGGATCACAGGCACACACCACCGGGACCAGCATTCCTCCACTTTTTTCTTCCCACCTTCCCCACTAGGAACGACATTAGCGGCACTGAGAACGCATCATCTACCCCTGAACTGAGATTCCACAGCTGTTCCACAGCTGCACGGAGCACAGGAAGGAATGAGCCGCCTGCAGCCCATTAAAATTCTGCCTCTAGTTGGGCCGCACATGGAATCGGCTCTCCAGCAGATGTTGGAGGGTTTTTTTTTGTTTTTTTGTTTTTTTGTTTTTTTTAAAGCAGGATGAAGATAACACTTTCCCTTTCCTCCCACACCTCTGAAGTCTGCTAGCCCCACAGAGCTGACCCTTGAATGACTCTGGCTTGTTCAAAAAGGCCAGTGAGTGTAGAGGCTAAGTCCTTCTCTCCACTCTACATCTCAGTCACAGACACGCAGGTCTTTAATCTGGGGGAGGAGCAAGACCCACAAGGTGAGGTCAAGACAGGCTGTTCTATTCTGTCCCACTCCATCCCTCTAGGATACTGCTGGATGCCTGCCTTGGGGTCACATCTTGTTTTTATTTGAACTGAAGATATGAAACACCAACCTTAGAATTCTCTTTAATTGCAGGCTGACTATTTCCCACAAACCTAGAATAAGATGGTCTGAGCAGAAAAGGGGATTTGAGGGAGTGCTGGATTAGTTTTAACAGAGGTTGGTTTCTGGACACTATGTAGCGTCCTTCCTTCAGTCCTGAAGGTGAGGATTTGTGCCTGCAGCCTTGGGCTGGATTCTAGACTGCTCACTCAACATTCCCATGAAGCCTTGATCAGAGCAGCCCCTTCCTGGGAGCTGAGAGCTCAGCATACACTTGAGTCTGTGATTCTATTAGTAAGGGGGTGTGTGTAACTGCCTCAAGCGTACAAGCTGAGTAGAGTCCGATACGTTGAATATTTGTAAGAGAACATGGTCCTTTTCCTTTCGAGACCAGGCTGTAAAGACTGTTCCAAAGTGAAGAGCGGGAGCTGTTTGCAACCCAAAACAAGGATTCCACAGACAGCTGCAAAATGCCACCCTGTATTCAATGACACTCCCTGAGTGTCATTGTCTGCAGGTCCAGGTATAACCACAGAGCCTGACTAACTTCAGGCTCCCGTTTTAACTTGTTCCAACTGCAGGCAATGGCTCTTGCACAGCTTTTCCTAACCCCCAGTGATTGATAGTCTCTGCTTGGTTCCCTGCTTGTCTCACAGAGAGGCTTCAGGAAGTAGTCAGGCTCAGGGTGGGGATGGGGGTGGGGGTTCTGCACAACCATATGGAGAGTAAATGGCTGTAACTATCGTGAGCATTTATCTTAAGTTCACTGCCCCTAAAACTCTTAGTCTCAGCCCTTGAGCTTTATCAATGAGTCCCAAACGCCACTGAGTTTTGGCCTCGATAGCAGCTTGAAAAACTGCAGGTGCCTGGACTCCAGGCCTGTTGGGTCACAGCTTCAGTGCAAGAGCAGAGAGCTGTAGTTTTTTAATGCTTTCTCGGTGTTTTTAGGGTGCACCTAGTTATGAGAGCCATTGTATAGGGTAATTTACAGCTCCCTTTGCAGCAAGGAACTGCTCTTGAGTCTTTTGAAAATGGTCATCAAGATGAGACTCTGGCTGCTGCCTGTTGGGGTGAGAGTTTTGCAGATATCTGGGCATCTGGGGTGCTTATTTCTGGTGTATGAGTTACCACTTGCCTAATGTAAAAATTACAGCTCTTCGCTTGAGCAGTTTGGTCAGTTGTGTTTCTGTTTATGGCATGGCTGTGCCTTCAGCTGAACATGAAATATTGAACAGCAACGGACGATCCACTTTCAGAGAGGACATGTGGCTTGAAGAGGCAGGGAATTTAAATGGCCTGTATTCCCCCCCCCATCACCACCCTGTTCCACCCCCAGCGTGTTAAATCCTTTCAGATGCCCCCGAGCTCCTCTTGAAATGCAGAGCTCTTGGCCATAATAAATAATTACATCCTTCTATTTGGGTTCTGGTTCCAGATAGTAGTAATCCAAGAAAATCCAATAATGACAGTTGCATTAAGACCCCTCTTCCAGGCTGAGCAGAACATCTGTTTAGACATAGTTTTAATCGGCAAATGCTTCCTGTGTTGAGTCCTCGGCAAATTAAATTTCTCACTGGACCGAAGGGGAAGCTGTCATTCAATAAGCCGTGGCTGGAAATTACACCCCAGTCTGTTTCCAGGTGCATTGAAGATTTTCCCATGCTGACTTGGCCACATAAAACTGGCCCTTACAATGCTGGGTCACATGTCCATAGAGCACTGTTTGTCCAGGCGACACGGGATGTCTCCGTGCTTGTCCCTCGAATGGAGAAGTATTTTTGCCCATTCTCCAAAGGAGAATTGGCAGCAGAGGAAAATTAAGAGACTTGTTGAAAACCATATGGGATATGAATAACAAACTTCCACTTGCTACATCTCTGCCTGTGATTACTTAAGACAGGATGAGTCTCAGGATGTGAACATTAAGGGCTTTGCTGCTGCCAACCTTTTGGAGAGGTTTCCGCCACAGAACTGTTTGGACCATTGGGCTGTTTATTTTTAGAATAGCTTGTCTGTTTGTTAGTTCATTCATTCAAAATACAAAAATATCGAATGCTGCCACCCTCTAGGCACTGTGTAGGCATCGAGAACAGAACCATCAACGGAGAAGCTTGCCTCAGTTCTTGCTCTCATGGGGCTTCCAGTCAGCTAGACCATTTGAAATCTTGAAATAACGAATTTTATGGCTGGATAACAAAATAGAACATGCAAGGGGATGTGTAAACAGGCTGGGTTAACTATGTGAAATGGAGCAGGGTCCTGACAATGGACCTTCAGCCTGACTGTGGGATGGGGGCACTTCCCACTCCAGTGGGGTGTAGCCGCATGAAAGATGGTCCACTCTCACCACATGCAGATCTTCCCATTTTAAAACAAACTAGAGCCCAGATACAGTGACACCTGCCTATAATCCCACCACTCAGGAGGCAGAGGCAGGAGGATTGCCATAAGCTCAAGGAAAGACTGGGTTTAGAGAAAGGCCTTGTCTTAAAAAATAAAAATTGTTATGTGAAATCTCTGGATTTTTCAAGAGTTGGCTTCCAAAGTGAGATTAAAAAAAAAAAAAAAACAGTATGTGCCAAAAGTGTCCAGGCCAAATAAAACACATCTGTGGGTTGGGCTGATCCCAAGACTGCAAGTGTATGACTTCTGTTCTAGAAATTCGAGCAGTAAAAGAGTTTCAGCCTTAAAATGTATTCTATAGCAACTTCATAGGTGTAGAAACAGGGCCAGGGAGCTTCTAGGAAGCCATATGCAAACCTGTGCATGCAGCACTCTGTACACCACGGATGAAGCTCAGAGGGAAGACAGGTGAGAGGGCCAATGAGAAGAGACCAGGGTTTTCCCCAGCCTTCAGATGGTAAAGAGACTATCCAGGCACAATGAAACTGGACTAGGACTTAGGGGTCAGAGCTGCTGTGCTAACACCAATGGAATGCCAACATAAGCAAGGGAGATGTGCCCTTCACACCATGTGGGGCAGGAAGTGGTAGATAAACTCCCACATAAAACAGAAGTCCTCAAAGGGCTCAGAGAGTAGAATGCAACCTTACTGTCCATCCCAGGCACGGATGGGAGCAGGAATATCTTCTGCAAGAGTCTCAGTCACAACGTCTGTTCCTCATGCAGGTGTGAATCTTCAGGAAGCCCACAATTCAGAAATTGATATGAAAAGCTCACCTGAGACCCAGAGAGTCTCGAGTCCTGAAAAAAAGTACAAAGCAAATCCACAGCCAGGGTCCACACCAATACAGTGATCCTAGAAGTCCCCAAACCTGTTTGCATATGGCTGACACTGAATGGATTCAGTCAGGTTTTTAATGTGTATGTGTAAGACAACAGTAGTTCTAGGAAAAGCATTCATGATGTGGGAGGGAGTCCGAGATATGTGGGCTTGGAAGGAAGAAGGAAGGAGCAGAAACCGTGTAAATCTAGTACTCACGTATTAAATTCCCAGAAAATTTTAAATTAAAAAAAAAATGGTTAGGCTAGAAAGAGTCCTAAAACACCAGAAACACAGGAAGTTAATCAATGAAGGAAAAGTCAGAAGACAACAAATTAGAGAATATGGCAATCAGAAGGAATTTTAATAAGCATGACTAAAATAAGGAACAAGCCAAAGGGAGAATTTAAAACAGGGAGGAAGAGAATATTGTTAAAAAGAAGATACATTTGAGGATCTTCTGACTAGGTCTTGAGTAGATGGTAGCTACGTCACTGAAGCAGATGTCAGATAAATGGTGTGGTGAACACAGCCGAAGAGAGAATGAGTGAAGTAGAAAGCAGATTCCAGGAAACCATGCAAGTTTAAGCACTCAGATGTAACTAGGGCTTCCCCATCTGCTCTCAGGTTTACAAAATAACGACTCTGAGACTTATTATGTATGAATAATTGCCTAGGCTTGGGCTTGTTCCCTGACTAGCTCATAACTTACTTAACCTGTTTATGTTCTAAGTCCTGCCATGTGGTCAGTTACCTCTCCTCAGGTTCATGCAATTCTCTGCATCAGTGTTTGGGGTGAATCTCTTCCCTGACTCTATTCCAGAATCCTCTTCCGCTGTTGGAACTCCCACCTTCTGTTTCCTTACTAAGCTAATAGGCTAACAGCTTTTTTTTATTGATCGGTGATGCTTCCCTACAGTATATAAAAGATCTCTATGCACTCAAAGAAAGACACAAACTATGAAGACACACACAAAATAAGGTATAGGGAGATGGAGGTTTGAATGGTCATGTCTAATGGGTAATCAATAGGAATTCTAGAATGTCAGAGAGAATTTACAGACACAGACTGAGAAATTGCATTATCCTCACAAAAGAACAAATAAAGTCATTAAGGAATGTGATTCCAGGCAGGAGAAGGTGTAGGTGCCCATGAACAGGAAATGGGTGAATCGGACGGCATCTGTCTCACAAGCACAAAGTGCTGCTGATAGAAACTAACTGGAAACGTCAAAGCATGTAGACAGCAACATGAAAACATGGAGTCTGGAGTGTCATTCTGGGTTCTGTCTGTCTGTCTGGGCAACAAAAATACACTGGCTGAGGAAGACAAAGTGAAGTCCTGAGTGGGGGTTCCCGGTCTGTGGGTCCCATTGGAACATCAGAGTGCTACTGCCTGCCAGTTAGTGCTACAATTCTTTTAGGCAAAAGCCTTCCCCTACTATCTCTAATGAAGCTGCTCTCTGAGAGGATCTTAGCTTGTTTGTATTTCTTTACTGGGGGTGGGTTTGAATGCATACGCTTTACTCAGGGTAAACCAAAGATTCTATAATGTTTAGGAAGGGTGTGAGAATATCCAGGAAGGGAGAGTCACTGGCTAAGGAGCCTCATTAGCATGGAGCGGTGTTCTGGGTGCTGATTGCCTGTGACCACCTGGCTGGGGAGTCTCTTGATTGTATGCCCGGAGTCAGGCATGGAAACAGGGAGTTAGCTCTATTCTTACAGGTCTCAGATTCTGAGATTTCCAGGGTTTGAGCATGTTCCACCTCACCAGTCCCATGCTTGTTCCTCTGGTGGCACGGCCCACACGCCCTACACTGGAGTTGTTTTTAGAGTCTCATTTCTCAGAATGAAACTTGGGATTCTGGTTTCTTCAGACTGATCTTCCAGTCCACTAATTATTCGTCATTCAGTTCTGTATGACTATCGAAACTGAAAACCAGTGTTAATGAACAGGAGACAGAGTGTGTTAAGGGAAATAATCTGCTTTTAATCCAATTAAAAGCAAGAAAGAGACGGAAAGAAAGACAAAAAGGAAAACCCAAGTGAGAGTAGGAGATCCTCACAGGTGGATTAATGACATAAAAAAGAGATAGACACTTGGTATTGTGAGGAGATGTACCCAAGGCCCACTTAAAACTTACGTGCCACACTCATCAATGAACCAGAATGGCTCTGGGCTGGAGAGATGTCTCAGTAGTCAAGAGTGCTTCCTGCTTGCCCAGAGGACCCTCCAGTTCCTAACACCCATGTAAGGTGGCTCATAATTCCTTGTAAATGTGCGTCAGGGGTTCTAATGTCCTCTCTGTTGGTACTCACAAGTACATCTGGCATACAGTCTTTCGCCTTCATATACATAAATAAAAATTAAACTAAAAAATATGTATAGGGGTCAGAGAGACAGTACCTGCCTCTTGATCTGAAAATTTGAGTTTCATTCTTGGCACCAAGGTGGTGGGAAGAAACCAACTCCAGCGAGCTGACCTCCGACCCTCACCCACATGCGTGGCACACATCCCCACAATACACCTGTGTACACCCTCAGAATAAACAAATAAACATAATAGGAGAAAATTTACTAATATGAAATATTTCTCTATTTTATCTTGCTGATATACTAATATACATATATAGTCAAATGTTAAACAAGCCTTGTAAATTTAGTAAGACTAAATTTAGTCTTACTTGGTTATGTGTATAATTCGCTTTCTTTGCTGGTGAGGACACGACACAGTGTGGTTGCTCTGGGAAACAGCCTTGTAGTTCCTGAAAGGGTTAAACAGCACCATGCGATCTGGCATTCCACACCCAGCACATGCTTGGCAGAGGGGAAATCCTAGGCCCGCTGAAGCACATGTGTACATGAGCGTTCGTAGCAGTATAATTTATAACAACCCCAAAGTTGGGATGATTCCGGTGTTTAACCAAGGAACAGGTAAGCTAAATGTAGCCTACCCCTACAGCAGAATACTTCTGAACCACAAAATAGGATGAAAAGAAGATTCATACTATAAATGTGGATGAACCTTGAAAACTAGCCAAGTAAAAGGGGCAGAAGGCAGAAGGCAGAGGTTGCTCATATGGAGAACAGGCAGAGCCACAGAAACCTAGCAGATTTGGGCTGGCAAGGCAGAGAGAGAAACCGGAAGTGACTGTTAATGGGGACAGGGTTTCCTTCTGCAGTGTTGACAAGCTCATACAATTAGAGAGTGGTGATGGCTGCACACCTGATACATAGACTAACACCCTCAGAATTGTACGCTAAAAATGAAAGTGAATGTTATGGTTATGAATTAGATCTCATTTTTAAGGAAAGAAAAACAAGAAAAGAAACATAAAAATGAAGAGAGAAGGGAATAACTAAAGAAAATTTAAAAAGTGAATTTTCTTTTTTTTTTTTAGAAATTATTTATTTCATATATGTGGGTACACTGTCACTGTCTTCAGACACATCAGAAGAGGGCATAGGATCCCCATTACAGATGGTTGTGAGCTACCATGTGGTTGCTGGGACTTGAACTCGGGACCTCTGGAAGAATAGTCAGTGCTCTTAACCACTGAGCTATCTCTCCAGCCCCCAAAAGTGAATTTTCAGTAGCTGGATTTTTTTTTTCAGAGGGAGGAGGATGTAAAAACTGGAGAGGAGGCTCTCCAGGGAAGAGTAAGGAGGAGTTGTAAGCAAGCACACGGGAGGCCCTATGGAGGTCCAGCATGGTATGGATTCCGTCAGGGAATCCCAGTTTGAACATTCCCTTCTGTCTATCCGCATATTTCACGGTCCTTTCTGGACTTAGAATCTTTTTTTAAAATATTAAATATTTAATTATATGTATATGTGTGGAGGTGGGGTGGGGTACATGGGTGGGGTGGAGCAGGTGGGTGGGTGCATGTGGGTGTAGTTCCCATGGAGGGCAGAAGAAGGCATTGGTTCCCTGGAGCCACTTGATCTTAGACAGTTCACTTAAACCCAGCTATTGAACATTACCTACCAGGTTCTCAAAAACCTTTGTGGGTAAAGTGTTCCCTTAGAACACAGATTTACCCACCCCTGTGTTCACCACCTACCATCAATACAATCCTAAGCTTAAGCATAACTTGCAGAAGACTTTGTGGCAGGATAATTGACCCATTGACTGTCTTGCAGATGGCAAGGATGGCACCCCATTTCTGCCTGGCCCTGGGACCTCAAACACCACCACAGCGAAGACCTTCTCTGCTCGGGTCAGAAGAGCTACAACATCAAGGGCAGAGCGGATCTGGCCTGGAGGGGTCATTCCTTATGTCATCGGAGGGAACTTTACTGGTCAGTAGCCCTAGATGTGACCCCTTTGGAGCCCATGTTTGGGCTCTCAGGCTTGAGACAGGACTCCGTGGGAATGAGCGGGTACCAGGACCACAGTAGTTCCTCCAGCTAAGGTTCCCTTGGGCCGGTGGAGCCTGACATCAGGCCTCTGTTGGGGCTATGACTGCTGCAGAGGTCACCGTTTCCTGAAGGCTTGGTGGAGAGCAGGGAGTCTCATCAGGTCAGTCTTAAAAGGCTTAAACATTGAGCAGGAAGAAGGCAAGCATGGAGCTGTCCATGGTGGCTTCCGGCCTCTGTCCCTCTGCTTGGGATCAGTGCCCCACATGGTAACCAGAGATGCACACAGGTATCATACAATGTGGTATCACTCCCTGATCTGCATCCTGGCTCCACCTCTGACAAATCATTTAACATTTATGTAGTTCCCTGTTCTTTAAAGAGATCTGGTAGCCGGGCATGGTGGTGCACACCTTTAATCCCAGTGCTATGGAGGCAGAGGCAGGTGGATCTTCATGAGTTCAAGGCTAGCCTGGTCTACAAAATGAGTCCATGACAGGCAGGGCTATATAGAGAAACCCTGTCTTGAAAAACCAAACCAAACAAACCAAAACAAACAAAAACAAAAAGAAAGAAAGAAAGAAAGGAAGGAAGGAAGGAAGGAAGGAAGGAAGAAAGAAAGAAAGTTGGTGATAGAATGAAATGAGTTAACACAGATAAGAACTTAAGAACTGTGCCTAATGTCTTGTGGTATTATCTTTGCACTATGTAAATCACCTAGACTGAAGTTGGGGCTTCTGTCCCCGACCTTGAGCCTTCCCTGCAGAGCCTTGTCTCCTTTTCCTTCCTTTTTTCTCTTTAATCAGCTTCACCAGCCACCTTCCTGTTCTAGGTGTTACCCATGCCCAGGTCCCTAGCACATGTGCACTGTCCTGTCTCCTGGGACACTACCCCAGAGCTTTACCTGGCTGGCTTCTGATCAAACGATATATCCAAGATCAATCCTCCTGCATCCTCACCACCCCCACCAGCTGCACAGCTCACTCTGTAAATTTAACAGCATTCATCATGACCCAAAGTTTTTTTCCTTGTATTTGTGTCTACTTATCTTTGCCCAGGCTCTATGGGAGCAGGAACAACCCCTCTTTTCATTCCTACATGTCCAGCACCTAGGACAGTGCCTGGTACAGAGGAGGAGCTCACCATATCTGCCCACAGTAGGCCTACAGCACATCACTGGCTGGATGCCTGAACAAAAAGCCCCATTGAGTGAGCATCCCAGCCTCTCAGTATCTTCATTAGCTTTTTACATCCCTGGGATGCTGTGACTTCTGTGAGAAGTAGGCGAATGAGGAATATGGCTCAATGACTTGCCGCAGCAACTGAGAACTGTGAATGAACTAGTTAGCAGCAGATCAGCAGGCCTGAGAGTGGATACGCAGAGCCTGGAGCCATCTCTCCAGCCACAACATGCCCCTTGACAAGATTTTTTTTTCACCCTGGCTGAATGAAACTCACTATGTAGATGAGGTGTGCCTTGAACTTATGGCAATTCAGCTCTTGCCTCTGATTCCTTAGTGCTTAGATTGCCGACTGGCACCAGCATCCTCAGCAAAGGGAATTTGTGATTCCCAATGGATTTCTTTTCTGTGTTACTTAAAAAGGGTTTTTAAGACAATTTAAAACATTTGACAAACTTATATATATACAAGTGGTGACCTGATATATTTATAATGTATAATGATACATTGTTTAATGATCCCCACAACCCAATTAATGAACACATTCATCACATTCACCGTCTCATGTGTGTGTGTGTGTGTGTGTGTGTGTGTGTGTTTAGATGATGATGACACTTCAAACCTCTCTCAACCATCAGGTACAAAACCCACAGCATTATCAACAAGATTTTTAAAAATCAGAGCAGTCTTTGTCTTAAGTCTGTGCCTTCATGTCTGAAGAAGGTGTGCCCAGGAGCAAAGTGACCAGCATTGCTCTGTCGTTTCAGGCACCCAGAGGGCCATTTTCAAACAGGCCATGAGGCACTGGGAGAAGCACACCTGTGTGACCTTCGTAGAGAGGACAGATGAGGAAAGCTTCATTGTCTTCAGTTACAGGACCTGTGGGTAAGTAAGGCTGCCTCAGCATGGGAGGAGGCAACAGAGGGAAGGATGTGGGCTCTGAGTTTCTGTCACTGAACATTTCCACCGAGTTGTGATTTACGGAAGGACAGGGTTTGCTGGGAGCTCTTTGTCCTCAGTGAAATGGCAGAGCAGCTGAGTTCATAGTGTGGCTCCAGGAAGACTCACTGTTGGTGGGTCCTGTCACCAGGACAGCATGGCTGATGATTCCTGTGGAGACTTAGGTCAGGACTCCACTGAGGAACTGATAGCTGATGAAGTGGTGGGCTCTCCTTGCTCACTGTGGGTTTTGAATGGATGAACTTCTGCCATTTTAGAGGCCCCACAAGCTTACAGACTTCCTTCAGGAACCATAATGGACAATGATTGGGTTATTATAGGAGAAACCTTTTAGGATAGCTGAGGAGATGGCTCAGTGGGAAGGAGGTTGCTGTGCAAGCATGAGGACATTAGTTCAGACCCCCAGAGTCTGTGTAACAGCGAGGTGTGATGGATATGTCTATAACTCCAGAGGAGGGGCCCAGAGACAGTGAATCCCCAGAACCCTACCTAGCCAGGCTTGCCAAAATGGTAAGCTCTGGGTTCTGTGAGAGACCCTGTCTTCAAAAACTAAGTTCAGAGCAATAGTGAGAAGCACCCGACATTGACCTCTGGTCTGTACACACGCATACTAGGGTAGGTACACACACACACACACACACACACACACACATATACACATGCACATACACACATATACACGAACACACATGTGCAGATATACACAAAAGCACACACACGCACATACACACATGCATGTACATACACACACATGCATGTACATACACACATACATACACATACATGCACACAAACACACAGAAAATGTCTGTCATGCTGATAAATATATGTGATATGCTCTCTTACCCAGGTTTCTAATATTGAATTTTTTTAAAAACAATCCCAACTAAACGCTCTTCACATAGATGACTATTAAGGAAATGACCGAAATTTGAAGGGAACGGCAAATAAGTTGGCAGCAAGTGCGAGCAGAGAAGGAAGCCCAGATAACAAGCTTATGCACAAATAAGACTTTTACTGTTTTATTTTAAGATTTGTAATTAATTATCTAATTAATTTTGCAGTGCTGGGCATCAAAACCAAGGACTTGTACACATTAGGCAAGTGAGCTACACCCCTACTGTCATTTGTAAAGTCAGAGGATGAAAAAATAGGCCCTTCATAATGAGAAACGGTATAAGCTACGGTGAGGGACGGGCTGCATACATATTTATTGTGTATATGTCAGACATATACAGAGCATTAGGAATCATAAGACAGCTTAGTGAATCCAAGAGGGAAATGCATGAAAAAAAATCACTGAGATACTTGCTTTATTTCTGTAAGTCCAGATAGGTTGGCATCAAGTTGACAAAAAGTAAATTAGGGGTTTGTAGAGGATTTGGAAGATGCAGTTAATAGGTTGATTCTGCAGGTCTGTTAGTTTATATCCTGATAACATGTCTTTAAATGCACGAGGAAGGCTGAGACACATGTTCATTCATTAAACACTAAGAATAGCTGAGTAGCCTGGGGAGATGGTTTTATGGATAAAATGATTCCTATACCAGTTGGAGGACCTGAGTTCAGACTCCCAGAGCCCTCCTAAAGCTGGATAGAACAGGGAATGCTTTTAATCACAGCGTTCTGAGGGGAAATGAGATGAGAGTCAGAGACTGAAGAACCCTCAGCTCGCTGACCAGGTAGTCCAATGAACTCCACAGAGTACAACAGGAGGTGTCATCTCAAACAAGGTAGAAAGTGAGGACCAACACCCTAGGCTGCTCTCTGACACCGACATATGTGTTCTGGGACACATATGCCTGCAAACTTGTGAGTGTGCGCGCATGCGTGCACACACACACACACACACACACACACACACACACACGCTTTAAAAGGAAAAATAAACAATAAAATTTAAGAAGAATATCTTAATAGGTTGCAAAAGTTAGAAATAGCATTAAAATAATATCATATTGAAAAGCAATGATGGGCTGGAGAGATGGCTCAGTGGTTAAGAACAATGACTGCTCGTCCAGAGGTCCTGAGTTCAATTCCCAGCAACCATGTAGTGGCTCACAACCATCTGTAATGGGATCCCCAATGCCTTCTGAAGACAGTGACAGTGTACTCATATAGGATAGATAAATATTTTTAAAAACAAACAAACAAACAAACAAACAAACAGAGGAAAGCAATGAAATGGCATGGTAGTAAGAGTAAACATTACTCTTTTGTTAAAAACTCCACTCTGTCTATAGCCTTTATCAGGTAATCAAGATCTGCATAATGTCTAGTAATGAAATCACTACAGTTCAAAGGGAAAGAGATAAAGCTAAAGATACGTCCACAAGACAAACCACGTTGCTAATTAAGAATGATGATGACATTGTTAATTCATAGAATCTTGCCCACCTCGTGTGTGTGTGTGTGTGTGTATGTGTGTGTGCATTCACACCATCACAAGAGAATTAGCCCAATAAGAACACAAGCAAACACACAAAGCAAAACACTATAGGGCTAATAAACCTAAGAGTGAATTCTTTGACCAAATAAAAACAGTAGATAACTACTTCAGGCAAGAAAAAGCAACAGTGCAGAAACACACAAACTTAGAAGAGAAAACGGAACCTGACAGAGAAACAGCAGCAGAATTGTGAATAGTTCTTGCAACACTGAGAGTAGGAAATGTGGGTAACTCCAAGGTGACTATGTGGCATTGGCACAGACCAATAACTTTGTAGGCTTAGATTTTTCACAACCTACTTTAATAAGAGTTCTTAAATGCTTTAAACTCCCTTCTAGCCCATTGCCCACCAGAGGTAGTGGTAAGAAAAGGTTAACAGGGCAAAGGGGGATTTGGACCTCTTTAGAAGTAGTTCTTTAGGGGCAATTCCACTCTTTGTTGTCAGGATATCAGAAGTTCAGTTTACGTGAATCAGTGGTGGTAGCTCAATCCACTCACAAACATCATTCACAAATCAGCAACAGCTGTTCAATCTAGAAGAAACTGTGAGTCTCTGCCAATCGGCCCAAGTCTGAGGAAGTTGCAAGAAGCCACTGGAACACCACCGGAAGATCTTTGGTGCATTTCTCTCTACGAAATCTCGACAAACAGAGATTAGCAAAGAAAGCAAGGAGAACCAATGCCACACCATGCCTGTTGGGTTTTATCTATATCCTTTTCAAACATCACATGTTCTCTCAAGCATCTGCTCACTCCAGCAGAACGCCACGTGTCTGTTCTCAGGAAAACATCTTCCCACGGATCAGCCTCAGCAAAAACAACCTCTCCTAAGACAGTTTCCAGAAAAACATCACATGATACAATTGAGTCTCCAAAGAAACAAAACATTTTCACTTCATAACTTGGTTTTCTTTGTTTGAGAGAGGGTCTAACCATATAGCTCTGGCTAACCTAGAACTCTATGTGGCCTCCCCTGACTCTGCCTCTAGGCTTTCATTAAAACGTGAGCACCACAATACCCGGCACTTACTGTGTTAGAAAGCAGCACATTTGTGTGGTTCTCTTCCCTCCCTCTCCTCCATCTCCTTCCATCCGTTCTTTCCTCCTAGGCTCCTCCCCTCCGACCACTTTCCTCTTTCATGTCCCATGTGCCTTTTTGCCAATGATCCATCCTTTCTTATCACCTAACATTATTTTTTTTAGTTACCTTTCTAACTTTGTATTTTACTCTTATCTACCTGTTTGCATGCATACATTATAAGCTAGGATCTGCACGTGAGGGAGAAAATGCGTTTGGATTACTGTGCTTAATATTATACCTCTTAGATCCATTCATTTTCCTTATTTTACTTTTCTTCACAGTTGAATAACATTCTATTGTATTTGTGCACCAGTTTTTCATTATCCACTAACCTGTTGAAGGACACCTAGGCTGGTTCTGTATCCTTGCTATCATGAACACAGAAAGCAGTGATAAACACAGACTGTAACGTGCCTGTGGTGGGATACAGGACTCTTTGGGTACATGTTCCGGAGTGATACAGCTGGGCAGAACAGTAGCTTTTAAAGAAATGGATAAGCAGAACGAAGAAATTCTTTCCCTTGAAGCCCCAAATACAGAGTCTCATGAGGAATTCGTTTAGATCTTTCAACACTCTTGATACTGAAACATTGCAGCATGTCAGAGAAAGAACATTCCCAATACTTTTAAGAGAACCATCATGGAATTGCCTGCTTTCCTGAAAGCATCCATACTGGGTGAAGAAATTAACAAGCACAGTTGTACCTCACATGAACAGCTATGCAAAAGCCCACCTAAGATGTTAGAACTACGGCAGGGGATCAGAAGGAAGCCTTCTGATCAGTTTGTCTAGAACACAAGACCTGTTTATATCCAGGAAGTCTACTCACATAGCTGACAGATCAGAAAGATCTGGGCATACCTCCATAGATGCTGAAGGCATCTGGGTGACCAACATGCACTTCTGTTTCAAAAAGTAACCAAGGGATCACAGGAATAGATGCTAATTATAAAAGTGCAAATTTCCATGTAAACAGATAACTCTCTATATTTGTATGTGTATGTTTTATGTATGTATGAGAACACACTGATCCTAGAAGTGTTTCCTTTAGAATCAGGAACCATTCAAAGAGATGGCTGGCCTGCACAATTATTTAACACTGTTCCGGAAGTGCTAACATGCCTAGACAGGAAGTGAAATCAATACAGTGGAGATTGGCAGGAACGAGGAAGGCCAAGGTTGCATTATTGAGAGTTAACGTGACCATGTGCCTGGAAAACCCAGAAAGTCAAGTGAGAAACTTAAAATTGAAGAGACTCGACTACTAAGGTGACTGATCACAAAATGCGTTCCTTCTTCATACATCGTCCGACAAGTTTTTAGAACGGGAAGATGTTATTACTTTTTTGTTGTCTTTAGATATGGATTGGAGCAGGGGTGAGAGAGCTCTGTTTTTTGCAACATGGACGGACATGCATGCTTACATGCTCAATACATGATGTGGCAGATGGGATCATTCGATGTTTTAATTTAAAAAAATGATTTATCTTAATGTGTATATAGTTTTGCCTGTGCATCTATGTGTTCCTTACAAAGACCTCTTTGGAGGCCAGAAGAAAGCGTCAGATTCCTGGTAGCTGGCATTTCAGGTAGTTGTGAGATGCCATGTGGGTGCAGGGAATTGAATCCAGTTCCTCTGCAAGCGCAGCAAGTTCTACTAACCACTGAGCCATCTCTCCGACACCTTTGATTTCTTTTTTATACCTTTATTAAACTATTCTGATAAGCATGGTGCAGTGGTGTACACCTGTAATCCTAGCACTCCAAGGTCAAGGCTGGGCTATCAAGAATTTTAAGGTCAGCCTGAGCTACATAATAAGTTCTAATCTAACCTTGGCTACATAGTTAAACAATACTAGCAGGCTAGAGAAATACCTCAATGGATAAGGATGCTTGCTCTGGAAGCCTTAGGCTCTAAGCTTGAATTCCCAGAACCCACTTCATACTTTGGTAAATACGAGGGTGTGCATACCTTTGCACTAATATGCTCTCTCTTTCTCTCCCTCCCCCTTTCTCTCTCTCTCTCTCTCTCTCTCTCTCTCTCTCTCTCTCACACACACACACACACGCACACGCACACGCACACGCACACACCACACACCACTCAACAAAAAATAATAAAAGTCTCATAAAACCAGTGTTTACCTGTGTATTAGGAATAATGAATAAACATTTCTTGAACAAAAATAATTGTACCCAATATAGACCCTCACTGAAGGCCATTGACAATGTCATCCAGAGGCATGCCAGAACCCATTGCAGAACTCAGCCACCTACCCCTCAAAGAAGGTCCCACAGACACAAAACTTAGAAGAGAGATGGGTGTGGCACACTTCATTCTAGGTAGGAGGCCCATTTCTGCCTTTAGGTTCTAAATGGGATCTGTGAACACCAAAGGGCAGAGATGCATTTTGAGGGAATTGTGGCCTCGTTGTGGGGAGTTGAACAGTGGAAATCTCTCACCTCTGAAATGCATTTCTTTTTTCAAATGTACCTTTATACCACGGGTAGGAAGGTAAAATGAGGATGGAGTGTGCCTCTTCATTTTGATATCCTCAGACCTGCTAATCTGCATATTTCTATCATCTAGTTGTTGTTCCTACGTGGGACGCCGAGGAGGTGGCCCACAGGCTATATCCATCGGGAAAAACTGTGACAAGTTTGGCATTGTGGCTCACGAACTGGGCCATGTGGTTGGGTTCTGGCATGAACACACTCGGCCAGACAGAGACCAGCATGTCACCATCATCAGAGAAAACATCCAGCCAGGTAAGGGATCTTGGGTGGAATCTAGAAGCCAGCAAGGTTGGACATCCACAGTCTTTGGGACGCTGAGAAGAGGGCCTTCTGGAAGCCTCTCAGGCTCATTGCTGGCAGCGGAGTCAGCGACCCCACTTTACAGGCTGTTGCTATGAGGTCTGCCACTGTCTACCTGTGGCCTTCCTGAAAATACATCTGCTGAAGCGTGTGGCTTACAATAGAATAGGAACCCTGATTCTCCCTCCATGTTGTAAGGGGCAGTGAAATCCAATCCCAGTTCCTAAGTGGCAGTGTCTGGGATGATCAGCTAAAAGAGGAATTCTGGCAGCTTTTATGAGTCACTTTTGCCATGCAATGCAGTCTTTTGAACCATAACATGATTAAGACACAAATGCATATAGAAACAACATCTCTGCATAGAGTATTCTGCCCGAAGGCAGACAGCATGCACAGATCAAACATGTATGCATCCTCTCATGTCAAATAATTTGGTGTAAAAGTTCATATTGGATCCTGGTGAGGTAGTATTGGTTTATAAGCCACACACTAGGGAGGTTGAGGCAGGAGGATCACAAGTTGGAGGCCAGCCTAGACTATGAGTGAGCTTGGTCTATGAGCGGCTTGGTCTTCATGCAGGTTCCCCAGAAACTGGAGCGGTAGCTGTTCAAATCTATCTCAGTCAACTAATGAGACCTGTCTCAAAACAAAACAAAACAAAATACAAAAATCTACAACCCAAAAGGCAATATTAAACATGAAAGCAGCTAGCTAAGTTGTATGGCTTTTTAAAATCTGCTTTGTGTATGTGTTTGTACATGTGTGTTTACATGTTTGTGGCATGTGGAGGCCAGAGAACAACCTTGGGTGTCGTTCCTCAGGGCCTTTCCATATTATTTTTTTCTGAGACAAAATTTCTCATTAACCTTGAACTTGCTAAGGCAGCTAGAATGGCTGCCAATAAGCCCTAGAGACTCACCCATCTCTGTCCCAAGAGCCAGCTTTTAACATGGGTTCTGGGAATTGGACTCAAGTCATTGAGCTTATGAGGAGAGCACATCCCAGACCAAACTCCACAGACTGCTTTAAACTTGCTTCAGAGGACAAAACACTTGGGATTTAACTTTCTGAATTATTTTCTTGATTCTTCACATGGTAAGATCAGAATTTTGGGGAAGGTCTTTGTTTGTTTGTTTGTTTTTATTTTAACTAAATTTATTTATTTATTCACTTTACAACTCAATATCAGCTCTTCCTTTCCTCCTAGAAACCTCTCCTGCAAGTTTTCCCTCATTCCACCTTCCTCTTTTCTTTTAAGAAGGGGAAGCCCCCTGCTGGGTATCAACCCCTGCCTTGTCCTGCACATCAAGTTGCTGTGGGTCTAGGCACACACACACCCTTTCCCACTGGCACCAGACAAGGCTGCCCATTTGGGGGTTTGAGATCCATAGGTAGGCAGGCAACAGGCTCAGGGACAGCTGCCACTCCAGTTTCTGGAGAACCTGTATGAAGACCAAGCTGCTCCCCTGCTACGTATGTGCAGGGGGCCTAGGTCCAGCCCGAGCTTGCTCTTTGGTTGGTGATTCAGTCTCTTGGAACTCCCAAAGGTCCTGGTTAGTTGACTTTGTTGGTATTCCTGTGAAGTCCCTGTCCTCTTCAGGTCCCTCAGTCTTTCTCCCAACCCTTCCATAAAACTCCCTGAGCTTGGGTGTGAGCCTCTGAATCTCTCCGTTGGCTGCTGGATGAAGGGGGAATTTTTTTTTAACCAAATATTTTGGACAAGCAGTTTGAGTGCTAATCTTTCTGCAAGCATAGTTGAAAGTTCCAATGGCATTTGGAGAGGGGTGTTGAACTGTGGGGTAGAGAGAACATAGGGCTTGCCCTATGTTTCAATTTTCTATTCCAAACAATAACCAGAAGCCCCACAAGTCCTGTTCTCTTGCTGCTCAGGCAACAGGAGCAGTAGGAAGTTACCCTGGGCCCTCCTCCTCACAGCTTCCCTTTGAGTACTGCCTTATTTCCACAGTCCTTAACAGAGTGTTGTGTCACAGGTCAGGAGTATAATTTCTTAAAAATGGAAGCTGGCGAGGTGAGCTCTCTGGGAGAGACCTACGACTTCGACAGCATCATGCACTATGCCCGGAACACCTTCTCAAGGTCGGAACCTTTGCTGGGACATCGGTTTTATTGCACCTGCCCCAGGCTTGGGTAGGAGTTCTGAGGTCTGTGGAGAGTGAGTGGGTCTGAGCATGCTCCTACCATGGCTGGCCTGTCCATCTTTGAAATACAGTGGCCTCTGGGCTGCCATGAAATACAATCTAATCATGTTCTTGCTAATGAGATTGAGTCCTGTTGTGAAGCTGGCGTTTCATCATGCCCTCATGTTACAAGGAGCAGCTGGAGAAGAGAAAGTATGGAAAGGTCACCTGGGAGAATAACCTAAAGGCTTTTTGTAGAATTCCCATTGGGTGGGGGCATCTCTGACTAATGCACATCCTAAACAAATCAGGAGATACTTGCCGTTGTCCTAGAAGAGGTTCTGTTTTTTGGAATTTAGGCTGGTCAGAGATGGAAGGACTGTAAACCACAGGTTTTCAGGGACTGTAAATCACAGGTTTTCAGAGACAAAGAAAACTAGGCTCCAGCCAACTTAAGAGAGCTCAGGTACTCAGATCAGAGTGAGAACAAAGACCCAGGTTCCCTGCTTTCAGGTCCCAGGGAATGAGTGCAACTCACTAGAGAAGGGCTGGACCTGCTGTTTACCTCAGGTACTCTTGGGAGTTGTTCAGGGAGATGTTGTGTTCTACACACTGCTCCTACTTCTAGTCCACATAAGTGTCTGTGCACAGAAGCTCATCCACATGAGTCCCGACTGGTAATCTTCCTAGCCTTTAAAGGAAACAAATATTTCTCCCTTTTAAGTCATTAAGCGTCCTCCTACAACAGTCTGTTCATTTATCTAATCCTTTCTCTAGAAAGCGTTGAGGTGATTGCCAACTCATGTATGCATGCACGCACGCACGCACGCACACACAAGAGTAAGGTGGGGAAACAGGCAACCATGTTGAAGTCTGGAAGTCAATGTTCAGAATGTACATCAGCAGGATGTGGAGGGCTGTCAGAGCAAGCAACAAATCCTGCATGTGCTTCCTAGTAGGCAAGGCAAAAAGGAAAACAGATTATCCTGAGTCTCCATGTGTGTCAGGATTAAAGGGAGCCACTGGCTTGGCTGTGTTGGCTCTGAATAGGAAACCTATTACTGAGAGAGAGCTCTTTGGTTCTTGGGCAAGGCATCCTACCTATGAGGCTGCCAAACTGGTAGATCCCAAGCTCCTCAGGGACACTGTTTCTCTAGCTGCATATCTGCTCCAGTCATGACCTGCCTACTGCACCAAAGTAGGGGTCCCAGCCCTCTCACCAGAGAGTGTTGCTCAAATCAGTTTCTGAGTCTCCTGGAGACAGTTGGAGCAGCTGCTCTCGGAGCCCCTTCCAGGTCCACCTTATGTGTAGCAGTCTCTGAGACTAGTATAGGTGAGTGAAGGGTGGATGTGTGATTCTGGGCATTGCCACACAGGAGATCTGAAGTGAAATGGCTTCCTCTTCTGGACAGGTAGACTAGACCTCGAGGGGTCCATTCTGGGGTTGGGAGGTATCCTAGTTTCCATTTTTGTTGCTGTAGTAAGATACTATGACCAAAGCAACTTAGAGAAAATAATTTATTTCATCTTATACTTCCAGGTCATAGTGTATTATTGAAGAAAGTAAGGCTAGAAACTTGAAGCAGAAACCATAGAGCAGTGGATCTCAACCTTCCTAATGCTGTCATCCTTTAGTACAGTTCCTCATGTTATAGTGACCCCTAACCATAACATTATTTTGTTGTTGCTTCGTAACTGTAAATTTGCTACTGTTATGATTTGTAATGTAAATGCCTGAAATGCAGGGTACCTGATAGGTGGGTTATGAACCCACAGGCTGAGAACCACTGCCATAGTGGAATATTGCTTTCTGGCTCACTCAACAGGCTCATAATTAGTGTGTCTCGGTCTCTCTTTCCTTCTCTCTTGATTATGTACTTCTATTTCATATGTGTTTTGCCTGCATGTATGTAAGTGTTATCTCATCCGTACCTCATGCCCTCAGAGACAGCACATTGGATCTCCTGAAATTAGAGTTATAGACTGTTGTGAGCTGCCATGTGGGTCCTGGAAACTGAACCTGGGTCCTCTGTGAGAGCAACAAGTTCTCTTACCTACTGAGCCATATCTCTAGCCCCAGAGCCGGTTTTCTTATAACAACCTAGAATCACCTTCCCAGAGAATAGTGCCACCCACAGTGGACTGTGTCTACCTACATCAATTAACGATCAACATGGCTCCCACAGGGGGCCCATTGACCAATTTGATCTAGGCAGTTCTCTCAGGTGACTCTACTCTATGTCAAGCTGATAGGTGAAGCTAACTAGAACATGGAGGAAGTCCCAGGAAGCCAGTGGAGTGGGTAGGTTGAAACCTAACCAGGGATAAGAGAGGTGGGTGGGAATGTAAGTGTTGGGATTAGACTGAGACTCAACTTGGAAAACATGCAAGGAATAACCTGGCACCACCTGTCAGTCAGAGGCTATGGGCTGGTATATAGAGATAATACCAATTGTCAAGGATACAATGTCACGTTGGCCCAACTGAGAAGCTAGTGCCTTGGATCTTATTTCTGTAACTTCTGTAGCTCTTCATACCCAGCACTTTATAATTTTTGGTCGTGAGCCTAGTCTTCAGTGGCTGAGCTATCTCTATTTATCTGCGACATTCCTCCCTCCCTCAGTAGACTGAGATTTTTGGACAAAGACACTATCTCATTGTCTTTGATTCCCTAGCATCCGGTGGGGTCCCAACTAGGTTCCTAGTAGATTTTTGTTACTTTTTAAAGTGAATGTGTGAAGTCAAAGAGGCCTAGAGAGCTACATCGCAGAGGAATGGGTGAGGAAAGTCTTGTCTGTTATTCTTTCTGAGTCTTTGCACATCCTCATGGTGGTTGTGCCTCTCCAGAGTGGAAGCTGTAAGCCTCTGCTGTGTAGAGAATGCAGGGCTATAGGAACGAAGCTACCTTCCTCTCACTTGCTCCCTGCCACCCACTGCGCTAAGTTCTGGGGCCTGAGGCCAAGCAGAGGCTCATTCTACTTTGCCTAACTTTCTTCTTCTTTTCCTAAATATTGTTTCCTCTCCTGTGATCTCCAGCTCATAATCGGATCGCTTCTGCCCCTCAGGAGGAAACCTTGATGAACTCCAAAGTCAGCATGAACTAGCTTATCAACACAGACCAGAGGAAACCCTTGGGCCAAACCCATGAAGTAATCACACCTCATCCAAAATGCCTGGAATCCCTAGGAGGGAGATTGGCAAGAGACAGCTCTAGGGTGTGATGGGCAATGGGTGCAGGGCCATGGCCCCAGGCAGGCTTCTGCTACTGCTACATCACCCATTGCTGTGCAGTTTCCTCACCAGACTTAGTGTCTTAAGCCACAAGTTACTGTTGTTGTTCTGATACTCTGGGTCTGCCCAGCTCTTTCTTCTTTGGTCTAGTCTTGCCCAGAGCTTGATTGGGCTGGGGGTCTAAAATGGCCATGCACACATCCAGTACTCAGTATCAGCTGGCCATAGCCCATGTCCTCCTTCCCATGACCCTTTACCCTTCTGTGGATTTGGCCAGGCCCTTCTCTGCTTAAGGACTCAGGGCTGTTAGAAGGCAGCCTAAGTAGGTGCGAGCCTCTCAGTGGCCAGGCTCTAGAACCTGCACATCATCACTTCTGCCACATTCTATTGGTCAGAGCAACCCAGAAGGCTAGAATCAGGGACAAGAAGAAATACACTCTGCCTCTGAATGAGAGAAATGGCAACACTCTTTCCAAGGCACATCACTATCAAGATGGTGGGGTATGTTATCTCAACCATCTCCCCCGGCTCTCTTATCAGCTCTTGCTCTAGAGTTTGGAATTCTATCCTCCACAAATATGTTTTGCTACAGGTGAATGCCTGTATTGGTGTTTGTGATGGTTTTCTGTATGAGGTTTTAGAAGGTTGTTTTGTACAACAGGCTCTTACTGGGGCTTTGTGGGTGTTTTGTTAGATGCTTCTCCCCTTCTAATTGCAACTCATTCCTCTGGGTCGCTTCTTTCCTGGGGCCTCACTGTACCTTGCCTTTTAGCTTGTGAAGGAGCAGTGGATCGCCTGCAGAGCACAGGCCTGTGGGACAAAGCCCTTCCTGCTGATGGGAAACTCGGTCTCTGAGTCTCTGAGTCTCTTTGCGACCTGAACCCTCTCCTTTCAGGCTCTCCCCTCTGGTTTTACTTTTCCTTTCCTTTCCCCTTTTCCTTTCCCCTTTGGTTGGGCCCAGGCAGTGGGGAATGATGTTCTTAGAAGTTTTGCTGGACACAGGTCCAGGAGATGAGGAGACAGTTTTCTGGTACAGGGATGTCTTTGTTTGGAAAACTCAGAGCTGGCATTTTTATCCTCTAAAGCATCTGCCAAACCTTCCCTGTTTAGCCAGAAGTCAGTGCTTGGCACTGTCTATCCAGAAAGGGGAAAGGTGCGGTGTTCTAGAACTACATACAGGATGGCTCTGAGAGTGGGCATTCTCCAGAATCCAGCTGTCTGTCAGCAACTCAGAGAATTGCATTGATGTCCTAGTGTTAAAGACAGGCCGTGAGGCAGTGTCCAGCCTGCGACTTTTGTCTCAAACACCTCGCTCCCCCCCCACCCCGGCACTCAGACCATCACCTATTGTGCTCAAGGAGCAAAAGACTTCCATGCACAGTAGGCAGAAAGATAAAATCTGGCAGAAGGTTCCAGGCCTGTGTAGGTGCTGGGGCTGGCTCCCCATTTTTAGCTGTGTTCCAACACCAAGTCTCTTGGAAGCCTAGTTACAATAGGCCTGCCTCCCAGGGTCCTCTGAAGAGGAAAGGACAGGAAGGCACGTCGAGAGGCCCTAAGAATAGTGGAGAAGGGAACATGGTCTGGACATGGCAGGCTCACTGGTGGCTTTACCAGTCATCTTCTAAGCCCAGGTCACTCCTTCCACAACATGATGATATTTGATTGTAAACTTTCTCTTTCAAGGAAGCTGTCATAAGATGCCATGCCTTTTGTTAGGGCAGAAGTGTCTCTGTTGAATAGCAAGGGAGCTGAATTTAGAATTTTAGTTGTCTTAGGGGTCATGCTTTTGGGTTTGAAACCTGATGTCAGGATGGGAGAACAGGGGCCACTGAAGTGTCTTGGGGGACTCTGGAAAATGAGGGCATGAGACTCAAAGGAAGTCAGGACAGAAGGTTAAATGCTGGGCAAAGGAGACCCAACTCTGCTTCTTGGAGAAAAAGTATGCTGAGAGTCTGACTGAGAAAAACAATCCTTTCACAGCCAAAAAAGATAACAAGGTGATGTAAGCAGAAAGAAACGGAGATGTGTGTTATCCAGTGTGGCAGAGAATTTAAGAAAGCACAGAGCTGGAGAGAGAGAGAAAGAGAGAGAGAGAGAAAGAAAGAGAGAGAGACAGAGAGACAGAGAGAGAGAGAGTAGTTAATAACTAGGCTGTGTATGTTTTAACTGATTCTGTTGCATGTAAATAACTATTTTGTAAAGTTCTTTGAAGATAGTTCCTGATTGTGGCTTCGTAATTTAATTAAAGAAGTAGGCAGGGTTTGTGTTCTCCCACTCCCCCTAGTCCCTAAGGATAGAAAAGAGAAACCTAGTCTTGAGAAATTTACTTTTGACAGAGGAGAAAATATCATCACATATTAAAAAAAAAATAGAATGACAGAAAATTAGTCAAGAGAATATGGCAGCATCAGATGGGAGGGGTAGAAAGGGTCCTACAAGGCTTTTAAGAGGGGAACAGAACTGATGGAGATCTAGAGAATGAATAGGAGTCTGTGGGTAGGCGAGACAAGGGGGTGACGGTAGGGAGTGGGTATCCTAGGGAGAGGACAGTGTATGCAGGAATTTATTTGGGCTCTCGAAGGAGATAGCACAAGGTATGACTGGAGAGGAGGTCAGAAGCCATGAACCAAGGGCCCAGGCAGTCAAGTGACAGGAAGTTGCAAAGCACACACATACCTGCCTGCTGAGGTGCACATGTTGCAACACTGTATGACCCAAACAAAAGAGGCTGAGCCCACAGAAGGGGACACAGTCAGGAAGTTTCTGGAGAAAATTTAGGAGGAGACACTGAGCATGTGAACTCAGGCAGTTGTCTGGCACCCAGGAGAAGGGTATGAGGTTAAGGGATGCCTGCAAGGTACATGGGACAGAACTTGGTCATTGATTTCCTCTCAGTAAGAAGAGAGTGAGGAACAGGAAGGAGCTGAGAGCACTTTCTGACTCGTCTTCAGAGACAAATGTCAGGAGACAAATCTAAGGGTAGGATGAGTTCAGTTTCTAGCCAAAGTTAGGGATGGGTCTAGGCCCCTGACACAGCTCAGGGAGGTGGTGCCAGGTATTGGAGAGTCTACTACATGATTCTGAACAGGAAACAGTTCTCTGTGAGTAGTTAAAACTCTGTGGTATACCATGGAAAGAGAGCAGAGGCAGGGGCTTCGTCCAAGCAGGGAGTAGATGTGGTTGCTCTCTATGTCTCTCTCTCCCAGTTCATGCAGCAAAGCCTGTGAACCCTGGGAGGACGGTGAGGAAAGAGAAGCTGACAGCTTCCAGAGATGTAAGAGAGGCTGATGACAACGAGAAGACCCCTGAGCATTGCTGATCTGATTAGCTTAGGTCTCAATCAGAGTGAAGAGTGAACAAAAGCTGAGCATCAAAAAGGGACAGAGACAACTCTTTTCAGAAAGTTGGTTAAGAAGGGAACAGATGAGACTTGGAGAAGGGACACCTTGTAGGACAGGCCCAAATAGAGAGTCTACAGGCAGAGGAGGGGTCTCGCACTCTGCACAGAGTTGTGAGTAATCCAGGGCTCAGCCAGGCATCTGAGGGTCCTCTTGTGTTTTAGAAATGCCCCTCAAATTTTAGATCTTAGTCACACAAGTTTAGAGTAAGATGTTAGGGCTAGGAGGAGCCATTATAACCAACTAGACAAACTCTTATTGTACAGAGTCATAAAGTGAGGCTCAGAAAGGTTCAGAGAAGAAGGGGCTTGTCAAGTTAATCCACGTGGCAAAAGCAGGCCTGGGAGAGGCACATGCAGCTTGGCATCTTTTGCTGACCCCTAGTGCTCTTGATTTAGTTCACGGTCCATCTGATCCAGCAAAAGCACTCAAAGTCTGATTGATCAGCTCATCCGCCTTTGCCTGTGATCTAGCTGCTGGACCAGTTCTCAGGCTCTTCCTGAAGAAGCTCCAAGACCTATCTACACAAAGTGCTGCCTAGTGCACAACTCCATGGGGCGCCACTCACACTATGATCTCCAAATGGTGGTCTCTGGTTCATGCAACATGACGGTCCCCAGGCAAGGACCTGTTAAGAGCTTCATGGAAGTACTCAGTACACATAAGCAAGGCAGGCTTCCCACTACTGGACTAGGGTATATATTTCAACTTGGCAGTTGCCTTCCCATTGGGAAATGAGCAGGCAGATCAGATGAGATGGAATACCGAAAGGTGTCCTGAGTGAAAGAAACCACTCAGTCATGCAGCAAGGGGCAGGGGTGGCAAGCAATGGGGACAGGGGTGCTGATGGGTTACCAGGAAAGAAGCAAAGACTGGGAGTCTCCTCACACAGAGCTTGGCAGCCTTGACTTTTCTCCCCCCCCCTCTTTTTTTTTCTTCCTGTAGAGGAGTTTTCTTAGACACCATCCTCCCCCGTCGTGACGACAATGGCGTCAGGCCAACCATTGGCCAACGCGTGCGGCTCAGTCAGGGAGATATAGCTCAAGCCAGGAAGCTGTACAAATGCCCAGGTAACTGTGAGCCACGGGGACTCCCAGCAACTCCTAGCATCCTATGCTACACAACGCATGCTGTGTGCAAGCAACACCATCCCCTTGCTGGGAACTGAAAGGACCACTCCTTGGCAGCTGTGGTTTCTTGTGTCTTTGTTAGGAAGTGTGCAGTGCAGCACAGAAAGCTGAGAGAGGCGTGTAGCAGGCTCAGAGCCCATAGCCTGACTATGGGAGGCTTTTGAAGTTCTTGATAAAACACTGAGTGAAGAGAGAAGAGAGCATGCGGAACCAGCACAATGTGACATGCTGCTCTGAGAGCCCATCTTCTTTCTAGGGAACTGGGGAATGTTAATATAGCAAAGGAAGAACCAAGAGCTTTTGACAGGAAGACAAAGATCAAAGGGAATGCTTTGGGGATGGTAGGGGTCCAGTTCCCTAAAGCTACAGTCAGAACAAGTCTCTGTGCTGTGTCTCGGGATTAGTTACCAGGTACATGCTATTAAAGACCAAAGAGTATCTTAGGGGTGGAGCAAAGGCTTGTTCTGAGCTAGGGCAGGGGTCCCTCAGATGAACCCTCTGTGCCTTCATCTCTGTTCTGGTTTCGTTTCTCTTGCTATGATAAAAATACCCTGACAAAAAGCAGCACGGGAGATGAAGGGCTTTTTTTGACTTAGAGTTTGAAGTTACAATCTATTATGGTGGGGAAGCCAAGGCAGGAACTTAGATGCTCACGGTCATGAGCAGAGAGAGAAGAAATGCGTGGATCCTTCCTTGTTTGCTGAGTCATGTACCTTTCTCCTGCATCATATAGCTTGGGACCACCTGCGTAGGGAATGGTACCACCTACATTAGGCTGGGTCTTCCTACATCAAATTACAACCAAGACAATCTCCCATAGACATGCCCACAGGCCAACTGGTCTAGATAATTCCTCATTAGCACTCTCTTCCCAGGGGTTCTATCTTGTATCAAGTTGACAATTAAAACTAGCCTGCTTGGGTTCTTGTTCCACATCATCTTGGGATCAATGCCCCAAGGCACTTTTAAATCCTTGCATAGTTATCAATTGTAGCAGCCAAAGTTTGTGCCACTGATAGGGCAGAATGGACTTTAAGGGACTAGGGAAGACAGAAGGAAGTTCCATCACCAATAGCTCCAGTAGCTTTTTCCATACCCTTCAGAGAAGATTTGTGGTAGAATATTTGAAACTGGGGCCACTGGAGAAAATCTGGGCTGTGACATTGCCCTGCAATTCAGGACCACGGGGACTTCAGAATGCTGTGTAGGCTGCATCCTCACGAAATGAGGAAATATGTTCAGCCATCTCTCAATCATCTGGGGGCATGCTGGGGCCAAAAGGCAGGACACACATATCATATAACCCTCTAAATTCAAAGGGAAACCTTAGAACATTCCCTGGGAAATGCCATAGTATTTATTTAGTTACACTGTATAAGCTACTTATTTCCCCGAAGGCTCCCAGGCAGCTGGTAAATATCCTGGAGCACACAGTAATGTATCTATTCCTGCAGAATGCTGATGACTATCCTAAAATAATTTCCATGGAACCCTCGGGGGTGTTGACTGCTGGGAGTGAGCCTCTCTGTGCCTGGCAGTTGTTCTGTAACGTGACACTGAGGCCCCTATAGCCAGGATTTCCTGAGGCAAATGATGGGCAGCCCTCCGCATGCCTTTTTCTGTAGCTCCAAAAGCAGCAGAGGATGCTTCAAGGGGTCCCTGCAAGCTAGGGCAATGGTCACGCAGAGATAGCATCAAGAGAGGGAAGAGATGTTTAAAGATGCCCGTTTCCTGCACTCAGTGGGAAGCCCCATGGTGGGAGTCACTCAGCAAGCCATTGGCTTTGTATTTTTGGGGTGTCTGTCTCCACGATTTGGGAAATACAAATTTTTTTGCTTCTAAGCTACATGAATCCCCCTTCTGCATTTCTTTTAAGGACAAACTAGAAGTAATTTTTTTTCCCATGCAGGTTCTGTGGTTCAGACCCATTCATTACTGGGCAACCTTCAGAGACAGAAAGGGCCCGAGAGCACACTGCTAGAGACCATGCTAGTGTAGCTACCTATACCTGCTTCATCTTTCTCTGCTTTCTTGTTTGTTTGATAGTTCTCTGAGAGGTGAACAGCAAAAGGAAAAGAACTGGGAAGGAGGCAAGATCAAGCTAAAAACATAAATGAGTGTCAAAGCACATTTTCTTGTGGCTTTCCTGGCTTATACGTCTGTGTTCTCCCTGCTATGGTTGCTGTTGTTAGCAGTTACGAAGGCTCCAGTGTGACTTGATGCGTGTAGCTCAGCGTTAGCGCATTTGTCTAGCATGCCCAAGGCTCTGGACTCAACCTCTTTCATAACCAATCAGCAAATCAATTCTACAATCCCTGAAACACTCTGTGGGTGCCAAACCCTGAGTGGACCCATTCATTGTAATGCAGGTGATCTCGCTGGCCCCTGAGCTGGTTCAGTTCATGGCTGGAGAACTGAGATCTGAACCCAGATCAAGCCACATGGAGTCCTGAGAGCCTTTGGCAGGAGCTCTGGGCGCTACGCCTCGGCACCAAGATGCTACTTTTGCTTGCCCTGGCCGGAAAAATGGCTCACTTCCCATCAGTCATCCACAGGGCTTTGGCTTGGGAAAGGCTTTCACGCCACAGGCCTGGGCAGGGTAACTTGGGTGGGAGCTTCCTGTATGCACCTTGTGTGCCTGCATCAGAGTTGTCATTTTGCTTGTGCAGCGTGTGGGGAGACACTACAGGACACAACAGGAAACTTTTCGGCACCTGGTTTCCCAAATGGCTACCCCTCCTATTCCCACTGTGTTTGGAGGATCTCTGTCACCCCAGGGGAAAAGGTAGGTGAGAACATTAACTCTTTTGATTATATCAGTGCATGCTGCACACACCCCTGGGTATCACACCAAACCCCATACATGTAAACAGTTAACATCACCTTTAAAAGGTAGGTTGGACCCCCATCGGGAATAATGTGACACCCTGAGCTGGGTAGAGTAGGAGAATCCAACCCTTGTGCTGTTAATAACAGCAGCTCTTCTGAGTACCTACTATGTGTCAGGAACACACCTGCTTGCTTTGCATTCCCTGTTTTATGACTTCAAAGCCAGTCTTACCCATATAAATGCAAGCCTGGCAGGTACTAAATGTCCACACAGGCTATGAATCAAGCTAACTGTCAGGTGAAGCACACTCTGTCCTCTCCCTGACTGTTACGATAACTCTAGAGGGCAAGTGTCTAGTCTAGAATTTGTTGACATACCGGAGTAGTGAGTTGGTAGATGGCAATGTGGGCAGCCCTCTACTTTCATCTGTGTTGATGTCCAGCCCACACCATTCACTCCAGCCTTGCAAGCAGCTGCTCCATGGCTGCCCTCTGGTAGGCTGGGCTGGTCAGTCATGTGTCTGCTGTGAGATCCAGGAAGGAAGCCATGGTCTGTCTTATAACTGGGCTCAGAGAATGCCAAGGCCCTGAGCCCCTGGAAAAAAATGTTAGGGGCTTGGCAAGCTCTATATCCATTGGCCTTGAAGATTCCATTGCCCTCTAGAGCTGAGCTCACGACCAGAACTTCTCCTTAGTCCAAAGATGGATATGCTTTGTTCCACTACAGGGCACCTTATGTCTATTCTGTGAACAAAGAATCTGAGGGGAAAACACATAGTAAAATATAGAATGGGGCTTTGAACTCTGTACTTTATCTTTTCTTAAAAGACTTAAAATTTTATATATATTATATATAAAATATATATAATATATATATTATATATATTATATATATTTTATATATATTATTTCTTATGTGTG
>NW_021604568.1:947315-957880 GCF_004785775.1 Grammomys surdaster | reverse complement strand
AGGAGGGAGAGGAGGAGGAGGAAGAGGAGGAGGAGGGAGAGGAGGAGGGGCCTGGTAATCCCCACATTGTTGACTTGCTGCACAGCAGGACTGTGTGATATGTTTGAACCATGTAAGCTTCACTAAGTCTCAATTATTAGTGCTCACTGGGGGCACAGAGAACACACATCACTGAAATTCCTACAATTATTCCCATTTCTGCTTCACCCGGCCTTCCCCAGAGCTGCTGGTAATTAGCAAACTGATTGACTCTCAGAGCACCTCTCGCTCATCACCTCTTCCCCCGATGGTCTTTATGGTTCACTAACATACTTAAAATAATCAGCCTGAATAATTATCCCTCTCAGTCAGACCATGAATGTGTTTCCAAGGAAGTTTTACTAACATTTCCTCACTGTAATCTTAAAAGAGCAGAGACTAAAGAATTCTTGTGGGGCCAGCTTATAAGCATTCCTGAACCCCGCCACCTCATCACAAGCATGATGCAAAATTGAGAGAAACCCAGGGACACCTCAGTTTAAGATGCCGCTCAGCGTGGGTTCCTCACTCCCTAGGCATCTGACAGACACGCCCATGGCACTCACACACCCACATGCAACCCCATCTGCTGTTCCATAGCATTCATTCTTTATTTCCTAGGAGACCACTGGGCTCTGTGGAAGAATCTCACTGGATGGGGATTGGCCCTGGGGAAGGAGTGGGCGCTCTCAGTGACGATCTCGATAGAAAGAAAGGCCTGTGAGGGACTGTGGGATGTCAGCTGTGATATGCTAAGGACACACTCAGTGTAGTCTGACTTTTAAAAGTGTGCTTTTGAAGTACTTCCTGCATGCCAGACACAGCCAGACATGGCACTAGCCACTCTGTATGCAGATTCTCTCACAACCTGGTGGTGTGCACATTGTCTTCCAGATGAGAGAGTCGAGTACTTCCTCAAGATTCTAGAGCCAGTGAGGGGCAGAGCTGAGGTGTGAGGCCAAACCTGTCTGATTAAACACCCCTGAGAGGGAAAGAGCATGGGGACTCCTAAAGATCAAATATCATGTGGTTCCATCTGTGCACGGACTTACCGTGGGGCACTTACCTGGGCCCGGTGAGGACTTTTATAACCTATAGAGCACTGAGAAAGAGGCACAGGTTGGCCTTGGAAAGTCTAGAAAATAAGGCAGGTTTGACTAATAAGATTTCTTTAGGAGTTTTCTAAGCATGGGGTAGGATCAGTCTGAAAAACCTGAGCTATAAGCTGTGGAAAGCTGGGTAGTCTGGGGATTGTGCCAACGGTAGCCATCAGGAGGAGACATTGAAGAGAAACAGCACAGTAACACACAGTAAGTGGCCAACCAGTAAGAACAGGAGATGGCAGAACTGAAGGGGTAGACTGACTTCAGGAAGGCTTTTGGAGATGATACCACTTCAGGAATGGGATGTCCTGATTGAGGGATGCTGATCGCAGCTGTGCTCGGATGCACTTGAGCTAACCCCAGACCCTCTGGAATGATTGATGATGTTACAAGATCCTTTCGTATCTCTGACCCTCACTGACCCCTTACCTCCTCCCAAATCCCTAGTCTCAACTTGCCCTAGCATATCTTTAAACGCATCTTGCTTTCTGTAAACCACCTAGCAACTTCAAAAGCTCAAGTGACTCCCCAGACAGAACTAAAGGACCCATCTCCCTCTGTTTACTCCCCAGCCCGCCTACGGTTTATTATTTGATGTCAGGAGACTTCCTGTGTGTGTGTGTTTTGAGAAGATGTTCCTACTGCGGTCTGAGGGCTCTGTATGCTAAGGGGTAACATGAGAACATCGGCATGTAAGACGCGCCTTTCAGAACTCTTCAGGCTTTGTTGTTCAAATGTACTTTATGGTAATTCTTTACAGATCATCCTAAATTTCACCTCCATGGATTTGTTTAAGAGCCGCCTGTGCTGGTATGATTACGTGGAAATCCGGGATGGTTACTGGAGAAAGGCCCCCCTGTTGGGTGAGTGGACATCGGTGTTCAGAGAGTGAGAGATGGGGTGTGTTCTTTGGGAGGCTCTCCCTATCGGGAAGGTTCCCTGTGGCAGCTGGTACAGGAAGCTCTCGGGCGCTCTTGTCATTGTAAAACTCTGACCACTCCATTTGGCCACACATGCTAAAGGCTTTTAAAAACTGTCAGCGCCTTATGACCCAGCAATTCCACTCCTTGGAATGTCTCCTAGGGAACTAATTAGGGAAGTGTGCAAAGCTCCAGCGACAGGGAGGTGCACTGAAGCGGGAAGAATCAAAGCAATTTAAATGTTCAGCAGCGGGGCGTAGCAGAGTAAATCATGACACACCTTTGCAACCGAAAATTCCCATCCAATAAAAATAAAGCTGGAGGGGAGTGTATATCGATACAGAGAGATTTTCCCAGCACTCTGTAACCTGCGCACAGTATGTTACAGAGTGGTGTAAACAGAATTATTTCAAACACATGCATGTACGTAAAGATGCAGGAATTCCTAACTGCAGGAATTGCAGTTAGCGGCTGTCACAGGCAGAAGTGAGAGGAACAGGGCCGGTTTAATAAAGTAAGGAGCACAGCTGTGCTGTCTTAAACTGTCAAAACTAAATTACTTAAACCATTGCATGGACTGAATCCAACGGTCATTTTATAATTTACAATATAAATCTCAAATAAAGTTAGAGATGTAAAGAACCCATAGTGGTTATTTTAGAGGAGTGTGTGTGTGTGTGTGTGTGTGTGTGTGTGTATGTATTTCTATTCTGCTCTTGGCTTGGTTATCTCTTCCAGAGTTTCTGATGGGCAGGGATTACTTCTGTGGAGTAGACAAGAGTACAGACTCATCCACCAAAGGCATCTTGGACCTTTGAGCGAAAGATCACAGGAAGACACTAAAAAGAGAAAGGCTTCCCGTGAGAGATTTCTCTTGACGATCAGAGAAGATTAATATTGTCTAGAATCAGTGGTCTTGGGTTTTGGGAGCTGAGTCTGGGACTCATTGGCCTGCAGAGGACAGCTATAACGGAGCTTCAGAGAGAGACAGACTAACAAAGAGGCAGATGAAAGTGTTGCAGTTGAGAGTGGGGTATCCTCATTGCTAGGACGATCAGAATGATGCCCTCCTGGCCTGGTGAAGTCCAAGGTTTTAGTGATAACTTGGTCCCCCGTGTTCCTTCATATGAATAGAAAAGCCACACTTGTCGTGCTGCCAGTGATGAACCTGGGAAGGAGCTGTTGCTGGGAAGTTGGCTGTAGACGGTCATGAGAAAGAATGCCCTGATGTGTTAGATCCTGGGAGACCAGGATGAGACAGTCACACCAGACAGGATCGTCTGTCTCTAGGGAACCTGTAGTCTTCTGCATGAGTAATCTGTAGTCTTCAGCTATCAATGGATATAGCCCACAAATGCCTGTATCTAGAAAGATGTGAGTTTAATTTCCCAAGGGTACAAACAGGTGGGAATTTGTGTCCTTAGATGCTCCAAAGTGCTAGGAGCAGCTAGGTCTGTGTGCCATTATTGGGAAAAAAAATACCCATCAGGTAGTTCCTAGTCCAGATGCACAAGTCAAGTTCTCCCTGGAAGTATCCATGGGAATGTGGGCATAGACAAGTGGTTATACTGCCCAAGACAGGGTAGAGCTGGTCTGCACTGGGTTCTGTTTCTTGCCTAAAAGGAACAGACGTGGAAGTGGCAGTCAGAGATCTAGGGCACAGGCAGCATTGGTCAGGTGTGCCAAAATGGCAGGGTGTGGGGCAGGAGGTGACTCAGCAAGGAAAGTACTTTTGCACTGGTATAAGGACCAGTGTTTGGATCCCTAGCGCCTCCATAAAAAACCAGGCACTGTAGTGTATGTCTATATTTCAGTACTAGGGGGCAGTAGTGGAACTAGGTGGGTCCCTAGAACCCCCAAGCCAGCCAGTTTAATTGAACCAATGAGGTCCAGATTCAGCAAGAGACCCTGTCCTCAAAAAGTAAGGTGGCGAGTCAGGAAGACACATGAGGTTGTTCTCTGGCCCCACATGTACCTAGATATACATCAAATTGCATCCACATACATGTGCAAGTACATCTACACACATGTAAGCATCCCAGCTCCCCAACCCCTACCCAACAAGGCTGGGATCCTGGGAGCCGGGGTTTTTAAACTGGAAAATACCTCTGGGTAAGACTCCTGTAATACAACTTAAGCAGAACTCACAAAAGTGCGTCAACAAATAATCAAGTTGGCCTCTCGTGAGTCCTGTCTAGTACCAAACACACAGAAATGATGCTCTTCCAGGGATGGACTGGTCGCTGCCAAGCCAGGAAGCATTAGGGTGGTGGGCAGCATCGTGCTGTGTCTTGTACACCTGTCTACTGTCTGGGTCCTCCACAGTCACATTTTACAAAAGCTGTGTGGGATGAGCTTCATCCGTGGGAATCGAAGACCCTCAACCTGACGGATAACTTCAAGTCACTGAATCCCTGATGGTGCGGGAAAGCCAAGGTCCTCACAAGGCCTCACAGCTAGCCAGTGACTGAAGTCAAACCAGAATTCCGATGTCCTGGTGAAGGGGACAGGTGACTGCTGAATATTGACAGTCCTTCCCTCCCATGTTGTCAGACGAAACAGTCCATGTGTTGTTTATCTGGGAGTCAAAGTTAACCAGGCTTCCTGTGTTTCTGCTTGCCGAGGTTGGCAGCCCTACACCCCAGGAATGGGCTAGACTAAAGCCATGGGAGGAAGGAGCCAAAGTTTCCCAGAGAGAGCCAAGGCACGCTCCAGAGAGTGGACACGGGCTGGTCTCCAGGCGGTCCCTTTGCTCAAATGGCAAGCAGGAATGTTCTCAGTGGGGATCCTGGTGTCTCTGCTGTGCTCAGTACTGGAATGGGACTTGTGTGGTTTGTCAGTTTAGTTGGTAATAGTGATGGCTCGGGTTGATTTGGGGGGGGGTAGAGTTAGTAGTCATATTTTACCTGAATTATTGCTCCCTTTATCTCTCTCTTTATCTCTCTCTCTGTCACTCTGTCTCTGTCTCTCTATCTCTGCCTCTCCGTCTCTCTGTCTCTCTCTGTCTCTGTCCCTCTGTCTCTGTCTCTTTGTCTCTGTGTGTGTGTGTGTGTCTGTGTGCGCGTGCGTGCTCTCTCTCTCTCACACACACACACACACACACACACACATAGTGTTGCAGCCAAGGCATGGCCGGGTGCCTGGACCATCACTCTTCATTTGCAGGCACCCTCCTTTGCCAACTATTTGGTCTGCTCTGATGTTTCCAAATGCAGTCGTTAGTGAATTTTTGTGTTTGGAACAAGTGCATTGTGTTGGCTAAGCTGGTCCCTGGGAGGGGTCAATGCCATGAAATCTGCTGCTGGGAGGCAGGTCAAGGCCCTTTTGGCAGGAGGGAGAGCGGATTAGGGTGGATTGTAAAGTAGGCATCTTTGCTCTGAAAACCTCTGCATCACATTTTCTTTCCCAGGGCAGTGTGTGAAAATCCAGGCATAATGCGTGCATAACTTTTTATGAATGGACCCTTTATGACTCCCCGCAGAGCCCACTTGGAGTGTCCTCATCTGCATCTCCTCTTCTTGATATCCTTATTAAACGCTTCTAAACCCAGGAACCAGATTT
Source organism: Grammomys surdaster (assembly GCF_004785775.1). NCBI lineage: Eukaryota > Metazoa > Chordata > Mammalia > Rodentia > Muridae > Grammomys > Grammomys surdaster. Next base: position 952,278 of record NW_021604568.1, on the reverse strand, counting down.
CGGTCTAGGAACTGACACCTCTCCCTGACTGTTTTCCAATAGCCTGCCCGGGCTCTTCCGAGGGAGGCTGTTTGTGACCCAGGTTTGCACTTACTGGGTTCAAAAGACAATTATAGATGAGAATACTTCATAGCTGGTTAAGAGTCACAGATGGGGTTTCTGTGCCAGGGGCCACTTACCTTTAACAGGGTATATGTCGGGGCTGGGGGGTGGTGACAGAAGAACCAGCCAATAATCTTAAACACTGTCCTTCAACATGGATTCCCCTCCCCATTGCTGTTAGATGAAGCAGTCCCAAGCATCATATTTTTGTCAGCAGAACTGCCTTGGCATTTGGTGTTTCCACAATATACACAAAAGCCCCTTATCCTGTTTCCTTGAAAGGGGAGGGGAGCTTAGAAAGGTCAGGCTGGTCCATCGAGTCGCGTGGCCCCACTACTGAGGCTTCCTGGGCAAGGGCAATTTCCCAAATGAACAGAAGTGATAGTGTAGGCCAACAGCCAAGCCTGGCACTGGCACAAATGTGCTTAGTGATCTTTTGTGCTCGTCTTATTCTGAGCTGGAAAGGGAACATGGCACTTTCATTCCCAGGAAGCACTTCGATATTGTATATAAAACTGCACAGTGTTCAGAACTAGACCCCAGTTCCTTTTGATGGTGGTGGTGGTGATGGTGATAGTGGCCCCAAAAGTCTGGATCTCTAACTGCCAAGCTTCAAATCTTGCTTCCACCTCCAACTTCAGACAAATGCTCTCATCCTCACTTTTCTCATCTGTGAAATGGGGATAATAACAGTACCTGATTCAGGGAAAAACTGTGTTTGTGTCAAATTTGCCTTGTGGTGACAAAATAACTGAGGGGAATTAGCCAGAAAGAGAAAAGGTTTATTTAAGCTTGTAGTTTCAGTCCATAGTCACTTGACCTGATTGCTTTCAATTTGGTGACAAGACCAGAAGCACCTGGCAGGGAAAAGAATTTGCTGGCGCTTCATAGTGACATGAGAGTATGAGACAAGGGGAGAATATTCTTTGAGGAGAAGCTTTCATTTATCTAGTTCTCCCACCTCTAAGTAGCCCTTAAGCTACGAGTCTATCAATGAATGGATTAATCCATCAATAAGGCTTGAGACCTCAAGGTTCAGAATCCCCTCCCCCCAAGGCCCTACATATGGTCATTACTACACTGGGACCCAGACCTTCAGCCCAGGAGCTTTCTGGACACATTTAGGATCCAAACTGTAACCAGTGGGGATGAACTGAGGCAGTCCGTGTGAAATGCTTCAGATAGGATCGTACACAGACACAGTCAGTGACAAAGGGGGACATTGATTACAGCTTCGATGCTGACAAGACAAAGGCTGAGATGTCAAGTGAGAGTTACAGAGAGATGTGTGATATTTGCCTAGGCAGAACAATACACCCACCCGGGCTGGACAGGGGTGGATCACCCTGTGGCAGAGGTGACAGACGGTTCTTCTCTTGAGTTAGGTCCATAGGTAACAGAATGTAGACCTCCCCCCTCTCATTTGGAATCAGTCCTCAGTGACTGTGGCAGCCAGGGTTTTAAAAGGAAACACAGATTGGAAACCTGAGCCAGGTGAAGGAGTCCTGCTTAGGGCTGCTGTGGTCGGACTGCACAGTGCTCCCTCTTGCTAAAACACGGTGCTCCCTCGTGTTTAACATGACGCTCCCTCCTGCTTACCTGTTGTTTTCTAAAAACTCATCACAATAAGCATGTATACCATAGATGCCACTCCCAAAGTGTGTCGGCCTCCAGTCTGTTTTTATCTTCGAGTGTATGCGTGCATACTGTGCGTGCATGCTGTGTGTGCATGGGTGACCATGTATTCAGGAGCATGTATGCATATGTAGGTAGGACCCCCCACTGGGTGTCATTCTTCAGATACCACCCACCTTAAGGCTGGCTAGCCAGTGAGACTCTGCCTCTCTAGTGTGAGAATTATAAGAACACACCACCATGCCCAGCTTTCTTACATCACTCCCGGGGCACAAATTTCCATCCTAATGCTTACACAGAGCCATTTCCCCAATGCTTCCACTGTAGTTTTCCTTGCCAAAGTCTTAACAAAAATTTTACTTCACCGAATAGGAAGACCAAATCCAAATGGCTAGAGATAGCCAGAACCAGGAGGAAGCAGAGCTGACTGGAAGCTCTCAACCCTGTTTTTCCTCAAAGAATCTAAAACCAGAGCTGACCATCTGGAAAAGGCCATGGTGGCACCAAATTTGTCCCCAGCCTTATGCCTTTCCACTTTTCTCAGATGAGTGAAACATAATTGTCCTGTCTAGTGCCTCGACCAGGACTTTCCATACACTGAGGGTTAAAGTGCCCGCCTTTTTTAAAACTCGAGAGCTGGTTATAGTGGCACGTGTTTATAATTCCAGTACTTGAGAGTCTGAGGCAGGAGGATTCAGCAAGCTTGAGGCCAGCCTGGGCTACTTAGTGACTATGATGCTAGCCTGGGCTACATAGTGAGACCTTGGGCTTAAACTGTAGCTCGGTGGCTGATGTTTCCATGTTGTCTCAACTCAAGGCAGCTCAGGTGACACCCAGGTCCACATAGACCTTCCTCCAAGCTTGTGAGATAATCTACAGCTACCCAAAGGCCTGTGAACTGTGGGAAAGTGGCCTCCATACCTGCTCAGGAGTCAGAAGTCATGCTTCCATGTTACATCAGGCTTGGGATGGGGAACTTTTGCATGGCTGTGTCGTGGACAAAGGTCTGGACAAGCCATATAGACAATTCCGTACTGGAACCGAGAAAGAACACGGGGCTCTTGGGCCTTATTAACCTGTTAGGCTTTCTCCAGGGACTGGCAACACTATTTCCTCTTCTCTCAGATCTTTCAGTCTCATCGTGGTCTGTATCAACCTGCCTGAGTCACAGTCTTAGCTTAGAGGAAGAGGATGTGGAATCAATTCTTAAGGGGCTCTATGATATACCTCCAAAGTTCTTCATCCCAGTCTCTCTCTCTTCCCCTCTGGGTCTCTCTGCACCATCAGTCTGGGAAAGCCACTCTTTTTTTTTTTAACTCCGGGCCTTCAGTATTGCATCTGGTCTTGTATTAGTTCAAATGCAAGGAAGCTTTGGTTTCTTGGTCTCTGGTCCTACTTCCCAAGCCAAAGGTAACAGAGTACCCAGGGCCCCAAAGGGAAGGATGTGTGTCTTCAGAATTGTCAGGCAAAACAAAACAAAACAATAACCATCATCAATAGCTCAGCATCATCTCTCTACCGCTGGGACCACCACAAGATCTGCCACAGGATCAGCGTGGCAGGGAAGGTACTTGCCCTCTCTCTTGTACTTTGAGTGCCTGGAATCCAGACTTGTCCTTCATGGGCTTACAGATGTACCATTCTTGAGCCCATATTTGCTTCTCTGTGGACTGCAGGGCCAGCTGTCCCTTTGAGGGTCATTGCCTACTTCCCACCTTTCCTTCAGGTTGTGGTGAGGTGAGCCTGATGTCCACAGTGACCTAACAGTCCTTTCTCTTTCCAGGGAGGTTTTGTGGCGATAAGATACCTGAGCCCCTTGTCTCCTCAGACAGCCGACTCTGGGTGGAGTTCCGTAGCAGCAGCAGCATCGTGGGCAAGGGCTTTTTTGCTGTATATGAAGGTTTGTTCTTGATAAAGCAGTCGGGCGGGTGGCCACTGAGAAGCATCTGTCTAGAGCAGCCTGCTTCCTTCCCAGGTGTATGGGACAACTTGCTAGAGAATCAAGCTCTTATCATAGGGTCTGAGCTAAGGACTGCACACTCCCTCTGTCACACTTGGAAGGCAAAGGCCAAGTGTGCTGAGCTCTTCCACTCAACCTTCCACTGTCACAAGCCCAGTGAGCTCTCCTCTCAATCCAGCTGGGATATGAAAGGCATCGGGGTATAGAGTCCTGTAGAGATGGCAGTGGCAACTGGACACCTGAATGAGCTCAAGCAGGGGGCCTGACATCTCTGGACTCTTGCTTCATCAGAGAAAAGAAACTGTGGTGCTATCCAGATGACCCATTTCATGCAAGAGAAGGGCTGTGAAGTCACCCTAGAGCAGCTTCTGTGTGTCTTAATTCTCCCGTCTCAGAAAGAAACAGAACTGGAATTATAGCAAAGCCCCACTTTGCCTTGATGCATTGAAAATTTGGACAGTCCAGATTTTTCTCTGGGTAGCTACATGGCTATCCAGAGTTAAAACTCAACTTTCCCAAGGCCAGTATTGTTAAGGCCAGAGAAAAACGCTGGCTCTTGGAGCCACCTTGTGGCAACCAGTAGCCGTTCACCTGTGTTTGTAAGGCGATCAAGGATCCTTTTTTTTTTTTCTTGTGTTCTCTCTAAAGCCATGTGTGGGGGAGACATAACCAAAGATGCAGGCCAGATTCAATCTCCCAACTACCCTGACGACTACAGGCCTTCCAAGGAGTGTGTGTGGAGGATCACGGTGTCGGACGGGTTTCACGTGGGGCTTACCTTCCAGTCCTTTGAGGTGAGCACTGCTAGGATGTTTTCCAGAGTGTGTGCTGATACCTGCTCCACACTCTCTGCTCTATAAAGACAGGTTCTTATAGTAACCCCAGCACTCAGGAGGGCAAGGCAGGAGGAAAGTGAGTTTTACGCCAGACTGGACCAACCAAAAAACAAACAGAAGGGATTGGGGGTGGGGTCTGGGGAGATGACTCAGTCAGTGAAATGTTTTCTTGTCCTGTTGGCACAAAGGCCTGAGTTTGGTCCCAAGTACCCATAAAGCTCTATGCATCCCTTGTAACCTCAGGGTTGGGAGGCCATGAAGGCAGACCCTTGGGGCTTGCTAGCAGCCCGCCTAGCCTAACTGGTGTGCTCTGGAGAAGTGAGAAAGCCTGTCTCAAAAAAAAAAAGTAGATGTCTTCTGAGGAACAACACCCAAGGTTTGTTTATCTCTGGCCTACACACACACACACACACACACACACACACACACA
>NW_021604568.1:908530-947215 GCF_004785775.1 Grammomys surdaster | reverse complement strand
AGAGAGAGAGAGAGAGAGAGGACGACTTTCCACTTTTGGTTAAGAACAGGGAGCTAAAAGTCCACTTCAAGCCCATCTTCCTTGTTTCTCTTAGAGCCTCCTCAGCCTGATTCACCTTGACTTTTGCATCAGAGACAGATTGGACAAGTTGAGTATGAACTCAGTCAGGTTAGATTTGAGACTGATGGTTAGGTTTTGATTCTGAGTTTAAAAACTTTGAAGCCAAACCAGCCAGGAGCACCCACATGGCCTCTGTCTTTCTCTTTAGATCGAAAGGCATGACAGTTGTGCATATGACTATTTGGAAATCCGAGATGGTCCCACAGAGGAGAGCACCCTGATTGGCCACTTCTGTGGCTATGAGAAGCCAGAGGCCGTGAAATCCAGTGCCAACCGACTGTGGGTGAAGTTTGTGTCCGATGGCTCCATCAATAAAGCTGGCTTTGCAGCCAATTTCTTCAAGGGTATGGCTTAGCAGTCTGTTCCTGTGTTCATTCATGGGAAGAAATGTTGCTTTCTCCAGTTAAAGAATTCTAAAGTCTATATGAGACCTTAGCAGCAAGCAAAGCTCCTACAGGGCAGGGGCTGCTCACTGTGAACGCTGATAGGGCCCTCTCTGTGGGGTTTACACCTGTGGGGAACAGGCTCTAGCTGGCTTCTGCAAGGAAATTATTCTATTTGGGGAAATGAGAGTTCATGATTTTTTTTTTGACGGGTGTGTCTGCACATGTGCTAGTGTATGTGTGCATGTGCATGTACAGGCCCGAGGGTGACCTTAGGAGTCTCTCTCAAACTCTCTACCTTTTCTATTGACACAGGGTCTCTCATTTTAGCTCACCTAGCTAGTCAGCTTGCTCCAAGGATCCTTCTGCCTTCTGATGTTGGGATTACAAGCAGGCTGCCATGCATACATGCACACCTGGTGTTTATGTGGGTGCTGGGCATTTGAACTCAGGTCCTCACACTTACACGGCAAGCACTTTACCTACTGAAGCCAGCCTTCAAGGCCTAGTGATTTTTACCAGGTCAAACTATATGCAGTGAAACCCTGATTTAATAACAACACATGCCTGGCAGTTTCATTAACTGAGAGTTCACTGCGTCCCAGGGCCTGTGTAAGACACTTGCTTTACCTGATATCATTTTGTTCCCGTGATGACCCTTTCAGTTAGGTTTGGATTATATTGACCAGAACTGAGGAAGGTTGCTCAGGGTTGCTTTTGGACATGAATGACAGATTAAGGGTCTAAACCCTGTCTGACTCCAGACCCCAGGCCCTCGACAATCTTGCCTGACACTCCTAGGTATGAGCCTGAGAAGTACCCCAGATCTTCCACTCTGAAGGCATTGTCTCCCATCCCTCCTGCTGGTGCCCAGGAGAATGAGGCATGAGGACAGTAAGGGAACAAATATCCCCTGATGGAACCAGACCCAGATCACATAGGCCATACAGTATAAGGAGGGGCTTCCATGTTTCCTCTGAAAGAGCATTCAGGACCCCAAAGGATGCATAGCACCCCTAAGAAGGACATGGGAACATCCCCAGGCCTGGTACACTGTGGCTGGGTCCCCAGGAGTATGGCACCAGTCCTTAGTAGAGATAGGGGGTCCCTGCAGCTCCTTCTTCGTAGTTTCTTCTTATGAGATACCACTTGATGTCCAAGTCACCCATACCCACGTCAGGGAGACTGTTTCTTCCTTCCCTCCTCTCCCATGTCTCCTGGCTGTGAGAGACAAAAATCCCAATCCTCCTCATCTTCTTTGTGCCTCCTTTTTATTCTATTATTTTAGCTTTTGAGAGAAGATATCACACTGTAATCCAGACTAGCCTCTGACCCACTGGGACTCTCAGGCATTCTCATGCCTCAGCTTCTGAATGCTCAGATTACAGATGTGAGCCACTGTGCCTGGCCCTACCTCTTCTTAGGTACTTTTCCTAGGCTCTCCTTGAAGGGTTGACATCAGGAGAACTGACATCCAGAAAAACCACCCTGCTAAGCAGCCTCATTTCCTTACTGAAGCCTCAGTTTCCCCTTGTAGAACAGAAGGAAGAAAATGTGTTGAGTTGTGAAGCTCCTATGAGACAATGGCTTGGAGACGCTTTGTAAGCTGTTGGGTTCCATGTGAGATTACTGTTCTTCCCTTTTGTGGCTTGCAGGGAAGAGTGAAAATCTTAACGCCCAGTTTCCTCTGACCATCGAGGCCACAGTAGCATGCCCCAGAGTGCACTATCTGGCTCATGTGTCTTTGCCAGAAGGAGGGAACTGGAAGCATAACCACAAAGCCTGTGGCAGAGCCGGCATGAGCCAGAGAACCTTGTGCCTTGATGCCAGTTGGCAACAGCCTTTGCCTGGGGCCCAGCTGGCCCATAACACTGGCCGGGGTGCCAGCTGGCCTCAACACTGATCTCCTAGTGCCAGATGGCAGCCCTTCTTAGAGCCAATTGGATAGGCAGCAGGCAGAGCTTTACACTTCTGCTTGTTTCAAGAGAGGATGGTGGCATTCGAGGCTTGGCTGGTTCAAGGGGTGTGACAACCATCTTGAATCCCTACACACTATCATTCCAGTGCAGAGGGACCATAGAGGATGCAGGGTGGGGGAGGCTTTCTTCTAGGTATTTCTTCAAAGCCCTGGGGCGTGCTCTAATGTCCCTTAATTCTCTCTGAAGTTCTTTTAAGGTCTTTTCTGGATCTCATTACTGAGCCACAGAATGGCCCCTTCTTTCTGTGTGCCTAGAAAGTGGAAAGAAGCCAGAGATGTGGCTAGACCCAGCTAAGCTCTGGTTCCAGCCCATTCTACTTTCATGATCCCAGATCTCCTTAGAAGGTGTGCCCTGTTTAGAATGAGCATGAGCCAGTGGGCCAGTGACACTGTGGAGACAATGTAGCCAGCCAGACCCTGGCAAGAATGGTGCCTGCTTGTCTGCCAGTTACTGATGATGGCGCGGTGCTGTGGACAGCAACACAGCCCACTGCCCTGAAGCTTTTCTCCAACTCTCTGGCTAACGTGTCCTTTTGTCTCTGCAGGAATGGAGTTTTCTTTGCTTTAAGTCCATTCCACTAGCTTCTCTCCCTTTATCTGGCAATAACTAGGCTAAGAAATGGTGATCCTCTCTTTCTTGCCTCTGTGCCCTGCCCACAATCACCATAGCTCCAGGCATCAGGGCCTCTGCTTCCTTCCCCTTGGGTCTTTATTTATCTTTGTCCTTTCTCATGGAATCCTTTCTGTTTCCTCTGCTCTCTGGTCCATTTCTTGGACCTGCTGGGTCCCTCCTGTATGCCTGTTCCTTCTTCACTGACCCATACTGCAGCCCCTCTCTTCACAAGCTCTTGCCCCCCTCCTCACCTTCTGCTCACTGTCCTTTAGTCCAGGCTGTTTCTCCATCTAGCCTTCCCATCATCATCTTTCTGACTCTTGGAGGTGAAGAAACCACACCAGAGTTGTCTGAAGTGAGCACTCTGCACAGACAATATACCAGTCCTTCATGGGTATAATTTTCAATCACCACAAAAGCCAGGGCTGCTCTTGTCGTTTTAAAAGTAGAGGAAGATGCAGAGAATCTTAACAACTGGCATCCAAGTCCATCTGATTGGATATTGGTTGGTCCAACCTGACCCAGCTCACCTGGAAGCCGGGACTATTTCTATTGCTCCATATTTTCCTATATATTTCTCTTATTCCAAAACGTCTGAAAAATATTTTAGATGCCTAAGAAAGTGCTTTGCATATTTCAGCACAGTGAGTGAATAGTTGCTTGAACAATGCTTCCTGCTACATTTATTAATGGCCACAGACAACTTCACCTCCCTGCCTACAGCATCTTTTGGCACCCAGTGACCAACTCATTTCAGTCATTGTTGAGCCCAAGAACACCTGGCACTCAGAGTTACTCTGTGTGCTCTCCACTGAGCGAAACACTGGGGTATTGACAAGCTACCTTCTCCCCGGAGAAGGGCGATCAAATTGATAAGGAATGTGTGCAGAACAGACAAGGAAGAAGGCAGAACTTAGGTTCATTTGGGTCGGAAGAGGGAAGCAGAGATGGAAAAATAGAGAGGGTGTTGCGTTTGTGGAGGATCAATGAGCTGAGAGTTTGAGTAACCAGACAACCCAAGGAAACCTCTGATAAACAGTCGGCAAGGGTATTTTTAAAGGATATGTTTAAAGAGGTCCTGCCCATGGTGGTGTGGTTGGCTATCTATCTTTTCAGGCTGTTCTCAACCCTTGGCTGTTCTGATTTCTTTCGTTTCCTTGTGTAACCTGTTCTTTCAAGATTTGCCAACAGCTTCATACTTCCTCTGCCTCTATGTTCCCCGGGTGCCACGGATCGGCACTCCCCTTCCTGCCCCGCCCACTTTTCATTTTTAATGATGTTGAGTTGTCTCTTCAATAGACTCTTCTGGATAAGGCAGAGCATACCCTATGTGCTATCTACCATGGACCGCCATACCATGATTTTCCTGTTATCTCTAATACTTGTCTTAGAGATGGGCAGTGCTAAGGATTTTCCTTACTTCAGTGGCTTGTTAGCTAACATCTCCTGAGGGATTCTCCAGTGACTCCTGTGTTCTGTCCATGGTCAGAGCTCATAGTATCTGACACACTGTTGTTTCATGCCCTGAGCACACTACTGGACACCTGCTTGTGCTGAATGTCTCAGGCTACCCATCCCCAAGCCTCCACTCTGCCCTACCCAACAATTTCTCCCAAGTACAGTAGTTAACCTGAGAACTCAGTGTTTTCTATAACATCTTAAGAATTTCTACTTAAAAAATGCTGTTCTGTCAAGGATACTAGTACATCTTCATCTAGAAATGCATCCCTGTATTACCATCCATTACTGGGTGCCTCTAAGAAGTTCTGTGGCACTAAAATGATAAAGCCCTTGGTGTGGAACCTGGTGAGATTTATAAAACCAGTCATGTATTCTGGATGGATACCTTGCTTAAATCTATTCTCCAGGCCTGGTCCTTTCCATTCTGGATAACTAGACGCCCCTGCTTATGTGATCAGGATCTCACCTTTGACTGCTGAGTGTAGACAAAGGAGTTTTTAGAAGGTGACTACTAGAAGTAGCTCCTGTCATAGAGGAATGTACGGAGAGTCCTAGGATATAGAAGGGAGGAAGTGGACTGTACATCTTGGTGACAATTTAGCTCTGTCATCTTCTCTCCCCACAGAGGTGGATGAGTGCTCCTGGCCAGACCATGGTGGGTGTGAGCAGCGCTGTGTAAACACACTCGGCAGCTACACGTGTGCCTGTGACCCTGGCTACGAGCTGGCTGCCGACAAGAAGACATGTGAAGGTTGGTGTTGGATCTGTCAAGTTGAAGTGACAGGGAATGAGAGACAAGTTTAAGAAGTGGGGACAGAGATGGGCAGGTGGTTGGCTATGAAATAACAATATGCAGAAGAATTGCCTACTTTTCTGAGGCAGAAACAAGGGGGGACAATCACAAACATAACAGATTCCATCCACCCTTGAAACTGTGAGACAGAGGCTGCAGCTTGTCGCCTGCTGTGAGTATGTAACATTCATGTGGTTGTCATGGCAAGACCCCAAGGAACTATGATCACTGTGGCGTGACTCAGATGATAGCCTTTCCCACATAGCCTGGGTTCAGCCCACCTACCCACCTACATGAATACTCATACAAGCCAGGCACAGTGAGGAGCTTGACACAGACATCTCTAACTCTCCTTTGGTCCAAGACCTGTGGAGACCCCGACTGTGCCACTGTGTGACAGGTCAAATGTGCCGCCATTGTTTAAAAAGCTGTAGACATGTCCCCAACTCATTCCTCCAAAGCCTCAGTGGAAACTGTTCAACTAGAAAAAAAGAATCTGAGTCAGTTCAGACTGTCTACCTTCTTCCTGGTTACTAAAGGACAGCAGGTCTTCCTGATGCCTGGGGGAAATTGCAGTCACCTGGAACCAAAAACAAATGAATCTAAAATGTTTCCCTCCACACAGTGGCCTGTGGTGGATTCATTACCAAGCTGAATGGCACCATCACCAGCCCTGGATGGCCGAAGGAGTACCCCACAAACAAGAACTGTGTCTGGCAGGTGGTGGCCCCCATGCAGTACCGCATCTCCCTGCAGTTCGAAGCCTTTGAGCTGGAAGGCAATGACGTACGTCTCAGCCCCGTGACTGATGTGTCTGCTTTTGTGACTGGATTGTGGCTCTGTTGAGAAATGACTCAGAACTAGAACAGACTCTCCAGGCATCAGGATGGCCTGGGTGAAGTTGCTACCTCTGGTGGAGACCTGGGGTGCAGACTAGGCAGAACTGGGGGTTGTGGAGAAGGGGACGTGTTTCACATCAGTTTCTGTGTGTGCCCTTTTTACTGAGTCCAAGGAAGAGTAAAGGAGCAGGAGCTGGGGTTAGAGCAGTCAGGACAGATCTAAACTCCAATGGGAGGAGCTGGGAGCTGGCTAGTGTCCAGCTGAGGCCCTAAGGACCAGCAGCAGACAAGAATACAAAAAACATCCTGTTCCTTCCTCTTGGAAGTGGCTATGGATAACCAAGTTAGAGGAGGGCTACATAGTAGCCCACAGCCAGAGTGGTGACAGGAACATCCCACGTCTGCACCTAGGGATAGTATGAGTCCCTGGGACTACATGTATTTCTCCATGTACCCCTGCCACACCCCAGCTGGGACTGCCACTTTAACATCAGCAGCAGCCCAGCCCTTACCCACTCTATAGTCCTTTAGGTTACCCAGAGAGACGTTCACACCAACATCCAGAGACAGGAGGCTCAAGAGATGGCTGGACAGCTAAGAGGAAGTACTGCTCTTACAGAGGACCCAAGCTCAATTCCACGCACCTTCACTGGGTGGCTCACACCTGCACATAACTCTTCTGACCTCCGTGGCCACCTGCACTCACGTGTGCAAATCCACACACATACATAGAACTAAAAAGAAAACACATGTTTAAATGTAAAACAAACAAAGGGAGGGAAAAACAGTGGATGGAAGGCTCTGGAGCTCATCAAGGTTAACCTCAAAGTGAGTACTTCAGAAAAACAAATTCAAATTTCAAATTAAAAAGTAAATTTCAAAGTAAATTCTTTCAAAGTAGGCACAGAAGCAATGTGGACTCTAGTTCAAGCTCTGCTACTGCTGAGCCAAGTGACTTCAGACAAAAGTCTTTTACTTTCCGACCACTAGTTTGGCTGCAGGAGGCTATGACAGACTTGGATGGTGGCCGTAGTGTGCAGACATTTTCTCCCATGCTGTCCCTCTTTTGCCACCTTCTAACAGCAGGGGCCCATTGCTGAAGCCAAGCCTTGTGGTTGCCCAAGAGATAAGTGAGTAGAGAAGCAGGTGGGGATCCTGCCTTATGCTGCCAGGCAGTGGGACCTCACAGAGCCTCAGCTGAAGGCCAACGTCCCTGTCACCCTCTGGTGCTCACCGACACGGTGACAATCCAGAGGACTCAAGCTTTAAGACTGACTGGGCCCATTTGCCCACAGGGAAGGGTGTAGTTTGGGGGTAAGGAGGCATATTTCACACAATTATAAAATACAATGGGTCCTCCCTCTGATGAAGACCTATTAATATCAGCAGGAGGACTTCCGGAGGGAGGAGGGAGAGGAGAGGGCTGTTTTGAGCTGTGGCAGCTGGTCTGTACTCTGGATGGCATCTTAGCCATGGAATACAAGGGTGAAGCTACAATCCAAGAGTCCGAGGACACCACAACTATGGTGTCAAGAGGGCACGGGGTGTGGTCACCTCGGTGCTCCTGAGATACATAGATGGAGTAGCTGAGGGGCAGCATACTGCCCTGGTCCCTGTTCCTTCACAGGTCTGTAAGTATGACTTCGTAGAGGTGCGCAGCGGCCTGTCCCCAGATGCCAAGCTTCATGGCAAGTTCTGTGGCTCTGAGACCCCGGAGGTCATCACATCACAGAGCAACAACATGCGCGTGGAGTTCAAGTCTGACAACACCGTCTCGAAGCGAGGCTTCAGAGCTCACTTCTTCTCAGGCAGGTGGGGCGGGCCTGCAGAGGCCCGTAAGCTCCTGGACTCTGGGTTCCTGCAGCCTCCTCCCCGCCATCTCCAGCTTCCTCTCCAACTTCTACCCTGATAGCAGCCTCTATGCTGTGGCCCAGTTCATCTTCTAGGGATACCCCAACAAGTTATCATATATCAAGGGCAGCTTAAAACAAAGAACTTTGACTCTAGGTTCTATGAGCCAGAAATCAGAATTTAAGGGCACTACAAAGTACGTAGTAGGCCCTGTTGGTCACATCCCACTGGTGTATGAGCTGTTCAGTGGGGGTTTTTGGATCTCTGTCTTAGTGCTCAGCATTGAGGCAGGTCTATTATTTGTTGGTTTTACAGGCACTCGGTGTTCTGTCTCTGACTTTTGAACCAGGCAGTCTCTCGCCGAGCAAGCTCTGTTTTGTGTTATGGGCACAACACAGACCTGAGTTCAGAGGATGCCTGGATGGCGCCCAGCATTGCATAAGCTTCTTCCTGGTTGGGAAGGCCAGAAAGACAACATCCTACTAAGACCCAGCTTAGGTCAGGCTTGACAAGGGCTAGTATTTGGAGGAGAGGGGGCCTGAGGCAATGGGGAAAGGCTCTTTGCCCGATGCATGTGATCTGGGCCAGATCTGAAGGGCTGAGGTACAGCTAGTATGACTAGAAAGAAAGTGACCAAAGTCTGGAGAAGAGGGGACGTCATAAACTTGGATTTAGGAGGTCTCAGTGTTCTCAAGGACTGAGATAAGAGCAGACTGGCAGGGACCACGCCTGTCTGGGGAGGCCACAGGTGGGCCAGGGCAGGCAGGCTTGGTCGTAATGGACCGTGAAGAGTGGCTGAAGCTTGAGATCCATTGAACCAGGATGGAAAGCTCTATGTAGGTTCCGAGCAAGGAGGCCTAGGAATACCATGTGGTCAAACCAGGCCAGGCAGGATGAAGCTGAGAGTGTTGGGAATCTCCTCAAAGGAGAAGATGCAAGGCCCTGATGAGTGGTACAGTTCCATGCTCGCACACAGGGGCAGAGAAGCTGTATGTGAGGGTAGTAATCCATGAATGTCAGCAAGAGGACCTAGGAAAGGAAGAGGAGGAGGAGGAAGAAGAGGAGGAGGAGGAAGAGGAGGAGGAGGAGGAGGAGAAAAGGAGGAGGAGAAGAAAAGGAGGAGGAAAAGAAAATGAGGAGGAGAAGAAAGAGGAGGAAGAAGAGGAGAAAAGGGAAGAGGAATAGGAAGATGAAGAGAAGGAAAAGGAGGAGAAAGAGGTGGAGGAAGAGGAGGAGAAGGAGGAAGAAGAGGAAGAGGAAGAGGAAGAAGAGGAAGAGGAGGAGGAGGAAGAGAAGGAGGAGGAAGAAGAGGAAAAAGAGGAGGAGGAGAAAGAGGACAAGGAAGAGGAGGAGGAGAAGGGAGGGGAGAGGCCTGTACTGGGCTGTGGCATTCAATTTGCATCTAAGGGCTCTGGATGGGGTAGTGGTTGTTCCCATGAAATGCAAGGATGAAGCTCCAGTATGAACAACTAGGACACCACATCTAGAGTGGCAAGAGAGTAGTGAGGGAAAAGTGACCCAATAGCCCCCGAGGCACACACAGAGTAGGATAAAAGCCAGGGGAGGATGGAGTGGAGACGGAACCTCATTTACTGCAGAAGGCAGGTGGCCATGGAAAAGTCCACACAGTCAGAGCCTCAGGAATCACAGGATAAGAGCCAACACTGGAGGTCACATGTGACTGTAATGATAGCAAATGATACTTCCTGGGGGCTAGACACTCTCCCGAGGGCTTTCCCCATTCCCATTCATTTCCCCCTGCAGCACCCTAGGGAGGCACAACTTCAATCACTGCCCTGCCCTTCCCTCTCCACACATGGGACAGTGTGTGTCCAGACCTTTGGCTCATAATCTGCTTCTTGCTGAACGACTAGGCATACGAGCGGCCTCGGCCTGTTTCTTTGCGTGTAAGCTGGGGTGCGGCTATGCTTGTCTAAGCTCGAGTGGTAATTAACTTAGATGACAGTAACTTAGATAAAGAAGTGTCAGGGGCCCATCCTGTGGTTACCATTCAGTATATGCTGGGCATTTTCATTATTGCTGCTGTTGCTGTTCATGTGAGCCTGTCCTCCAGGGAGCTCCTTGGTTTGGGTGGGAAGCAAGACAAGAACATATGTTCCATACACGAAAGTGATTTAGCAGCACAGAGAACCCCCCAAGAGACCAATGGATGCCCCAAACATTCCAAAGATGCTCCTTCTGTGGCCAACACCCCTTTAAGGGACTGTGATCTGGGAGGCTCCCTGGAGGAAGCCACTTTTGAGCAGGTTCTGAGCCTCGAGGGACAGCGGCAGGTTGGCAGCTCTTCTCAGGAGAGTCCATTGATCCCAGCAGACAAAGACGAGTGTGCCAAAGACAATGGCGGCTGCCAGCAGGAGTGTATCAACACGTTTGGGAGCTACCTGTGCAGATGCAGGAACGGGTACCGGCTGCACGAGAACGGACACGACTGTAAAGAGGGTGAGCAGGAGTTGTGGGGTGGGGACTGTCTGCGGCTGCATCCGCTTCCCCAGGTGTGTAAGTGGGTAATGGAGGCTTGGGTGGGAGTTAGCCTGGGGAGCTACCATCTGCAGAACGTCATGAGATCTCTGTCTGAATCTTCAGTCTAGGGGCCCTCCAGCAGGATACCACTCTGGTGGCCCTCCTGAGGGACAGCTGTTCTCTTCAGGAGGCCACCATGAGTGACTAGTTAATCCAGTAGGCTTCAGAACTAGCACACATCGATCCAAATCATGGCTCTGCTATTCCCTCGCTGTGCAACATTCAGTTAGTTACTTAAATACTCTGAGCTTTAGTTTCCTCTTCTGTGACAAGCAAGGTAAACTTGCCTCTTTCCTAAGGGTTCTATAAGGGTTAAAGCCTGCCTAGGAAGTGTCTGAAACAGGATGGTCCATACTGTATACTGTCATTCAATAAATATCAGGCCCATGTCTTTGTCATAACAGCGCCACATGTAGGACTGAGTGTGAAGTAGGAGGAATTTTGCCTGTTTCCTTCTTTAGTGTCTGCTGAGGGTCTTCCAGAGTCAGATGACTTTGCATATGACGCCATTGTGAAGGAAACTTGGCCTTAGCTTTTCCCTTGCCCAGTGAGGGGAGTTTGTGCATCTGTGATAAGCATAGCTTCAGGCCTTGGCCTTCCCTGGGTAGGGGAGAGGGAGGATGGGGAAGATGCGAAGGCCTCATGTCTCCTTCCGTTTCCTCATTTGAAGACTGGGAAATTAAGTGAACAGGTGCATGCAAACCACTTACCACAGAGGAAGACAAAGTCAAAATACTGTCACCAAGCAGGCCATGTACCACTCCCGGATAATAATGGGTGACTTGGATGGGACTCATCGGGGAACGCATAGAGACCGCATGGAGATCTCTGTTGAAATTCACTGTGGACGGTACTCTCTAGGCCATTTACATGGGATGCTAACCCGTGTGTGAGCCTGGAACCCTTTTTACACGTGAGGACATGAGAGGTCTTGATGCCATATGTTGTAGATCCAGTACTCTCACTGCACTCCACCCGACCCCAGGACACTAAGTCGGCCACATCCCCAGTGCCAACCGCCATGTAGACAGTCATAGTCATTGAAATGTTTCTCCTCCTGTGCCAGTTCAAGCCAAGTCAATGCCAGGTCACACCAGATGCAGGCTGGCTACATTGGCTCTTGAACTTGAGACTCCCCTGTGATGCTGCCTCCAGCTGAATGACCCCTCTGTGTGTCCCCTTGTGACCTCCAGCTGGCTGTGCATACAGGATCAGCAATGCAGAGGGGACCCTGAGGAGCCCCAACTGGCCTGACAAATATCCCAGCCGGAAGGAGTGTACCTGGAACATTTCATCAACCGCGGGCCACAGGGTGAAAATTGTGAGTCGCCTCATTAGTTTGTTAAGAGCACAAACTTTGGCATTAGGCAGACATGGGTTCAAGTCCCTGCTCCACGATCAGCATGGAGCATGTCCAGGTCTCAGTTTTCCTGTTGGGAAATGGGGAGATGCTGTGAATCTTGCAGCGGGTGCTCTGAGGAGATGAAAGGAGCATGCTCAGAGCTCTATCACAGCACTGCTCACAGCAGCACTGTGTGAGGTGGCGGCCACCACGCAGGCCTGCAGTGCTGTGTGTGATTCAGTTGTGTCCAGAGTTGATCTCTAATAGAATATCTTACTCTTGAAGAAGAAAACAAAAACAAAAGACTTAATCTACACAGAATGCTGAGAGGGAAGGCCATAAGTCCACAGGTCCCCATTTCCACAAAAGACTTAATCTACACAGAATGCTGAGAGGGAAGGCCATAAGTCCACAGGTCCCCATTTCCACTCTAGGAATTTGTGAATCTCCTCAGAAGTTTCCCACATAAGTGAAAACATGTATCTTTTTTTTTCTTACTCAAATCACTCACATAGAATAAGTACAATTGTTTATACTTCTTTGAAATCTATATCTTTGTCAATTAACAATGGGATCAGCGCATTAACTCATCCTTCAGTTAAAATACAATTGCCTTGCAAATCGTGTAAAGTCTCACCTACATGTCTGATGTGTGGTCTCACACAGTGCATGTCATTATTTACAAAAAAAAACAACAAAACGCCTCTCTCTCTCTCTCATACACACACACACACACACACACAGCACATGCAGGAGCACACTCACACAGGAATACTCACAGGCACACAGATACACACAGATGCACATGTATACTCACAGAAACATATACATACAAACATACACAGGAACAATCTCACACACACACAAACACACAGACACACACACAGGAGCACACTCACAGACATATACACACAAACATACACAGGAACACTCTCACACACAGAGACAAACATGCACACTCACATACACAGGAACAGTTGCAGACACACAGACACACACAGATGCACATGTACCCTCATAGAAAAATACACACACACACAAACACACACACACACACCTCAGACTGTTGAGATAAGCAAGATGAACCTTATGAATGACATACTGAAAAATCCAGGGAAGAGGGAAGAGACCAGGAGAAGAAAGGGTGATTTATAGATGATAATGTCCTGCTGTACAAGGGTAAATGAACAGGCTCCCAAGGCATCATGGGTACAGAAGGGACCCAACCATGGGGCATGTTCCTTAGGCTCCTCCTGTACATGCCGTGTGCTGCCTATGTAGAAACTGCCTTCCTCTGCCCTGGGTCCCTCAGAACAGTGTAGACTCCGGATGAGGGTGAGTTAGGAGTGCCTTGGAAGGACCAGCTTTACCCTAGACTGCCATCTGCTGGAAAGATGCTCTGTTGCTCCACAATGTCCTTTCTTGCCAGTCATGAAGAACAGCATTTTCTCAGGGTTGGAACTCAAACCTGCAAAGTGGGAAGCCTCTATCTGAGGTGTGTGCATACAAGAATTATTTATAAAAACAAAACAAAAAAACCACCACTTCCTTGAAAATGGTTGGTGAGCATGTGGACAGAACTCTGTCTTTTGTTAATATAAAATGACCGCTGCATGCAACCAGTGTCCCCCTTCCCACTCTATCCCCACCCAAGCCTTCACCTAACACTCCCTGCTCACTGTGACAGCACAGGCAGGCTCTCAGCCAGCCAGGCATCTACTCAGCACCCAACGAGCTGTATATGGCCAGAAACTATTCAGTTCCTCAGGCCAACAACTGGGGACAGTCTCTAATGGAAAGACTAGAAGAAAGGAGGCAGCAGAATCTGGTTATGGTTAACAGCGTGACCTGCAGAAAGTTGGCTCTGGGTCCTGTTCAATTCTTACTCCAGCTGAACAGATTTAAGCAAGCCAACTGGCGTCTTTATGACTCAGTTTCTCCTTCTGCTCACTTGGGATAATAATAGATCTTCATAACCTCATTAGAATTTAAGTGAGAAAATTTTTATCATTTATTGGAATGGAAAAAACACCCAACAAATGTCAACCACTTTGAGGGACGATGGCAGAACAGCGTGGCCTTGCTCAAAGCCACTGTGATTTCAAGTGTATGGCAGAGGGCACAGGCTAACAGCGACACCTCTGAAGCCACAGGTCGTGGGTTACATACATTCTCTGCCAGTCAGGATGCTGGCCATGTCTTCTGATGTCTTCTTCAGGAGTTGTGCACTAGTCAGGGTTGCAAGGACTGGATGAAGGGACATTTGTAAAGCCTGCAACACAGCTGCCAGCATGGGTGAGCACTCAGTACTAGCTGGTTCCTAGCATTAGAGGAAGGGTGGGAAGAAGTAAATCTGGGCAGCTGGCTCTGGGACTGGATGTTGTATCATCATGGCAATGGTAGGTGCCCCTAAAAGGTAGGCAGACACCTCCAGGCCCTGGGTTCCCCTCCCTTCTCAATGCCAGATCTTTGCCTCACTTTCTGCTCTCCCCTCCCCAGACATTTAGTGAATTTGAGATTGAGCAGCATCAGGAATGTGCCTACGACCACCTGGAACTGTACGACGGGACGGACAGCTTGGCCCCCATCCTCGGCCGCTTCTGTGGCAGCAGGAAGCCAGATCCCGTGGTGGCTACAGGCAGCAGCCTGTTCCTCAGGTTTTATTCAGATGCCTCAGTGCAGAGGAAAGGCTTCCAGGCTGTGCACAGCACAGGTGCGGGGCTGATGGCTTCAGGCTGAGCACCTCACAGGCTCAGGGAGAGCGAGGGAGTAGCGAGCTCAGTCATCCTGGTTAAAGAAGCATGGGCAGCTGCCATAGGTCAAACAGCTGCTCTCATGTGCTTGCTGTCTTACTTGACAAAACTGGATGTGGGCTACGCTTGGTTGATGCTGTGTGGCCATCACCCCCTCTGCCCCCTACCTTCCTCTTTCCCTCCTCTGATTCTCCCTTTTCAATGGTGTCATTTTGCTGGCTTGTGACGTGCAAAGGTCTGAAAACTGAATGGAAGTGAGCAGCCATTTTACTCTCGAGGGTCCACTTCTGGAAAAGGTTGCTTTTTCTTGTCATTTTTTTCCCTCGCACTCCAAGTCAGTAGCTCTGCCGGGTCCTTTGGAAGAAAATGTGTGTGCTTCTAACTTGCCTATACTGTTAAGTATAAGAAGGCCCAGAGGGAAGAACACTCCACTCTGCCATTTCAGCCTTAGCCCTGTGAGGAGTGTAGGCCCTTTGGTCCTGGCATTTAGTTGTGGCAGAGCCAGAGGCTGACCAAGAACCTGAAGGCTTTCCGTTGTGGTGCTGAGCAGGAGATCATGATCGTGGGACATTGCCATTCTTTTTATCTGCCCCCTTTCCCACCATGACTCTTTTTATTACCCCCTTCCCTTAGCCCCATCCCACCCCCTTAAATCAGAGCCAGAAAACAGGGCTCAGCGCTTACAGAATGGCAGTCCCTATGTCTAACCAGTATAGATTTCCTGCATACCACACACTTCATAAGACCCTCTCTAGCCTCTTAAGGATCTACGCTTCATCCACAGGAGTTTAGGGCCACTGAGGAGGGACTTCACCTTCTTGTTCCTTCAGCCGGAGCTCTGGGTGCTCTGAATCAGAGAATTGGCTCAGTGGTAAGAGCACTGGCTGCTCTTGCACAGGACCTGGGCTTGATTCCCAGACCCACAGGACAGCTTACAATTGTCTGGATCTCCAGTTTCAGGGGAGCCAATACCCTCTTCTGGTCTCCACAGACACTGCATACGTGCACACAACACATGCATACGTGCACACAGAGAACGCACACACACAGAGCAAAGTAAGACAAACATAGGTGTTCTGGGGAGTTGGGTCATACTTGGGACATATTTGCAGAATTTAATAAAGTGACTATTTACAGCAGGGCTTAGAGAATGTGGGGACACTCCAAGGGACAGGACAAAGTTTGAGAACCACAATTTTATAGTCACCCCAACTCAGAGGGCAAATGGAAGAAAGGTCTGGGGGGTACTGGGTGCAAATTGCCTAACTTCCCTTTGACCTGCGTGTTGTCAAAGGTTGAATCCAGTTGCAAAGTAGCAGGTCACTGGGTGCTGGGGTGGAGGGATGGAGGGGTGGGAGGTGGAGGGGTGGAGGGATGGGTGTGGAGGGGTGCTAGGGTGCTGGGTTAGAGGGATGGTGGAGTGGAAAGGTGCTGGGGTGGAGGGGTGCTGGTGGTGGCACAGCAGGTAGGAAAGGAGGCATCTTGCCCTCTTGTGCTTATTGTATGTCTCATGAGTTGAAAGTCAGGCCAGACATGAAGTAAAGACAGAAATAAGGACTCAAGTTGGACGGGGGCAGGCCCACCCTGGTAACCAACTCCAGATGGGATGTTAAGAACCAAAACTGCCCACAATCCACACCAAGAGCAGCACTGAGTTCCCCGCCCGGATCCTCCCATCCCACCCCACCCCACCCCACTTCCCCACCTCATCCTACTCTCACCCCCCCACACACACACATACACAGTGTAGTCCCCTTCAGTAGAGAGGAGGTTTCCCTGTTGCCGTGTTCAGTTGCAGTTCTGATATGCTTTTATTGCCCTCTGCTGGCAGATGCCACAAATTACAGTATACTCCAGCGCTAGTGTGAGCCCTTTCTGCTTCCAGTCCCTCCAAGGCTTAAACTAGTCAGATCGGTCACATCCCTGGAAACAGTCAGGCAACCCACTCGTCAGCTCCTTTTCTTGATTAGTGGGGAGAGAAGGAGTAGCTAGTCTTTCTCAGCAGCATTCTTGGGGCCAGTTTGGATGGAACCCTGCCCTGTGCCGCACTGGCCTCTGCTTGCTCCTCATACAGTAGGATGGTGAGGTTGCCTATCTCCTCCTGCAAGGCACACAACAGACTGTGGAGGTGGTGATGGGAAGCAGTGGGCTGATGTCCAGACTCTGGGTGCCAGGGGAAAGGATGAGCCTTTGTCTTCTCTCTGCTGCAGAGTGTGGGGGCAGGCTGAAGGCCGAAGTACAGACCAAAGAGCTCTATTCCCATGCCCAGTTTGGGGACAACAACTACCCGAGCCAGGCCCGCTGTGACTGGGTGATAGTGGCAGAAGACGGTTATGGCGTGGAGCTGGTATTCCGGACCTTTGAAGTCGAGGAGGAAGCTGACTGTGGCTATGATTTCATGGAGGCCTACGATGGGTACGACAGCTCGGCACCCAGGCTCGGCAGATTCTGTGGTTCAGGGGTGAGTCTGAGGGATGTCCAGGCCACCTCCGGATGCGTGAAGAACAGACCTGAGCTGGAGTCCTAGTTAGTCCCACCACTGTGAGCCACAGCCAGGAGCCTGTTTGACTGGGACAGAGAGGAAAGGGGAATCCCCAGAGATGGGTTAGGAGGTAGCCAGGTGTTTTCTAGTCACACAAAGGACATTATCAGTGAAGAGGACTTTATTCTTTTGCCTTTGTCCCTGTTTTTCAAAAGAGTATTCCCCTTAATTTTTATTTGAGCTTTATGAATTCATTATATTTGCATATATTCCCTATATTCACAATTCTTTTTGTTGTTGCTCCTGTTTTTCAAGACAGGGTTTCTCTGTGTAGCTCTGGCTGTCCTGGAACTCACTCTGTAAACCAGGCTGGTCTTACACTCACAGAGATCCACTGGCCTCTCCCACCCAAGTGCTGGGATTAAAGGCATGTGTCACCACCTGGCTTATTCACAGTTCTTATTCTAAGCAATACCAAGTGTCTTTGAAGATTACCAATCATTCTTGGTATAAACATAATGTCAAGGTCATTACTTTCCTCTGTATTGCCCACTTCCTGGGCTCACTGTATCCCCAGCACCTGCCTCAGGGTGGACATACAGTCTGTGCTCAGTGGGCATATAGGAACCAGTGAGAGCGATGTCCTGGCTACTTTCTAGACACACCATGCTATCCACCATCTGTCCTGGGCTTCAAACATTGTCTTTGCTGATCACGCAGGCTTTTTTGCCATTGCCTGGGCATATGCAAATCATTCTGGAGTTGCCACTGCTCCTAGTGTAAAACAGACATCCAGCCCAGTAATCATGTCTTTGAATGGTTATCCTTCTGTTTTTCTTTGTTCTCCCCCAAAGAAAGAACCAAATAAGATCTCCCTTTTAAGGAGCCCCTTGGGGGTCATAATTAGTGGAAAGCCCTGTTTGGCATCCTCCAGTTCTGGCAGGCAGCAGCCATGGCATCTGGCTCCCACCTTGCAGACGACCTGGCAGAAGCCTCCTGACAAATGTAGCAGCTCCACCCACTTGTTGGCCACAACAGAATGTAGACTGAACAGTGGTTTTCCTCCAGGTTTCCTGGCAGACACATCACAGTGTTAAAAATTACAGAGCAGGAGATCCATGGAACAAACTTCACAGTCAGAAAGGCCCGAGTGTGGGTCCTGCTACCCTGTGTGATCTTGATACTATGAAGTTTGCGTCGCATGAGATCTGGATGTGGCCAGCACAGTGCCTGGCCCACCTGTGCCCTGACATATGATAGATGTGTGTCTAGGCTCAGCTTTTTAAAAACAGAGCCCAGGGTGTCTTCCTTTGAAAAGGAGCCTGTTGGGATGTCTGTCAGAGCATCTGGTGACCTCATGGCAGCTATGGCCAGCCTCAGGCACCATCTCTGCACACCCTCCTCTGAATCCCAACAGTAGCCAACTGACCTAAAATCCAGCTCTCCTTCTTCTTTCCCTCAGCCGTTAGAGGAAATCTACTCTGCAGGAGACTCACTGATGATTCGCTTCCACACGGATGACACCATCAACAAGAAAGGCTTTCACGCCCGATATACCAGCACCAAGTTCCAAGATGCCTTGCACATGAGGAAGTAGCACCTTGGTTCTGGAAAGATAGGGAGACTAAGGATGTTTCAAACACTTGTGAATGAGCAGCCCCCAGTGTACAGTGTTTTTCTCCACAACAAAAACTCAAACTACATTCTTGAAACTATGTATCTGGGTGACAGTACATGCCTTTGGCCAACAGGAGGAGAAAGAGGGGCCCATTGGTTCTGTCTGTGGTGTGATCAGTTGCAGCTTCTGGAGGAGGTCAAAGTTTGAAGTTAGTGGTCAAACAAGATGTGCTTCTTCACACTTGTTTACAAGCTTTGTTCCTATGGGGCAAAAGGCCAGCCTGGGGCAAAAGGCCAGCCTGGGAAAAAAAAGCTGCCTCTTTCTCAGCTCTGGACTGGCTTCCATAGGTGACATGAGCCCATGCTGGTGACTTGGCTGCCTTCTGACAGTACTGGGCATCAAGGATTAGAGATTGACAGTGGCTACGATGTTACTCACAGGTGTATCTGAATGCTTTTGTGTAGCTCTCCCAGAGTCAAGCCAATCAAGAAACCTGAGACTGTGGACACAAGAGTTAAGCAGCATCCCAGGGCACAGAGAGGAGGCTCAACCTGGGAACCACGTAATGGAGTTGGAAGACCTTGAGCATTTTCCTGTCACTGCTTGTCCTTATGTTCTCTGGGGTGCCCCTTTCGTCAGTCCCCATTCGGAAAGGGGAACCTCACTGTCACTCCTAGCAGAATATTCGTCGGTGAGCACTCCCAGGTTGCTGAGACACCTAGCATCATCCAATATTCCTCCACTCAGTGGCTTAGATGTCACCTGTGCTGGGGTTCCCCACCAGCTTCCTGGAATCTCCATCTGTGAAGGCACCTGGTCTATCATACGTCATCCCCTGGACAGCCATTTCA
Organism: Grammomys surdaster; assembly: GCF_004785775.1. Taxonomy (NCBI): domain Eukaryota; kingdom Metazoa; phylum Chordata; class Mammalia; order Rodentia; family Muridae; genus Grammomys; species Grammomys surdaster. The sequence goes on along the minus strand of NW_021604568.1, from coordinate 927,590 downwards.
AACAGCATCTGTGAGACGTGCCACATCATCTCAGGACCAATTCAGGTCTCACTATGAGAAAACTAGTAATTCCAAGTTGTGTAAGAGCCATCATCTCTGGAATAAGTTGGTCTGTGGCACACATGTAACCAGACAGGTTAGAGTGCATTGGCAGCTTTGCTGGGGTTAACTGGGACCCAGCCATCCACTTGCCCTAGGAATTCTCAATGCCCTGCACTTGCTCTAGAGAAGTGTTAAGGGTGATGTTTACATAATTTTAATGCCTCAAGGTATAATTGAAATAGTGAGGTAGTTTTGAATGGCATTTCATTAAGGCATCTCTGGGCATTATGAGCTAAAAGCTGTGGTATGTTAGCTTTCTAAGAGCATTTATGTTGGAATACTTTTAAAATAATGTTTACATAACTGCAAGTCCTGTTGGGTTGGTGGCGGACACAGGGCGGCACAGGAGAGGGTTGTCAGAGATGGCATGGCTCCCGAGCACCAGAATCCCTATGTGATGGACTGTCACTTTAAACAAAGCATGTGTGAAGGCTAAAGGTTCTACTTTAAAGAAAAAAATCACAATATCCCAATCAAGAGGATGACATCCAACTGAAATAAGTGCGGGGAGCAAAAACTAGAAGGAGACGAAGAAATGAGAGAGAAATGCATCCAATTATTAATAATAATAATAATATATGTCTGTATATATGTATCTATGTATGTATGTATGTAAGGATCAGCTATCAACGCCTTAACCAGGGCATCGCGACAGTGCCAACCCACTGACTGTGGCTTATCGTCAGACTCTGGTGCTGGCCCCACACCTTATGCCTCTCCCTTCAAAACCAAGACCTCTTCTCTCTTCTCTTGGCTCTGAACTGTAAGCCTCAGCCTCCATCCTGTCCTGATGGCTGGCACACCCACCCAGGGAGCTTCATATGGTAAAAGAGACAGCGTATGCCATGGTTCTTGTCCCATCAGCCCACTGGGATAGATTCCACTTCTCTGGTTGTGTGTGTATGTGTGTGATGTGTGTGTGGTGTGTGTACGTGTGCATGTGTATATGCGTGATTAGCTTTTATTTTTTCCTCATCTTGTCTGTCAAGGGTGGAATGGAAATCAGGATGCATAAGGTATCTGCCACCCATCTCACTCCACACAGATAAAAAAATCTGTATTTTTAACCTTTAGAAATGTAACTAATTGGCACATCACATGGAAAAGAGGAGCTGGGGAGAATAGGGGTTGGTTTCAGCATTTGCCACCCTGGTGACACACTGCTAATTCTTTTTAGTGTGAATGTTGTCAGAAGCGCACAGTTTCGGCGGAGGCCAGCTTACAACAATGGGGCTCTTATGAAAGCTCTTATTTAGGCCTGCGAGTGACATATTCCCAGAAGACAGGCTCTGATTCAACACGGGCTGCTTGAGAGCCCCTCCTCTGAGAGCCAGCACCCACAGGGATGTGCACATGACACAGGCCCTGCAAAGAACCACAGGCTGAGTTCCAAGAGTAGTTCACTCCACAGACAGACCCAGGTGCCCACTTTGGCCCTTCCAATTGCTCAGTGGTCTTTCTGGAAATGTCAGATGTGGATGGATAGAAGGGCTTGAGGATAGCCCTTCAACTTACCGTCCCCTTTATGTGGGACCAGGCCTGAGGGTGTCATAGAGCTCTAAGATCCAAGGACTGCCTCTGGGACAAATGATATAAGGACACATTTGGAGCTTGGGACTCCAGGCTGATCTATTCTTGTATGTTAGCAGAAACCAGAGCCTGTCCCCCAGGGTGGAAAACGTCTCCAAACAGCTGAAGCCAAGCTGTGTATTGATTCACTGTTTTCTCTAAAGTATCTTTCTCAGTATTTCCCTCTACACAGTCAGAGTATTCATACAAGTCCCAGTCTGTTTAAATAATTGTATAAACACAGTTAACCAGCAAGTCTACATAAGAACATGCTGTCCGTTTGGCCCTGTTGCTCTTCAGGGTTCTTGGTATTGTTCATGCAGTTTGGGAAGCGATGGCCCCTTAGCATCCACAGATGTTTTTAAAGTTTGCTTTGCAGATTGTGATCAAAGTTCCAAATATCTAAAAATGTTCTTTTTTAAAAAATAGAAAAGTGTTATCTATAAATATGAAGGTATTTTTTATTTGGAGTAACTTTACTTTTCATGTAAAATGCCAGTCGGCAAGAACACGGGGAGATGATAACCCTTGTCTAAAAATAATGGCTTCATTAAAGAATGTGGATTTGCTGTTGTGTTCTGTGCTTGTGTTACAGTAAAATCTTGGCCCCAATGTGATGGTTTTAGGGGATGAGTCTTTGAGAAGTGAGAGCTCCCTTTCCCCATCCACCATGAGAGAGCAAGGCAAAGACATGGCTGTCTACGAACCAGACATGAAGCCTTCTCACACCAGCATTGCTGGATCTTGGTCTTGGACTTGACAGATACCACAAGCATCTGCCTAAGGCACCCCGTTGTTTATGAGATGCCCAGCATACGGAATTCTCTCAATCTAGGCAGCCACTTAGCATTTAGACAGTCATTGGTCTGACTAGGAGTGTCTGCATTTAAATACTGGAAATGTAAGTGATCAGAGAATCAGAGTTTGAGTCCCCAACCTCACTAAGGGCACTCCTTCTGCTGCTTCTAAGGAGATGCTTCTCTGGCCCAATACAGAAAGCCCCAAACTTACAATGATTGGACTAAACAGGTTTTTTGGGGAAAAAAAACCTTACAGTGGTATAAAAATGATATGCATTCAGTAGAAGCCATGCTTTCAAATGTTTAATTTTCAGTTTGGACTAGGCAAGCAGTATGTGGTAAGATACCCTCTCATGGCATCATGTGATCACAAGTGTTGGCAAAACGGCACGATAATATTGTTACCAAACAGTGGGGCTCGGGAGGTTGGCGTGTTCTATGAATTTTTGACTTAAGCTGTTTGTAATTTACAGTTGGGCTGTTGGGCATATTTGCCTTCTACATTATGGAGCATCTGTAGGTATGCCCATCCAGAGGAGGAGAGGTATTTACCTCACATATCCCCTTTCCTTGGCTTAACACTTCCAAGTGCATTCTGCAGACCCGCTTCTGAGCACGCACTGGAGAGACCCTGAAGCAGTCTTCCTTGATGTGGCTCACTCCAGACTCACCTCCTTCGAGAACCAGGGTCTTGATCAGTTGGCAAATGGGTGAGGTATTTTGGAGCACACTTTCCTAAGGACACTCTCAGGAGAGTGACTGTCCAGGAATCCCTGTTGTTGAAACCTCAGGAGCAACCCACTCTCTCCCAGAGCCTGGTCCCTTGACTCTCTTCTCCGCAGGCTCCACTACATCCAGGCAATACTGCCTGATGTAAGATGCTTAAGCTGAGGTACCACTTAACTAAAGGTGCCAACCATCCTTCTGAAGGGATGGTGTTCCCATCAGAGGGAGAGTTGGGAGTCGGTAAGAACGTTGTGAAAAGAGACAGAAAGGACCTGAGTAGCCTTGTAGATCCATAGCCAGGACACAGGAAAGAGGACATGGTCCTTTGCTTGGCTATAGGTCCACCTATAATTCTATGTCTTGCAAGAAAATTTAGCAGCCTGGCCTGGAAGAGTTGTGTTGATTAACCATCCAATCTATAGATAGAGGCTGGGTAAATGCGTTCACTTCCTACAGAGGCAACTGTGGCTTTACGTCTGGGTCTTACTATGTTGACTCTGTGACTTCTAGATTCCAGTATTTTTAGTTTAGGTACTCACTGTTGTTTTGGAAGCCCCCAGAGAGAGAGAAGTCACATAGATCATGTTCAGTAGAGGGATCCAGTGCCTTGCACACTGACTGGTGACAACAGTGGCTGTTGCTCTTGACTATCCATTAGCATCCAGGAAGCACCCTGACCCCTTCTGGTCATTTGAATCAGAGTCTCTGAAGGTAAACCTGAAGGCCTTGGCATTGGAAAATTTTCTAAGCTCCCATGGGATTGAGGTATACAGGTGGGCTGAAAAGCTCACCCAGTTGAAGGCATTCTAGGTCCCTTCCGGTATAACATCAAACTGCCGTGTTCACAGGAGCCTGTGATTCTGGGTGCACACCAAGCAGAAGTCAACACACATGGCTAGCCTACAGTTCTGTGTCCCGCCTCTCTTTACCTCTCTATAGTCTTCTCTTGGTGGTTTTTATGAACTAATCAGGGTATTTTTTTATAATTCGTTTTTTGTTATCAATTCACTATTTCTGTGTGCTTGTGTACATGTATACATGCTCATGTGTGTGCATGTGCGCACGTGCGCATGCGTGTGCATGAGTGTGTGTGTCTCTGTGTGTGTGCACATGTGGAGATCTAGAGGTCAGTCTGATGTGAAGTGGCTTCCTCTACCTCTCTGCACCTCAGGTTTTGAGATGGAGTCTCTTAATGAATCTGGAGCACGTCAGTTCAGTTAGGCCAGCCAGTCCCTAAGTTCCAGGGACGTGGGATCTCCTGTCTCTGCCCCCATCTCCCTTCAGTGCTAGGCAGGCACACTGCTGACTGAGCTGTCTCTCCAGCCTTACAACTTACTATTTTAAGAGGCAAACTCATGACAGAAATCATGAACAAAGCCTCAACTCTAGGAAACTTGCACTCAAGTAAGGCATGAGGGCTGGAAGTCAAACCTGTCACCAGGCTGGCCATGGACTGCTGGATGTGCCGTTCTTTGTCATAGCCACAAACCTGCCTCACACAGAGCAGCCTCAGTACCTCTCAGGTAGCTATTTCTTGTGCCAATGCGGATGTCACGTTGCCCATGTCACGGTTTAGGATTTATTTAGTGTGACGCCTGACTGTTGGAGGATGGAGCAGTTTACCTCAGCCTTCTTGTTCTACACCCCCCCTACACACACACACACACACACACACACACACACACACACACACACTGTGTAGTGTGACTGTGTCCGAAGAGGTCAGAAGAACATGTAGGGTCCCTTGGGACTGTAGTTACAGGCTATTGTGAATTGTCCAAAGGGAACTTGAACTACAGAGCCATCTCTTTAGCCCTGTCACCCACTGCTTCTAATGAGTGCAGCTGCCAGAGCTCCCAGCTCTCAGGCCAGCTTGTGGCTTCTTTGCTTCAAAGTAAAAAGGACAGAAAATAAAGGCAAAGAGAAGGAAGACTGGGGCCACATGAAGTGTGCAGGGGAAGCTCACCAGCTGAGGGCTTGGCTACTCCCCTGACCATACATGGCGTGGCAAGGGCTTTCCTGGGAGTACCTCTAGCCCTGCCTCCCATCATTCCCAGCTGGTGTCCTACAAATGGGAGACACGGAACGCCAGTGCCAGTGAGAGAGAAGCTTGCCAAGGGAGCCTGTCAGAAATGGTAAGTAAGAGTTAGCATCTTTTCTCAGCCTGACCTTTCTCTCACTGCGAACCAATTCCAAGACTTTAAGGTTCAATTCTCCCAGGTCAATACATATAACTTATTATATGTTACACATATACACATAGAACTTATTATATTATTACAACAAAGTCTTGGAGCTTGGCTTTTCATTGTTTTCTAGGTGAAAAATATTAATTAAAAAAATCTCATCCAATATGTGCTGACCTCACCTTTTACTTGATGCAAAGCTTTTCTTCCAACCATGGGGATACAGGAGAGGCGGTTCAGGTATCTTCATTTCCTGGGGGAAGGAAGCCTTGGGTTCAGAGCCACGATCTCCTCTGTCCTCCTTCAGTCTTCTGCCGGCTGCTTTCTCAGCAATGTGGGCTCCACCTTTTCTTACTGACGTGTGATGCGTGTCTGGTTGTGACTTGGCCAAGAAGTTTGTTAAATCAGGAGGAAAATCAGGGGGCTTTTTTGTGTGCATGAATTCTAGACTTTATAGATACATAAAATCACCTCTCTCTCTCTCTCTCTCTCTCTCTCTCTCTCTCTCTCTCTCTCCCCCTCCCTCCGTGTGTGTGTGTGTGTGTGTGAGTGTGTGTGTGTGTTTAGGTGTTTAGGCTTAAAAGTAGACATGAAACTGCCTGGAAGTGGTGAAAGGGGAGGAGCGTAGGACCACAGGACATGCTTAAAGTACTTTATATACTTAAATGAAAATGGCCTTGCGTATAATATATAGCATAAACGAATGTAATAGTATGTAACATAATAAATATAATATATTATGTACAATTTAAAAATTAAGTTGGCTTTTGGTTATAAACATTAGTTTATAAGCCCTAATTATTTTTCTACTTATTCTAGGAGAAATAACACACACACACACACACACACATATATATATATATATATATATATGTATATACACATACCAAACTCTTGCCAAATCATGCTTATTTAGTGCCCCATTACTGAAAATTAGATTTGTTTCAGCAGAGTGTCCCGGTTGGGTTGAGATAAGGGATCAACTTTCTCATTAATATAATAATCTCAGAGTCAGTCTGACCCAAGTTCAAGTTGTTAAAGGGTATACTGTGGTAGTTTATGTGTTAGAGCATTTCTGGTTCAATGCTACTAAAATCTGTGAACTTCCCTGAAAATAACACAGGTAACTGACAACGAATGAGCAACTGGAGTACTTATATTAAATATTTTCAGTATATATGTGTGTGTATAAATATGGAATGCTTATATTAAATATATTCTATATATGTGTCTGTATAAATTTAGAATATTTATATTGAATATATTCAATATATATGTGTGTACATAAATATGTGTGCATATAATATTCCTGGCTGAATATTACCCAGCCTTTACTGAGGAGATTCTGAGGAGTTTGCCACAGCCCTGGGTGGCTTAGAGGACATTATGCTGAAGGGCATATGCCGTAAGTAACTACAGCAGGCCTCACATGGGATTTAAAGACAAGAGATGAGGAGTCACAGGACTTAGGAAGACCTGAAACCTAACCCAGTACTTACCACTGACCTCTGGAAGGAAGCTCCCCTTGGGCTAGGTTTCCTCACCTGGGTTTCGGGGATAATAGCGCTGCCCTCATGGGAAGTCTCAGAACAGTGTCCATGGCGGTCACTGTCTGCTGCCGCTTTCCCTTCATAAGTAGTAAACTCATGAGGGATACTCAGCCACTGAAGATGCCAAGGGTGTCGTAGTAAAAATTGAATCTCAAATCAGGGTTACTACTCCACCTTTGATTATTCAGTTCCCAGATAAAAGACAGCCAACTTTCATATTTATAATAAGCAGCATCAGAGCTGGGCAGAGATCTACCTTCTATGCTATAATGTCCGCTTCCCTGACCATAACCCCAGGATATGACTTGCCATGTTGCATCTGTGCCGTTCCTGACTCCAACTGGCCAGCCCTCATGGCCATGTTTCCGTGACTCACTTACCCCATGGCATCTTCTCTCCATCTTCTCTCCCTTTCTCTTCATCCTCCTCTGACACTCCCTCCAGCCCTCCCCCGCCCCCAGGAATTGAAACCTCATCTCCCTCTGTTCTGTCCTTCTATAGGCTGCCAACATCTTTATTCAACCAATAGTTTTAAACTAAGAAGAATGGTCACATAGCATTACTTTGTCTATGTGCAGATTCTCTCATTCCCTGGGGGCAACCAGGCCATGGGGACCAATAGTTAGCATTACAGTACATAGCAAAAGACCAAACCTCAACACAAGGGCCCTTAGAAACAATCTATAGCCGTGACACTGATAGACAATTTGTTTTCTTTACTATGGGTGCTTGATGCTAACAATCCCACCTGACAAGGACCTACGGAGTGGCTTCCCTATGCCAGCTCTGTGCTAGACAGACCTTAAAGAACATGACATCATGTGAGCTCTATCCGTCCAGAACATTTGCAGGCTGGGAGGGGCTGCCGCATACAGTGTGTCCTTTGAACTTTTCCTGGGAAGTAAACAGGATGAACAGTACCCATTTCCAGAATGGAAAAACTGAGCCTGGCAGGATAGAGGGGGCTGTGGGGATATGGAGACCCAAAAGGTTTGTCTTCTCCAAGACAACACAACTTCAAAGTGTCAGAGGCTGTATCCACACCCAGATCTGGTGGCTCAGAGCCCAGGGTTGCCTCAGCACCACCCGCTCCTGCCAGCTGCATCTCTAGAGGGCTCTGTGCCATCTCTTTCTCATCATGACAGCATGACACTGTTTCTACAAAATATGAAAGTCTTTCTGAAATTGGCCAAAACCTTCGTCACCCGAATGTCAAAAAAACAACGCATGCAAAGACCCACTTGTTTGCAGCCTTTCTCCTCCATCTCCTCCAAAGGAAGCTTTGTCTGTGGCCTCCTGACGTCACTACTAATGAGATAAGTCTGGACAGCTGCATAACCATGGTGGTCAGCAAGTGTCCTTGGGCACCTGTAGGCTCGGGTAGCATCAGCATGAAGGGCAGCAAGGAGCCTTGGCCTGAGGGTCTCAGGTGCCACCCTGGCTCTAACAGTCCGGAAGAAGTTTGTTGATTCACCTGCAGAAACCGAGGTGTTGCAGGGAACCCCTGTGGGTTGTTAGGGAAGTGTCATCAGAGAACTCTGGTACTGGTGACAGCTGACTTAGCTGTGTGAGGACTCATTGCCATGCTTGGGCCTTGTGAGCTTTCCCTGTAAAGGGAAAATGCACTGTTACCAAGTGGCAGAGCAGTGGGCAAAGTCAGCATTGTGATGTGTGGACTAGATGGGGCCATCTTAATAAAGGATCCAGTCTTTGGGGTGGAGTCGGGAAGCTCCCATTCCTTAGCCCATGTGATCTCCAGCCCACAGGTGAGGTGATTTTCTTGGTTTTGTACTTGTGGGGTTCTGTGATGGGGACCTGGCCTCAAGCTCTCTGATCTGGACCCAGAACAAGATGCCTGTTTTCAGAGAGGAGCTGAAACTGTTCTCACTTGTTCATGCCACGACGTCTTGTGAATCCCTGGCCACTCTCTCTCTCCTGTGCCGTGAGCTCTTTCGCACTTTGAGGCACTTCAACCCTCCTGTGTTATTTGGGATGCTTTAGACTTTCTCATTATTTCGCCACCCATGTGGGGAGCTGCAGTGTTAGCTGCTGCCAAACCGCTTCCCAGGTCACCTGCCCCGCTGGCTCTAATCCTCTAACCTCATAAAATGGAAACTCCAGAAGCTTGTAAGTTATCAGCCAGATTTATGACAGCAAATCCTTAATCCCCAAAATGACCACACAAAGAGTTCAAAACTCAGTTGATATAGACACAAGCTGCACACCTAGATTGGACAGCTGTGCCCTACATTACTCTGTCGTCTTCTATGAAATCCAGTTACTTATGGATCCTAGGATCATGTGATTCTTGTGATTCATCTTCTCCCTCAGGTTCCATCTTGTCTCTCCTGTCTCTTCCTCCTCCTCCTCCTCCTCCTCCTCCTCCTCCTCCTCCTCCTCCTCCTTCTCTTCCTCCTCCTCCTCTTCCTTCTCCTTCTCTTCCTCCTCCTCCTCCACCTCCTCCCTCACTCTCTCTCCTCTCTAAAACTTTCAGCTCCACCCCCTTCTTCCACTGCCCAGTCACAGGCTCTAGTCTTATCTGACTAATTAAGATTTCTCCTGACCTCACCTGAGTACAGGTGCCCCTTTTTAGGGGCCAGAATTGGAAAACATTTAATATGAAAAGTTAGTGAATGTTTGCTGACTGAGTAACATATCCAGTCTTGAGGTGCTGCAGGGGTGATCAAGAGCTGGGAGGCAGAAGGAGCAGGGGTGCCAGGAGATGGGGCTAGAGGAGGCCTCAGCCAGGAACCAGGAATGAGGATGAATGAAAGTCCAGAAGATAGAATGAAGAAAGAGGATCGGGGAAGGCCACTGGCTAAGCCATGGCAGGGTCCACCCATTGCTGCCAGCAGCAGGGAAGGGACTTGATACTGTTAGAAAAATATGTGTCAATCAGTCCAAACTGGAATGCCGGGGAGAGATAGGGGGAGCAGAAAGGAGCTGCTGGAGACCTTGGCAGGATCTGATCCTAATAAGAGGCATTTGTGAGGAATTTGTAAGCTGGGAATGGGGTGGAAAGTTTATATATTGATTGTGCACAATTGGGAAGGGTAAGCAGGTGCAGAGAGAGCTGGGTTAAGTTCAACTCTGCTCCCCTGACTGGTTCAGCTCAAACTTGGGAATGTCCCCCGCCTCCCAGCATCTCTCTCTGGTTAACTCTCCCGGTAAGGTGATTAATAGTCAGGGCTTAAACCATTCCACTTGGGGCAGCTGATCTGCTCTACGGTGAAAACAGAACTAAGTACTTCAAATTCTCACAATTCTCCCCCTGAAAGGCATTCTGGGAAAAGTCAATTTCCAGTGCCTTGGTGAACTCCTCAGTCTATTCCTGGCTGGGGAGCTGGAGAGGGAGAAGAATAGACTCACTACTGTGGGGACAGCTCTCCAGCACCCCAGCTCCTGCACTGACTGTTCTGTGACTGGGAACTGAGAGGCTCTGGTGGAGCCCATCTCTGGGTTCAGTACATCTTCCCCCCGGGTTGCTGTGGCTTGGAGGGAGAGGTTTGGGAGGTTGCTAACCATTCCTGGGAGTTTTAATGTTCTTTTTCTCTCTTGCAGAGTTTTTCACTGAACTTTACACTGCCATCGAATACAGTAAGTAGAATAGTTAGACCCCTGTCTCCAGGCAAGTCAGTGAAGGTCAAAGGACTTACTGTCTCCCATGTGCACTGAGTAGAAAGTATAGTCTGTATTGAGCAATGTTTGCTTTAATTTAAATTTTTCCCTCCCTCTCTGGTGTGTGTGTGTGTGTGTGTGTGTGTGTGTGTGTGTATGTATGTATGGTAAGTGTACATGTGCCATGATATGTGTGTACGGAAGTCAAGACAACTTACTGGAGTGAGTCAGTGTTCTCCTTCCACCCTGTGTGTTTTTAACTAACAACAACAAAAAGAAGAAGTATAAATCTACATTTTGAAAAAGAAAATCAAAGCCCTAAATTTCCATCAACAGAAAACACTGAGACAGGCAACAACCCCTGCTGTCTGACTTTATATATGCAGCAGCGCCCCCTGCTGTCTGACTTCACAATATTCAGACTTGTTCTTCCTTCTGAATGCTCTTACCCTACGCATAATTTTGTATCTTAAATATTTTCCAGCAGTGTTTATAACCACAACAGAGGATAGTCACACATTAGTCTTCAAATGGTTTGTTTATGAGCTCCAGATGGGAATAACCATGTGATAGACATATCATTATAGGTGAGACTTTTTTGTAGTTTCTTTTTTTTGAGACAAGAGTTCCTAGTGTAGATCTGATTGGCCCTGAGCCTTCAATGTTCCTAGTGCAAGGATAACAGGCATGTGCCACCATATCGGACTGCATCTGTATTTGAGATTAGTTCCTTAGTGTGGGGTGTGGGAAGGGAGTGGTTGGGCTAATCAAGACCGAGCATTTTCAGTGGGTAAAGCTATTGACAAGTCTGTGACACCTTACACAAGACATTTCACTTCACTGTGCCTCACTCTTATCATCTGTAAAATGGAGGCCATGTTGGTCCTGCTTGGTTCAGTATTATGAACTGTGGGTCAGTCAATATGGGAGAAGGGCTTGGACAACCTAGCACACAGTGGCTGCTCCACAAGCATTTCACATGCAACTAACAGGTGCTCATGGGAGCAGAAATACCATCAGAAGAAACAGGAAGGTAGCCATGCTACCTAGGAGAAATGAAGAGGGGGAAGCCTCGCCCCAAGCTCTCCTTCCCTACCTGCAGGATCTAGAGAAACCAGCTTCTCACCTGTCCTTGGGCTCTTCTATGTTCTAGGTGTTATTATTTATTTAGAGCCAGGTGGTGGTGGTGCACACCTTTAATCCCAGTACTAGGAGGGCAGAGGTAGGTGGATCCCTGCGAATTCAAGACCAGCTTGGTCTACAAAGTGAGTCCAGTACAGCCAGGCTCCATTACACAGAGAAATCCTATCTTGAAAAAAAATATATCATTTATTTAGAAACTGGATCTTGCCAGTATCCCAGGATAGTCTTGAACTCAAGGTTTACCTTCCAAGTGCTGAAATTAAAGGTGTGTACCCCACTATGCCTGATACATTTTTATTTTTTGCCCTAACAATCCCAAGTAAATTTCTGTACTTTGAAGACAGAATGCCTTACCTGAAATAATGGTAGTCTTTCCCCAAAGTCCTCAGAAAGACAATACTTTATACCAGGACACTGCAGGATCCCAGTGATATGAGAGTGTGTGGGGTCGTGTCATGTCATGAACAACAGACAACGCTGCCACCATCGGTGAGGGAACAAAGAGGCCTGTTCTGGAGTTCAAATGTTCAAGTTCAGGTTAGATTTATCCCTGGCCATTGTGCTCATCAAGGTCACTGAGAGGATTAAATAGAAATAGACCCTGCTGGTATTGTGAATGCTTTCAAGGGATGACATAAGGTCATGATTGCGGTGATCGTGTGATCCCTAAAATCCCCAGAGGTGGCTATTACTGTCCCTCTTTTATTTAATTTTCTTTTTCCATTTTCATGTTGGTATATGTGGTATGCATTAATGTGTATGCACGCTCCGTATGTACATGGGCATGTGTGTGTGTATGTGTGTAAGTACATGCACATGTGTGTGCATGTGGAGGCTCATGGTTGATGTTAGGAATCATCCTCCATGACTCTTTAACCTTATTCATTGACAAGGTCTCTCAATCAAACCCAGAGCTTGCTGGTATGGATATGGCTAGTCTTGCTATCCAGCTTGCTCTAGGGATCCCTTTTCTGCCTTCTGAACCTGAAATTATGGAAGGTCATGACTTCCACCAGACATTTACATGGGTTCTAGGGTTCTGAACTCTAGTCCTAAAGCTTAGTCACTGAGCTAGCCCCTTAGCCACTGCTTACCCTGTTTTAGCTGGTGAATCGAGATGAGACCCTGCAGCTTCTGAGCAGAGGAAGAAGCCTCCCACTGAAGGCAGAGTAAGCCTCCAACCGTGATCATCATATCCCTGTTTATCGTAATAGGAATCCCATGTCCTATGGGCCAGTGCCCTACCACTGAGGCCCCAGGACCAGGGACTCCATGTAACAGGGCACACAGTGGCTCATGTAATGCTTTGTTCCCAGAGATGCTCTTGAACTACCTCAGACAGGAGTGGCAGGTAGTACCTCTCCTTCCTCAAGCTGAGATGTCAACCAGAATAACATAAAATACTGTTCAGTGTGGGTGTAACCCAGGCCCATGGATGATCTGCAGATGTCACTTGCTCTACGGTGTATTTGGAAGCAGACATGACTTCCTTAGGAACTTCCTTATGAAGTACAGTGTTTATGTTTTCTCCTCGTGGGGACAAGTGGGCTGAAGTGTGCTGGCCCCAGCATGAAGGCCAGAGACAGGAGATGTAGAATGTATTACAGTGATTCACCGGGTAGATAGTGGCGATGTCACTTGACTTTTGGGATTCATTTTCCTCGTAGCCTAATTTCACTCTGATTCTTACTTGGGAAGCAGCTGCACAAGGCTCTGTTTGCAGGTGCTGCTGTTAATCGGTTAGAGGAGAGGCGTTCTTCAGGAATTTGACTTCGTGGTTGACGGGATGCTTTGCATGATGTGTGCTCAACAAATTTTGTTTTCTTATAAAGCATATTCTCCTTTCACACAGACTTCCTCTCCAGTTGCCACGAGTGCCAAAGCCACAGTAAGTGCCCAGTCCCATGATCAAGCCTTGGTTCTGCCGTCCACAGCATGAGGGGAAAGTGCTCTCTCTATCTCTGGCATTCATTGTGAGGATTAAAGCTTGACTTGTGAGGTATTCTCAAGTCCAGGACTAGACTCAATAATTATTCCCATAACCACCCCTGCCCCAAAACAACAGAAAGACTAAAACCACAGGCCCTGGGGCTGGAGAGACTGCTCAGCAGTAAAGAACACTTACCTAAGACCCCTGTTCAGTTCCCAGCATCCACATGGTAACTCCCAACTGCCGGTTACCTAGTTCTTGAGGGTCTTGTGCTCTCCTCTGACCTCCGAAGGCTCCTGCATGAATAAGGCGCACATACATACACATTAAATAATTAAGTAAATAAAATGTAAGCAAGCAAACAAACACACATACAGGCAAATTCACAGAGCATGGAGAAAAGCAGCCAGGGATAGAAGAGTCCATGCCTATGTTTGCATCCGTATGTTGGAAACCAGACAAGACGCATGTACGGTGATAGACTTCAGGATGGTGGTCACCTGTAGGAGGTTGAGAGAATTCTAGGTCTTGATGTGAGCATCAGTTTTATATGTGAAATGACATTCTGCAAACAGTCCTTATTCCATGTATTTATGACACATGTTTTTACATGTTCGTAAAATCACACCCTGCTAGCGTTATACTTGTTGCATAGTTATAAGAATTTGCATATCGTCTTTAGTGTTTCCAGGAAAATCTGCAACCCTAAAACCTTGTGGTGCTACCAGCATATCTGTTACCATTCAGATCAAGGTGGAAGCTTGAAAGCTGGATTATGCACCCAATATAAATGTTTTCGAATAACAACAGATGACATGCGATGTATGAACAGCACTGACTTTTTGTTTCTCTATTTAGGTTATTCTTCTTAATATAATATTTTATTTGTTCTTTTAGAATGTTGTGAGTGCACACAATGTATTTCAATATATCCATCCCCCACTCTCAACTCCAGCTCCCCTTAAATTCCCCTCCATCCTCCTTGAAACCTCCCGTCCTTTTAATTTTTTTAATAACTGCTAAATCCAATTCATGCCGACCTTATACACATAGTTCTGGAGCCAACCACTGGAGTATAGCCGACATACCAGGAAGCAAACCTCCAGAGAAAACTGGCTCTCCCTCTGCTGAAAGCCATTAACGCTAGCATCTCCTCAGCCGGCTGTGGGAGCTTGTGTGGACCACCCCGAGCTCTGCTAGACCCTTGACTAGCTTGATCTTGTGCAGACAGCACAGTTGCCGTGAGCTCCTGTATGGGATGCTCCTGTCTTGAGCATAAGACACTGATTTTCCCTAGTGTCTCTTGACTTCTGTCTCTTCTACCTTTCCTCCCCACTCTTCTGAAACATTCCTTGAGCCTCAGGGGAGGAGATAAAATATAGAAATCCCAGTTTCAACCAAGCACTCCATAGACACACATTCTCTGCACTTTGGCTAGTTGTAAATCTCTACATTAACCATTCTCCACAGTACAAAAAAAAGTTTTTCAGACTGAAGGTGAGCATGGCATTTAATTGTGACTCTGAACTATACCTTGGCTTTTCTTCTTCTGAAGGGTAGTTTGTGCTTCTGTTCTATGAGGCCCCTATTAAAATCGGTTGTCCATTTTTCTAGCACATGACCACCATTCCCAATGGACTTAAACTATATAAATTAGATCCCTTAAGATCCTAGGAGAGCAAGTCATCAGTCATATATGGTACAAATGCCATTTGAAATATTTCATTTCTCTGATGCAGCCAAGGCCCATCCACCTCTTTTGTTTGTTTATTTTAATCACTGAGTGTATCCTCTATTTTGTTTTGTTTTGTTTGTTGAGACAGGGTTTCTCAGTAAAACCATTCCTGGCTTCCCTGGATTTGCTTTGTAGACCAGGCTGGCCTCAAACTCACAGAGATTCACCTGCCTCTGCCTCCTGAATGCTGGGATTAAAGGCATGTGCTACAATGCCTGCTGTATCCTCTATTCTTGAAGAATCAAGACTTTTCTGACTCCATTTTATTTCTCTGTGGCAGGACTGTGGTCCCTCTATTGGACTAGCAGCTGGAATCCCATCCCTGCTGGCCACAGCCCTGCTGGTGGCTTTGCTGTTTACCTTGATCCAGCGAAGAAGAACCATCAATGAGCCTGTCGAGGTGAGATGAGCCATCGAGGTGATGGATGCTTCTTGGCATGTGAATGCGTAGCTTGAATCGGTACTTCAGTGCACTGACCTCTGTCTGACACAAGCACGTCAGAACTCAGGACCTGTGCTGTTTCTGAGGACAAGGCAGTAAACATTTCTGCTCTGTGATGTCCTTTGTCAGTAGGCTCAGGCAGAGCTGATTTGTGTATAACTCCCTGGTTACTTGAGCAAATCTCTGGCAATAAGATGACATTTGGGGTGGCAAAAAATAGGATGGAGAGAGATGACTGGTGCCATACAACATATGTCTGTGCAGTGGGGTGTCATCTACACCGAGGGAGGGAAAAGGTACAAGTCCCATCATTAGATGGTAAGAACATAAGAGAAGACAAGAGACAAAGAAGGATGGAGTGTCTATGGGAGAAGTATGATAAGACCATAGCCTTGCCCACTCCTGTATCTAAATGGGTTTGACTTACAAGAGAATGCACCCCTAACATCCTGTTCAACAAGGCTTCACAGTATGATATACCTCTGTCAAATGGCCTCTAGGTTCCAATTTCACTCTCTACTTATGAACAATCATAGATGATTTTATACCAGTAGATATTAACATAGGGAGATAGAAAGCCTGGCTTCCAAACCAGGCTCTAAATCTATGATTTATGTGAACCTGGACAGGTGACTCAACATCTTCTATGCCTTGGTTAGTTCAACGCTATAAAAAGTATCACGTAACTTCTCTCTCAGGTTGGGGATATTACTGTCCATACAGAGCTTGCCTAAAATATGTAAGGGTATGGAATTCAAACCCAGCACCACAAACAGCAATAATGAAACCTAGCCATAAATGTATACACTCCCTATTTTAAGAGGTAGGAACACTATAAGGATAGCTGGAGACAATGGGCAATAACTATCATTATAGTATGGGTACTGACAAGCTGTAAACTGGAGACACATTAAGAAGTATTGTGGGCAATGGTGACATTATTTATTCAGGCGATAGGTGCTCTTTAAATCAGGAGTTTCTGGTGATGGCGAGATGGCTCAGTGGTTAAGAACCCTCGTTGATCTTCAGGGAACTGGGGTTCTGTTCCCAGCACCTAAATGGCAGCTCCAACCACCTGTAACTTCAGTCATGAGGGATCCAACACCTTTTGGCCTCCACATGTATGTGTTATATAGACATACATGTAGGCAGACACTCAAACACATAAAAACAAAAATGAATGAATGAATGAATGAATGTCTGATGACAGAATATGTCATTGTTCCAAAAACATTTTTTTGGGGGGGAGGCTTGGTTTGATTGTTTGTAGTAGTGGAGATCAAGTCCAGGATGTCCCATGTATTTCCATGTACTCTGCCACTGAGTTGCACTCCCAACCTAACATATGTATATGTATATGTATATGTATATGTATATGTATATGTATATGTATATGTATATGTATATATATATATATATATATATATATCATACACACGCACACAGTCCCCTGCATATCATCCACAAAGGGTCATCTAGTAGTCAAGGCCATCTACTGGTCACTCAACACTGTGACCCTTACTAAACCCTATATGTACTACACACACCAAACTATGATAGCAATACATTAGTCACTCTGATAGATTAATGTCCTTAATTAATAATAAAAGGGAATGACTTAAAATAGAACAATAACCGTGAATGAAGTCTCTTGAGCTCTCTGTCGACTCTCGCGGGCGGGAAGCATATGTAGCATGGAGACCCTGAGCAAGGGGGTGGGATGACGTAGGGTGGCTCAAGACTTTGTCACCTGGTTCAAGATGGCATTTAAAACTTCTGGCTTCTGGAAGCTCCATTAACATCTTAGTATCCCCATTGGCAACTGATACCTGAAACCGTTGTAAGTGCACAAGGGAATTGCTGTAACTACACATACATTGCTGTGGAAGTAGAGCACAGAGGACCCAGTTGTCAACTCATGGCCAGTCTGGTTTCATGTCTGCTCCTGTTCACTTCTTCTGGATGCCAGTTCTGGACTGATGAACTTCTTGAGTCTTTCTGTTTATTTTGCTCAAGGTGGGCTCTTATATGTGTGTTTGCTTTGTTTTAAAGGCTTCTGGCAATTCTGATGTGATTTAAAACACAAGGATTTGAATGATTACAGCTGTGACCCTTCACATACATACATACATACATACATACATACATACATACATACATTTATTTATTATTTATTTATGTATTTATTTTTAACCATTTTAGGAGACTGAGATACCATGTGAAATTTCAGAACTCTATGACAATCCCAAAATATCCGAGGTAAGCACTTTTGATTATAATTCCTGAGAGTGATTGAAAGTGTAGCAATGTAAGGGTTTTTAAGTGTGCACTTGTATAAAGGTGAGACCCTGTGGCAGGAAGGGCAACCAAATGTGTGAAAGCACAAAGGAGGTGTTAGGTATGTCTACTGACCAGAGAGAAATTCAAAGCTGATTTAACATCTGAAAATCAGAGGTTGGATTGTAGCTTAGTGCTAAAGTGCTGGCCTACTACGCGGAAGTGAGCAGGTTCTGTGCCCACCACTGAAAATTAAAATAGCAGCAGCAGAGATGACAATCAACTTAATATAATTTATTTAATGGACAAAAGAAACAGATATGTGGCTATCTTAAAAGAAAAAAATGGGGTTTTGTTAAAACCTGTGATGAAGCTGTTTTATTTATTTATTTATTTATTTATTTATTTATTTATTTAGTGTATATACAATGTATGCGAGTGCACATGGGTATGTTTGGGTATTTATACTATGGAATGTGAGAGGAAGTCAGAGGATAATTTCAGATGTCAGTCCTTCCCACCCACCTTGCTTGTAAAGGATCTCTTTGTTATTTTTTCCTCTGCTGATGCTGGCCCACGATTCCCGGGATTCTCCTGACTCTGCCTCCCAACTCCCTGAAAGAATGCTGGGATTGCAGGTGCTTGTACTTTATCTGTTTTTTATGTGGGCATTGGGGATTCAAACTCAGATCCTTATGCTTGCTAGCAAGCACCATTTCTCCCCAGCCCTTGACATGAACTTTCAAAGCTAAGCTAGAACAGAAACTTAATTTGAAAAGTTACACTCAAGGGAATATGTCTTTAAGATCAGAATTGAATCATGAATGTCCATCATGTACATTCAGCACTGGACTTTAGGTCCTAACCTACACAATGGGATAGTGGGACAGGACAATGTAACACTGAAAGGAAATATAAACAAATATAACATATACATATACATATACATATACATATACATATACATATACATATACATATA
>NW_021604568.1:900828-908520 GCF_004785775.1 Grammomys surdaster | reverse complement strand
ATATACATATACATATACATATACATATACATATACATATACATATATATATCCTCATATATAAACAAATATAAATATATATAAAACAAATATAACATTGAAAAGGAAGAAGTAAAATTAACATAATTTGTAGGTGATATGTGGCTGTCAACATAGAAAAACTTAATAATCTAGAGATAAATTATTGGACTTAGAAAAATAGTCAAATATGTTTATTGTATATAAACAGTATATTGTGTATAAAAACAGTACATGAGATTTTTAGCTTTGAGGTATAGTACCCACTTTGTATGAGCAAAGGCCTAGGTTTGATTTCCAGCACTGAAAAAAAAATCAAAAGTGATATGTATTTCTTAATATTAATAGCTACCAGTTAGAAAAAGGAAATTTATAAAATCCTATTTTACAGCGGTAATAAGATACATGGAATGCTAAAGAATAAATCTGACCAAATGTCTAATCCTGTCATGGAAATAATAAAACTTAGTAGAAGACATTCAACAATAGCTAAGTTATGATGGTTATATACTGTGGTTTTGGATAGAAAGACTCAACAGCACAAAGTTGTCAGCCACCACAAATTCCTGGTACTGTTTGTAATTGTAGAGCTAGAGAAAAGTCTCAGCAGTCAAAAGCACTTCCTGCTTTTTTAGAAGACCTGGATTTAGTTCCCAGCACACACATAACAGCTCACAATGGCCTATTATTCTAATTTTAGGATAGCTGCAGTCTTCTGATCTCCTTAGATACCAGGCATGTACATTTAGGCAAAACATTCATACACATAGAGAATTTTAAATTAAAATGAATATATTTGTGATATAAATCCCAACACATTTTCAATAAACGTAGTAAGGTTCTAAAGTTTATAGGGAACAAGGCATGAGAAGAACAATAAGAGGCGAGCAAGTAGGATAAGCACAAAAGAGAAGCAAGAGAGTTGGCTTGAATCCACCCAGATCAGTGATCACATTGGATATAAACAGCCAAAGTAGCTTCACTTACAAAGCATAGAGAGTCTGGTTGGCTATAGAAGCAATACCCAACTTTATAAAAACCTGGGGAACAACACTTTCTGAATGTAATACTCGAATAGATTAAAAGTTAAGAGATGAAGACAGTCTGCCAACAGCAATTAGCCAGAGAGATAATTGCAATAATTGCATGGCCTGAAGACAACAAACTCAGGCAACTGTCAATTGCAATAATTGCATGGCCTGAAAACCCCTTGAAGACAATAAGCTCAGGCAACTGTCAAAGTCACTCAGTTCCTGCCCCTCAAGATTCAGTGTCTTGGGCTGGTGAGATGGCTCAGTGGTTAAGAGCACTGACTGTTCTTCCAGAGGTCATGAGTTCAAATCCCAGCAACCACATGGTGGCTCACAACCATCTGCAATGAGATCTGATGCCCTCTTGTGGGGTGTCTGAAGACAGCTACAGTGTACTTATAATAAATAAATAAATAAAGTTTAAAAAAAAAAAAAAAGATTCAGTGTCTTTACCCTCCCGAGTCCCACTGTCTTGCCAACCATTGTTTCAAATGTTTGGTCTGAGTTTTGCTGTTTCCATTCGAGGATCAGTACGGCTGTTTGAGTTCATCTTAGCCAGAAGCTGGAGTCTTTGCTGTATCATTTTAAAAGTCTGTTTGTGTTCTCAAGAATCCTAGGCGCTCACCCACCCATGAAATGAACCCACGAGGCACCCAAGAAGGTCACATATATGTGAAGACTGTCTCGGGAAGCGAGGAGCCCCTGCCGGACACCTACCGTCCTCCTGAAGAAATAGAGAGAAGAAGAGGACTTTGGTGGCTCATACCCAGACTGAGCCTAGAATGATGGTCACTGCATCAGGGAGCAGACCCAGAGCTGGAACAGGGCTGAAAACCTGGGATTTGTGCTCAGGGTCCATGGATGGAGAGGTGACGAGCCAGCTGCCTCTCATTCCACGTCAGTTTCATGAATGGATCCAGGACCCATCTGGTTGCCTTGCCTCTTTAGGGGATGGCTGCAGTCAGGTTCATTCAGTCTCAGACCTCGCAGTGTAATCAGCAATGCAACCTGGGTGAGTTGCTTGTGCATCCAGATGAGCCCCGTATGTCCTATTTCTGAATCTAGAGAAGTCTGGCTTTGGGAAATGCCGTGGCTCCTGAGTGTCCTGCCTTCTCCTCTACCTGCTTCAACTGTTATCATTAAAAAAATAATTGTAGAGCTTTGGGAGTTGGCTTTTTTTGGGTGCATTGACCAAGGCCAACTTGGTACAAGTTAGGACATGCATTAACCTTAACAGAAGACACGTGAAAGAAGCCATTTGAATAGCTCAGGATAAAGCTCACATCCCCAACACAAGAAAGCACATGGCTGAGTCCTGTCATACAACTGAGAATGGGATATGCACTCCCTAGTCACACACACCGCGGAGGACTTCTGAGAATTCTGATGAGCTCACCTGCCCTCCCCAAGCCTGTTTGGGGTTTTATAAAAGACAGAAGAATATTCTGTGCTTCGTTTAGCTATTGAAAAAATTACAAAAGGAATAAAGGAAGCGATTTCCACTTAGTAGACACTAGAGATATCGATCCCCCTCCTTACCCAGTTCTTCCCCCTTCTTCCCATCCCACTGGTCCGATCAGGCAGCTGCTCTGAGGTACTTGTTATCCATAGTCACAAAGTCAACAAAGAAATCTAAACCTTCTCCGTGGCCTGCAATCCAAATTGTTGACATTTAAAAATAACTCTAGTGGTCACTCGCAGTCTCTTCACTTCAACTCTGGACACTATTTGTCCTTGGGCGTCAACTAAGTTCCAAATCACAAGCACACATTAACCTGTAGGATGCTGAAGTCCTGGATGGTTAACCTTCACTGTCTACTTCATGGGATTGAGAATCACCAAGGAGACACACCTCCAGAGAGATTTAACTGAGCAAGAAGATCTACCTGAATGTGGCCAGCATCATTCCACAGCCTGGCGTTCTGGACTGAATAAAAGGGAATTTAAGTTGAGCACCAATAATTCGTCACTATCTGCATCCTGACTACAGATAAAGAGTATGGCCAGCTGCCTCTCACTCCTGCCCTCATGCTTTTCTTGAACTGAACCCTCAAACTGTGAGCCAAAATAAACCACTCCACCCTTAAGTTTATTTTATCATAACACTGAGAGGAGTAACTAATACAAAACTGGCATTCATGTTTTGATGACTTTTCTTTGCAATGAAGCATTTGCTTCGAAGTACCGTGAAGAAAAGATGTTGGTGAGGGCGAGACAGCAAGAGGACCAAAAATGAACGCAGGACCAAAGGGGTGGGCTAGTGTATCCACGCCTGCCATCCAAGGGACATCTGGGAACAACTTCACCAGTTCAGGCCTGATCTTTGCCTTCACTTCCCCAGACAGTGTCATTGTAACCTTTCAGTGCAAGGCACTGCCTTGAAACAGGCCATGCTTCACAGGGGAGAGCTGAGGCCTCAGGGTGTCTCTGGAAACATCCGCAATCTCCTTGAGCCACCTTGATATCCCAGAGAACCATCTTTCCTTGCATGGGGACTCAGGTTGTTCAGAAATAGTCCAATTTCTTGAGCAATCTAAGAAATGGTTCTATAAACCCAGTGACCATCACATGTTAACAGCTACCTTTCAAAGCCCCTCTGAAATCAATTTTCTGTTGTTTCATGGGCCCAGGTCTTAGGTAAGCACATTTGAACATCTTCAATCAGCTATGCCCAGGGATGTTAAAGGCTCACTTCTCTTGCATGGTAGGGAACGACCTTGGACTCCCTGAGAACTTGAGGAGACTGTGGCTTTGACATATATGGGTTTCAGCTCCAGCCTAGAATGTTGGTCACCCAGAGCCTCAGTTTTATGCTCATAAAACTGACTCCTGAGGGCAGCTGAGAGGCTTGATTGAAGTACTCAGATCAGTAAGCCTTGTAACATATAAAATATGGTATGACTGTTTTTTGGGGATTCTTCATTTTAATTCTACTTACAATCAACTGCTTGGAATCTTCATTTCAAATTGTTTTCACTAAACTTGCAAGGTTCAGGATTTCTTTTGGTACGAAGACTTATTTTGTAATAAGGTGAAAATAAATAGCCATTGTATGAACCTACAAGGTATCTGTGGCTCGTCTTTCCCTAGGCTAAGGGGGCAACTTTTCACTTTTCTCTGCCTCTTTTCCTCCGATGCTGGCCAGAACCCATGTGCTTTCTCTAGTGCTTTGGGCTTCCCTACTTTCACTAAAGCCCCTTCCCTGCCTTGTAGTGGACGCCACTAACAGGCAGTGGGGAAAACTCCATGCTGAAAACCCAAGCAGCCTTGTGGCCACCTTTCCTTCTTCCATTCTCTTCTTGACAACTGATATATTGAAAAGATCAGGATTTGGAGCATTAGTCAGGTCCTGCTCTGACTCACCAACTGGCCTTGCTCACACCTCAGTGGGCTATGAGGAAGTGGTTTCTCTGATCATGACAGGTTCATGAGATCCCATGGTGGACTGGCATCACTAACTCCGATGGAGGCTGGGTAGGGAAGGGGACCGGGTGCCTCTGATCCCTGGGATCCCAGACTCCTTGAATTTAGTTTGCATTATCCTTAAGGAACCCCATGTTAATTCCCACCATGACCACAGCAGACTTTCCTGGAAGGACTGTGTGGCCACAGTCATTCAAAGAGGATCACTCAGCACCTCTCCACGCAGGTATGTGCCCCAGTCGTGGGATATTACATCAAAGGTTCACACATGAGCACAGCAGCCTGTCTATTGGCTGCATGGCAACCAACTCCATGGCGTAGGTTAAACCAGTGCTCCCAGATTCTCTCTCATCTCCAGACATGGGCATAGGAAGCTCAAGGAGCGATGGATAGAGCTGAAGAGGCTGGAGAGGCATCTGTCAGTCATCAGCAGTGGGAAGGCCTGTCTCCTCAAGGGTTTGCAGCATGTCCTGTTACCCTGCTAGACAACCCCTGGGTTCCCTGAGGTTTTTGTTCCTACCCCCTAAAGGATTGGGAGGAGCGTGGATACAAGCAGCCCTACGCATGTGTTCACCTCAGGGTCCCATGTGCTTCTGGGCATCGCGCTTATAGTCAGGATGCCGATGAGACCTGGGCTCTGGCAGAACTGATGTTATCAATCTCACTTCCCAGGGGTGTGGGCTGCTACAGATCGGAGTCTCATCTCCCCCAGTACTGCCTGAGACCTGCCTTGGGGTGGTCTGCTGCAATGCGGATGTCACCAGGGAATTTGGGGTCATCATCTTCCTATTCTTTTTTTTTTAATTATTTCATTGCTAATTTGCTTAATTTTTTTGTATTTATTTATTTTATATATGTGAGCACATTGTAGTTGTCTTGAGACACACCAGAAGAGGGCATAAGATCCCATTACAGATGGCTGTGAGCCACCATGTGGTTGCTGGGAATTGAACTCTGGACCTCTGGAAGAGCAGTAAGCGCTCTTAACTGCTGAGCCATTTCTCCAGCCCCCTCTTCGTATCCTTGGCCCTAATGATAAAATAATTTTAAAAATTAGCTCAGATAGCAGCTTGGGGATAGTTTTATTAGCATTTAAGTAAAGAAAATAAAGAAAGGAAGAAAGAAAGAAGGTTTTAAATCTTGCCAGATGCATGGATGAGAGGGAGGAAGAGGAAGTATAGGAAGAGAGAACAGGCCTATTTGGTTAGGCATGGTGGCTGCAGTCAGGTGGCAGACACGCAGTCACATGGTAAGTGGAGGATATGGCTTCAAAGAAAAAGTGAGAAAGCTCAGAGCACCAGAGACCGCAGGCCCAGGCTCCAGCCTAGATCCAAAAGTAAGAAAAAGAGATTAAAAAAAAAAAAAGGAAAAGCTAAGCTTATCTGAGTAATTTCACAAAGCAGGCAGGCTTGATAAAGCTTTGCAGTAACAGCCCTATAAGCAACTTCACAGAAGGGGTGTTTCTGGGAGGGAAAAGCATATCATCTTCTTAAAGGGACAGTTAGTTATTCCTCCCAAATCTTTAGCATAGTTTTAGGTGAAACAGCCTTACAGAGGGGTGGTCTCTTGGGCAAGTGACTGACAGGTCCAGATGGGTTGTCTCTTCTCAGTATGAAATAGTCTAATCTTTTGGGGCAGGCCAGATTGTCCTGTTGCCACTCAAGGCCAGAGGTATTCTGGTCTTTTGACCGGGCCTTAAGAAATGGCAAAGCATTTCTTGGAGAAGAGACATCTGGGTCAGGCTGATTAAACCTTTATGATGAAAAGCACGGTAACTAGTGAGGCACGATTCTTCCCATTCTCTTAGGAGAATCCTACGAAGGTGTCTGTGGTGTGGGACCTCGTTTCTCATGGGGCACCACTTTCCTTCCTCAGCAGGATTCCCTTCCAGCCCTCGTCTCCTGGACACAGGCTGATACTCATCAGTTTGCCTCCAGCTTTAAAGCAGGCTGAGGACAGTGATGTCCCTTTAATAGGTGGCCTCTGGATCCCTTCAGGACATAAGATCTGTCCTGTGCCCTCCTGGAGAAAACAGAAAGTAAGAGCAGATCTGGTGATGGGTGTTCCAGAGGCTGCCTCCCTTCCATGAGTTCCCTGAGAAGAAGAAACCATGCTCTTTTTCAGAGCTCCAGGTGGAAAAGGAAGTCTTTCCTGTATGGTTTAGGAAACAGCTTATAAAACTAAGAGAGAGCAATGAGAACTTTCGCTAATAGAGGCCTGGGCTGGACAAGAAAGGAACCGGCTCAGGGCAGAGTGGAGACAGCTAGGAGTCAGCACCCTGCCTCCCAGCACTTCTGAGGGGACCCAGGGTCTTCTTGGGAACCTCTGATGTACTAACTACACCCACGTGTCCCTTCAAAATCAACCACAAGTTCTAACTCTTCCATATTTTCACTTGTGTTTAGAAATAAAATAATCAAACAAAGCAAAGAAAACTTCATGCTTCTGTTTCCTATTTTTATTGGTGACATACAGAGATTCAGACACACAGGAGTTAGGTGGGCTTTGATACACTTCTCTGGATGATGCTCCAATGACAAGACCATTTTTATTAAAACAAAATAGACAAAAGAACTATGAATTCTCTGCAGCAGTAGGACAGGTGACCTGAGAATGTGAACCATGACTGCATCCTGGTTTATCAAGGCTTCAAAGTTGCTTTAGAATAGTCTCTCTGCATAATATACTTATGAACCACTTGCTGCCAGCATCCTCAGAGTTCAAAGAATCCCAGACTTTCCCAAGCTATCTTTTTACTAACACAGAACACAGTTTGTCTAACCTGAAAAGAACAATGTCAACAACTCCTTCTTAGGCATTTCTTTCACATGGCTCAATGTAGTCCAATCCCAGATGGGCAAAGATCTCTTCTTCACTTTCTGCTTCAAGAAACACCCTCTGGAAGCACAAGAAGAAACACACACTGTCTGGCATTTTCCTTTGGCACCTCAGTGAAGACTTACTGAACTGTCTTGTTAGAATGAGTGGCAGCTGAAGCATCCCACCCTGCTTTGGTCAGAGGAAGCCAAGGTGTGGTGACTCATACCTGGAATCCCAGCACTTGGGATGCAGAGGCAGGAGCTTGGACTGTAGAGTAAGCCTTTAACTTAAACCATGCAACCAACCACCTAACCAACCAATCAGCCAATTAATCAACCAACCAACCAATCAACCAACCAACCAACCAACCAACCAACCAACCAACCAACCAACCAACCAA